>NC_142243.1:36557160-36877160 GCF_052056855.1 Sturnus vulgaris
ATTTCATGTTGGGGATGGGTGTCCGAGTCTCCCTTCTGATCAAATCAATGATTTTGAAGGTTGTCACTTTATCAAGACTGAAACTCATAAACCACCAAGGAAACAAATCCTGTGCTTGACTGCCTGTATGCAAACGTGATTTTTGACTCATGCTGCTGGCATCCCTGACCTGTATATTCCTACAAGGGATGAGTTTGTTGGCTACACTGAACAAGCAGAAAAGCTTCCACATTGTAAAAGACTCCCATAACAGTGATTCAGGTTTAATCAATTACATGAGGTAGTTCAGAGAGCAGTTACAGCCATGTGGAGCATTATTCAGCCTTAGAATTTGACTTCATGTGATAACCAGGCAATAAACTCTCAGTCGCTGTCAATTTCTGTTGGAATGAGGCATTGTCAGAGCTTAAAGATCTGTTCTGAACATTTCTATCAAATAAATCATGTCTCCTCAGTGGGTATTTTCACAATTTCTCACAAGGAGTAAAGAAAATGTCCTTGGTTAGATCTCGAGAGAGTAAATAAAGTAAAGTAAATAAAGTTAAGAAATAAAGTGATGATTGCAAGACAACCATGTCTACATAGGCTTAATGCAAGTGTTTAAGGTGCAAAGATGTTTTAAAATCTTGATTTGCATTGTGTTTTTCAAGTTAACAGAGCCCTCGAAGCCCTCAAATGGTGCTCATTGGATCATTTTGGTGTTCAAAATATATGCCATATATTTGAAACGGAATCTAATGGTTTTAAATGAAGTAATGATTAGTGTTTTTAATAAGCAGCCTGAAATCCAGTGTTAGCTGATGAGTTGTGAAATAAGGAGAACATTTACAGGACATGTTGCAATATATCAGCTTAGTAGAATTGAAATTTCACTTTTTCAAATGCCACTTCAGATAAAATTGTTTTTTCAGGGGAACATACTTTCTCCACTAGAACTGGACCAAGTTCAGTATAGACTGCTATAATTATGCAAGCCCCACCACTAAGCCCATTACAAGTATTTCAATCTTCCTTTCTTTCTTATATAATAATATGAAAACCTCATTCCAAACTATGTTCCGTCTGTAAAACTGTTTAAAGCATGAAATCTAAAATGTCCTGAACTAGTGTAGTGCAGCTCCATTTTGCATTGGTGAAAATTGTAGTTACAAGTGACCGGGGCTTAAAATGATGTGCTACTTTACCTTTGCTGAATGAGTTAGAAATATCTGGAGATAATATGTGTTTTGTAGCCACATTTACCCAGATATGAAGTCACCCATTACAGGTTCTTCAAGAACAGTTATAGAAGCCAAGGAAAAAGTGTTTCATCCATGGAGAGGAAATACTGACTTGCAGGGGAGTAATAGGGAGAGTGGCACCCCCTCTTTTGGCCATAAATTCAGATTCCATTGGATCATGTTCCTTTGCCCATTATTGTACAGTTAACACTGAAAAGACTTAGAGAGTGTGAAGTAGTATTATTTTCTTTATATGTGTCATAGAAGACAAACCAGGAGATTAAAAATGTGATGTTTGACTTCTTGTTTTGCTAATTTTTATCTTCCCTGAATACTCTGAACACACAGAAATACTGTCTTCTGCTATGGAAGCATTTGAACAAGTTGGTTAAGTCTTCACTGCCATTTCAGAAGAGTTATATAAAAGTGCTTGTTTAGTCTGTGTTGTTGAGCAGAAATTACATGGCATCCTGTCAGCAAAATAGACTAATAATCATAATAAATTTAGTTTATCTCTGCTATGTTTTGAGCTGGACTGAAGTTTCTCTGCAAGTCAAGAAAATAACTCATAAATGTATCATTCTGGAGGAATTAGAGACAAAATCAGTACCTTTGTTCATGATGCACATCAGTGATTTGTCCTAACACTGATTATAAATTCTCCATCAGTATGGAGGACTGGATGCTCCAGTTGCTCCAACAGTTTTTCTTGCTTGACAAAACAAGCATGAGTTGGTACCGGCTGATGCCAGCTGGGTTCTTAGTTGAGAAGCTGACTACAGATTTTATTGCTCATTTACCATTAGCAAAAGTTATGGTGTTATATTAACGGATTTCTTCAGTAAATGTCCAGAGTTTAAATGGCCTCTATCACAGGTCCATCTGCTTTGGTCACGACTTTCCATTTATTCATTTCAGCAGAGAAAGAAGCTCAAAAAACTGCATACCATCAGAGATTTAGAGGCATGGTGGAGATGGGGAGCTAATGTGTGTCGGGAGCTCAGGCTTTTGCTATAAGTGAGCTCTTGTAGACACAGCCAGGGCAGCTCTGCTGCTTTCTGAGTGAAGAATGGGCTGGGTGGAGGAGAGTAATTGTAGCATGTGAGGACCCATAATAGACCAGAATTCACTGATTCCACTGCTTGTTGAATGACAAAGTACCAAATTACACAGACGCAGTCATAATGGAGAGACAGGTCTGAGGCCAAGCCTCGAATTCAAATCAGAAAGCAATCTCAGGATCAGCAAAGAAAACAGGCAGGCACAGCCATATCTATAATGCAGCACAGGCAAGGAATGATAGCAGGGGCCTGAGCAATGCAGCCCCTGAGCAAAGGGCAGAGGCTCCAGATAACATCTCACAGCTCGTTCTCACACTGTACTTTCAGAAGCAGTCTGATTCAAAGTTACACAACTCCACTGTATCGAAGCTGACATCCAAGAGTGCTAGCCAGACTCCTGGGTGGGCAATGAATGGGAAAGAAATTGTAGTAGATTGTAGTGTGTGTGTGCACCTGACATTCCACAGTGGAGTAGCTTTAAAGACACAGGGTTGTTTTTTCTTACATATTGGACTTGCACTCCTAAATCTGATGTTTCTGAAGAAAAGATTTACAAAAGGCTGAATTCTCTTATTCAAGCAATGAGTGATCCAGCTGTGGTTTCTCACATGCAGATAAAGCTGGCTCATATCCTAGTAAGACTTCCAGGATGTTTAGCAATCACCTGCCATACCCAGCTTTGCCTCAGTTGTTGGCCCGCTGTTTGCAAGACAAAGACCATCTGTTTATCAGACAATCTAGCTAAAGCCACGCCAGAAAAGCAGAATGAGTTGCCATCACCAAAATCAAGCTATAGTGGGGCAGCCTGAAGGAGCTTTTTGAAGTAGGTGTGGTACTTGATGCAGATGCTTGGACAGAAGCAGGGGTGTATGAGCAGACAAGCTTCGAGTTATGTATTCATAGAAGTGTTCATCGTTGAATGCTCCTGGAGACAAAGGTCATTACTTAGAAAATTGAGTTTTAACACATGTAGGCTTCAAGCATTTTAATTAGAAAGAGAACTAGTTTACTACCCGAATATTTTTTCCCTGGGCTTTATGCTTTGATCCTGCACTGCTGTAGAGAAGGAATGTCTTGGCAATAGGGGACAGCTTGTTGCATTCCATCCTTTATAAAAGGCTATTACTGCTCAAGTAGGGGCTAGGAGACATAAGGAGGTGTCACACGATTTGAATTGTTCTGGAAAAGGATTAGATATTGCAAAGATATTACAAATTTTTTGTCTTTTCTGACCTTTACTAACCCAATAGAATTGAAAAAATTGTTTGAAGGTTGGAAAAAAACGTTATTTTTACAAAAAAACCCCATTATCTGCAACTTTACATCTGCTCTAACACACATTTTTATTTATTACTCTGAATATATTCAAGCTGCTGGAAGAAATTAGGAAAGTGCTGGATAGTTATATTAAAGTCAGTAGGAATCTTCAGTTTCATTGTGTGAAAAACAAAGTTCACGCTTCCGAATTTTCGGAAGTCTTAATATGAGACAAATATCCAGCTCTGGGGTATTTTTGACTATTAGCCAAAGAACACACCTCAACTTAAAACATCGTTCTCTGTTAACAATGGTTGCTGTTACCTTGCTGAGGGTACATGCATATTCGTGAGTTTATGCCTTATTCAAACACTCCTTTGAGTTTTTGGTGTTCCAGGAACTCTCTTGTTTGGTTTTAACCTCTGACTTGTCTGCAGGACGTTCTGTAGATTAGGTCAATATATCTTATTTCTTCCTGTGTTTCCATGCTGTTGTCCACACTCCCTGATAGTGAGGAGTCAATAAAATCCTTCCCAGATGCTTATACTCTGTTTTCTGTCACTGTTATCACTTGGACAAGCCAGTCCACACGTATACGAAAAATAATTGCTTTATACCATTCTCTGAGTTGGTTACATAGAGGGAATTTAGTCTCTATTTTAACATTTTGCTAAAGTTAATCTATGATATAATATATTTATCACACTACTATTCATATAAACTATACAGTGCAGACATAGACTGACAGATTATACTATACAGGAGCAGTTAAAAGTAAGTGTAAATTGCACCATATCAAAATACTTGTGAGGCAAAAAGCTGATCTATGAATGTGAAAGCCGGTATTATATTGTCATCTGTAACAATTGTCATTGTGACTTAAAGTGTCAGTAAAATGGAGTCGTTATATTGAATGTGAAGTGAGGTTAATGAGAATGCATGTCTGTGCTTTGTCTTATACTCCTGGTTAGTGTTTCTCTCACTGTATTTGGCTACTCCACCCTCTAATCTCTCATGTATCAGATAATAATATGATTCGCACATCAGCAGAGGGACTTTTCAGAGAAAAACAGCATGTCCTTCTTTTGAATAGTGGTAGAAGTTTTCTCAGACTGTGGAGGCATTCTTAGTTTATTTAGTGTCATATATAGCTAATAATATTTTATAGAAGACAGATGCAAACCTACATAGCTAGGTAATTGGTTTCCAGAGCTGCTTTAGTGGTGGGTGTTTATCTTCATTCTGTCACAAACTGTTATCCTGTGCCCATCACTCTATGTTAGTCTTAGAAGGAGCTCAGTAATGTCAAACCAGATACAGCTACAATTAATATCTAATTTTGCATGAGTAATTAATTCTGCCTTTACCATGCTTATCTTGCTTTGGTTTGAATTTTTCCAGCTACATTTTCCATTAGTTTACTGTCTTCTGCTAGATGGGATAGGATGATACCAAGCTCGTCCCTGCACTGTGGATTTGTGGGGAGCTACAACAGGGTGTGTCTGCTGTAGTTTTCTGCTTAATTCCTGGGTCTGTTGTGCACACTGCTCACACGTTGCTTCATAGCCAGCTTCTCTTTTGGATCAAAGCAGTTGGTTCCTTGTGGGAGAGAACTTGGCTGTGCCTGGAGGCTCCACCTCAGTTACTGATCTAGATGGCAGTAGTGACGGCACTAAATTTGGCTCCTTGCTCTCTCCTCAGCCCTCCATTGCTGTCCCATCTCAACCCCTACATGTCCTCATGGCACATGCCCTCAGATCATGTTACAATAACACTGTCCTCACTTTTTTTTTTGGTCACTTGGAATGGAAAAAGACAGGGGTTAAAAAATGTTTTAGGACGGCAAGGAGAACAGGGGAAATGGGATCTGTGTGCATGAGCACAGCCACCTCTGTGTTTTGGAGCCTGTATGTGAGCCTGGGCAGCACACACTTAGAGGAGTGCATGTTTGAGACAAATTCCCTTCTGTGACAACCAGACATTTCTACTGATGTGAATGGTCTGCTTTAAATGGATTTGGAGATTGATGTGGCCACAATGTAGTGACTGGAGGAAAGGGATTTTTGCAGTTATGCTGTCACAGTGAGCTGGGGCACGCACAGGGCAATGAGGGCTGTGCAGGTCCTTGATCTTGCCCTCACCTTCTCTCTGGCTGCCTTTCCATAATGCTGTTTGGATCAGCAAAAATGAAGTTTTACACTCTATCTTTCATTTAGTTGTGATTAGCAGTGAACAAAGGGTTCTTTTGAAAAAGGTAATTGCATTTTCCTGTCTATCATTCCTTCTCCCAGCTAAGTGAACAGAATTGTAACAGGGTCATACCTTGAGTGACAAACATTGATCTCTGGAGGCAGGATGGGCAGTTCTCTGTTTCTAACTAATGACATTCTTCTTCTTGCAAGTTTTGAAAAGTAAGTCTTTGGCAAACCGCTTTTTTACAATTGTGTTTGAATTTGTGAATAATGTCTCCACTATTGAAAAATTATGGCTGTGTTCATCATCTGTAAGGCTGTTTAACCAGAAAAGCATGCTACATCAGGTGGAGATGAATGCCATTACTACTTTTATAATACAATAGAGCCCCGAGTTTTTCTAGCTCTGTGCATTAGCCTGAAATGAGCTTTCTTGCTCAGTGGTTTCATTTGTATCATAATTTTCAGTCACTAAACCATAAAAAACACACACTCCAATTCCCCAATCGGTTTTGGGCACTTCCTGAATTAGAAAATCACTTAATCTTTCGTTTCTCACCTATTATCTGCCTTTATTTAAAGTATTGGTTTATTTTATATATTAGCTTTAAGCCTTAAGTCAATTTAGATGCTTTTTAATATATTTTTGGTCTTTCTTCCCGTGACTGTTTTTCCTTTCTCTGAGATCCCCAGGGACGCTCTTAGCCCTGGCAAATTGCTGCCCCTGTTACAGCTTGATCAACATGCAGCTATATCAACATGAGAAGAGGTGGTTGGGTTGCAGTTTCTTTTCCAGAAAAGCTACGTTGTGCAGTTCCTCACATGCATCCGTTATGGACAGACTGAGGGAATAAACTCATAGAAATATTCTGTGAGGGAATAAACTCTTAGAAGGTGAGCCCCAGAGATGGCTCGAGCTACTCATGCTTTCCTGACTTCTGTAGAGTAAAATTGTGTAGTTTAGGTGTGTAAACACGTTGTCCTGAGGCAGAAGCTAAAAACCTGATCCTGTGTCATTGTGTTTCTCCCCTGCTTTCCTTCACCCCTCTTTCAGGGCACTCGTACCAAGTGCGTAGATCACAGCATGCCGCGTATCGGGTGTCTCCGACAGCTGCTGACACACTTGCAATGCATGCATAGCACCAATAGCTTCAAATGCAAGAGGGAGCCCAAAGACTTCAAAGCTTTCATAAGGTTTGCTCATAAATTCTGTTTTACTCCAGGTAGTGTTTCCATGTGTTTAAAAGTCTGCAAAATTTCAAAGTGAATAGATGATCAACCCTGAAAAGCAGACATTGCACTGACCACATTCCAGTGCTTTTTGAAGTCCTGAAGAGCATTCTAGGGGCTACTGTCTCTTTTTTTTCCCCCCCAACATGTATAATATAGTTTCTCTTTTAATTTTATATACAATTTGTTGTACTATTTATGAAGACGTTTTTTAAAATAGGAAAATCTCTGTGAGAAGAGTTAACTGGAATGATGGAAAGTAAACCTGACATGATAAATTCTTGAAACCATATACTTGCCATTCATCATTTTATTGAAAACAGTGCCTGTCCTTTCTTGTAGTTCACTATTGTATGGTAATGTGTTTCTTCATATTGGAAGTTATGTTTCAGTATTTTCAACTATTGTGTCATGTATCTTTAAAAAATAACATTGTTTCAGCTATTTATATAATGATTTCTCTGATGGCAGTAAATGGAAATCCCAGCTGAATTTCTGACAAAGTAAAATCAGATGGTTTTCTCTTGCAGTGTACTGTCTACTTTAACAATTTCATATGCTTCCTCTGAAAGTGTTTACAACTTACTGAACAAATTGTACTTTGATCTTGGGGCAGTTGTTGCAACTAACAAATAACATCTATTCTTTTTCCTAAGTATTCAGTATTTAATATTTCCTATAATTTCAAAGTCTCTTGCTTTAACTGTAGCTATCTGAAGTTCAAACTGTTGAAAAGTAAAATTTAAATTAAGTGAGATAGAAGGTTTTGGATAATAATCAGTTGTTTAGTTTTGTTATTCAATCAGGGCATGGCAGCCATACACATTTATTGATGTAATACTGCTGACTAGAAGAGTCAATGCATACAGAAAGACCACTAGAAGCACCAGTTGCACTGACAATAGATTAAAATCAAGGAACAATTTTCAGTATTGGTTTCTATTAATTGACTAAGTAATCATTTTGCTTAGAAGGATTTTAATTATGGACTTAGTGTCCTTATTATGCACTTACACAGACTAAATGTTCATGATCCGGCAGTAAAATATGGTTAGAGTAAAAAGAAAGTGGGAGAATAGCAGAAAAGGCATTCAAAAAGACTGGTAAATAACCTAGAGTAAAGACATGATGCTTGTGTAATTCTCACAGTAAAATTTTGAATGTGATGTACGACTAACTAGATTTTCACTTCCCAGAATTTCTCGGAGGTTTGTTGAGGTTTTTTGTATAAAATAATATCAGCCAATATATACACAGAAGTTATCTTGATTTTAATCAAGTATGCTCACCCAGAAGAATCAAGCTAAGGTTGCATGTCCAAAATCAGCTCTATTGCTCTATAGAACATCTTCTGCTCTGAGCAAGAAAGTATTTAACTATGTCTAGGTTACACAGTCAATTGTCAGGCTGTCAAGCCTTGCATCCTGGTGCCTGTCTTTTACTGAAAGTGAAAGTATTTCTATTTTCCTACAGTATTTCTGTAGATCACGCTCCTTGAAAGAGTTGTTTTAATAATTTGTTCCAGAAAAAAAAGGCAAAAATCAATTTAAAAACCCCCACACTGAGTGAAATATATTTCTATTTATTCCATGGTTTTAACTGAACTCTGAGACAGAAGAAAAACACATCTTAAGAAAAGATACTAATGAATGAATATAAATCAGTATGAGAGAGAGAGCAATTCTTGTGTCTGATCCAAGGCAGAAGACCCATTTTGCAACTAGGGATGGGGGACAGAGATCCTATTTCAAAAACCCGGATTGTGACTGGGACACCATAGGGAGAGACATTTCCATCAGATACAAAAATGAATCTTGTAGGCAGTTCCAAACCATGCACAGTCTGGATGATACAGCAGAGAGTAATCCTTCCCAGAACTCTTGGAGAGCAGGGCAGCATAACCCGAGCAGACTGTCACTCTCCAAGCAAATAGAAAGTGCTTTGTTAATAATAAGTAGGAGTCGAGTGCACCAGTTGCTGCTGCAGCCTCCTTATCTTGGGAAGAAAATCAGGATCGGCAGAAGGTAAATGAGAGAAACTTGAGTCTAATTTTTGAAGGTGAGACTAGGTGAAGGTGAAGAGGGCATGTGTTTGCCTTATCTCACAGCTGCCCTGGAAGGAACTGTCTTGCTGCAGAAGGTGTGAAATCTGGAGTGTAGCACTTGCGAACCACAGTCAATACTAAAAAGTGAAAGCCTGTAGGCACCGCAGGGTCGCAGGCTGTGGCAGACATCTGTAGGCAGAAAAGCCCTTTTGTTTTTCTGTATGAGACATTAGCATTAGGCAGAGCTGGTCATAAGCTGCTCGTGTCAAAAAGGTATTGCCAAAAACCTCCCTAAGGATGCAGGGATATTTTATCCACAAGTAAACATTTTCAAGCACACTGCACCTCCAGAATGAACTTCAGTGGTGGCAAACATGCTGTCTTCAGCATTGGATAGTAGATCAGTGTGATAAAATGCTTTATACATATACTGACCTACAAAGAAAAACCAATCAAGTAAAGCTGGCTGACGCAGATGAAATGTGGAGTTTGATTAAATTATTTGAGAAGTCATAAATGCATTATCATAGAATGACAGGAAGACTGTTATCCAGCTCCAAGTTGACAATGAAATTTGAAAGTAAAAGGACAGAGATTCATAAGGTGGTACACTAAAATACAGGAAAATGAAGCAGAGACAAGCAAATGAGTCCAAGCTCGTAGCAGGGAAATTGCTGGGCTCCTAAAGCAAAGCAGATATGGATTTGTTAAGACAGGCTGCAAAAATAATCCAACTCCGTTTGTTGCATACCAGCAGCAGACTGCTGCTGTTCAGCAGTCTGTCCATAACATAAAAGGAAGATTTTCAGTCCACTCACCAGCTGGTTTTTTAAAGGAATACAGCAAAGGAATCTCTTGTGAGGCTTGATATAGATATCCTCCATAAGGATGAATTGCGCTTCCACCTTGGTGCACCACTTCAAAGCTAAAATAGGGATGGAGTGACCTACTGTGTCACCTGAGTTGTGAACTGAGTGTCGGCAGCTCAAGGCTACATCAAATTAATCTCTGCCTACTCCAAATTAGAAAAACTGTGGGTAAGTGAGATTTGATCAGACTCTATTCTTCTTATGTATCTGGACTCTTCTGTTCTTTGCATCCTGCAGCACTGTATGGATTATATTAGGACCAGGACCTTCTTTTACATTTTCTCTTCTCCATTTCACACCCATCAGTCACTCTTCACACTTGTAGGTCAAGGCTGTTCCTTGGGGATTGAAGCGCCAGGAGTGGGGCTCTGGTCTCTTTGTGGAGCCAGCAGTACAAGCAGGGGGGCAGCTACAGTCAGCCTGGAGTCCACATCACCAAGACATATCTTTGCTGGGACACAGGGACAACCTCAATCCACAGGATCAGGATTGTGGTCCAGATAAATGGTCCATGGCCAGGCACAGATCAAGGCAAAACCCACTTTTTTTAGCTGCAAGATCAGCTTCTCCCTAGTTCTCTGCTTGCCAACTTATGTGGGCAGGTGGTTCTTTGAGTTTTCTGTACTACATGAGTAACAATTCTTTCTCCTGAAATTATAATGTGTATTTACTGCTTAGATTGCTGATAACTCCTTGAGGAAATTCTGGCTATAGATTAAGCACATTCTGGTTTGACACAGGCTACAATTTATTGGACATGAATTTAAGTAGTTTGCAGAGGAGTACTGACTGTCAATCTTACAGATGACTGGGATTGTCAAAATAAGAAAGAAACTATTAACGATTTGTAAACTTAAATTCTGAATCATATTTAGGGTTGCTAAGCTAAAGAAAGGAACACGTGAAACCAGCATTTTCTGTACTTAAAATTCATTCTACCTTTGGATTCATAAGTCAGATAAGATCATATTATTTGAAACTGATGTCAGAAATGCAGGTGAATCACAGAAAGATGAAGATGGAGCAAACCACTAGAGTAATTTGGCTCTTGGAGCATCCCATTTCCCTGTGAAAATGATACTGTCCATAACTACTGTAGAAAATTATATCTGAAAAAGCTGTTCTACCACAAGAATTAGTCAATTAGTCATGATTATTTTTTCTTTTTACATCAGAAGGATGCAGATTGTGGAGGAATAGTGCTTTATTTAAATACCAGGAAGGAGTGAGATAAGGGCTTTGATTCAAGTATTTTGTATGAGAAAGTCTCAGGCAGTGAGCACAGGATGGAGCAGCCTTAACAGCGAGATAACTACTCTTGAATGCAGCAGCAGTGGAATTATTGCCACCTGACAAAACTGGTGTTGATGCTTCAAGGCAGCATCTGTAGGCTCAGGCAGCATTTCAAAGCAACTCAAATACCATCAGCTAATACATCCACCAGGATGTGAAATTCTGAATTATGTTAATGTTGTCAGCTAGCATGGCTGTGTTTGGGAAAGGAAGTTATAAGTAATTGCCTCTCAAAAGGGTTTTTCTATAAACCCCAGGGGTTTGCTATAGACCCCTTTTCTGTAAACCCCTTGGGAGCACATTTTATTCTGAATTTTACGTGGAAGACTGCAACTTCAACAGTGAAAGAATAGATCTCTTTCATTTGCTCTTTCTTTAAAGCATCATAACTGATCCTGTACGAAGAAAAGTCTAGGCAAAATGGGATTTAGGGTCTTATACTCCCTATGTAACCTAAATGCTTTTGAAAATCCTACTTATTTTAACGTTTATTTATTAATGAGTATCAGAAAGCTTAATAAAAGGAACAGACCTTAAAATAACAGCTTTGGAGAGTATCTCAGTAACTTGTGTTTTGCACACTAGGAGGTACCTGTTGAGTCAGAGAGAATGACATTACTGAGGTTACAGCCTCCACAAGAGTGGAAGGTCACATTCTTGTGTGCACTCTCTTCCACTATAGATATACATTAATCTTTCTAGAAAATTGACATCTGTCTGCAGGCTGAGAATAGGTACCAATTTCCAACTTCTTTCAGTAGTTTTTAAAACAGGCTTTCCTCCAAATAACTAGGCTACTACACTTACTATGCCATGAAAAAGTTTTTACCAGTACAGTTTATGAATGCAGCTGGAAATACTGGATTACTTGGAATTTCAGTGCTGTGCATGATGAGAGATTAGAGGTATAGGTGGTAGATGATGCAGTTCTTTATGTGTGTTAAAGATGACTTCCATGTAATGTATTTTGCACTATAAAAATACTAATGTGTGCAGGTAAAAACATGATTAGCAATTACAAATAACATTTAAAAAAGCAAATAAACCCCTCATCTATTAAATCAATAAGCAGTGACTTGAATTATCTGATTCTGAGGATTAATTCTGTAAGCCAGCTTACTGTTCTGATCTGTAGAGAAAAAGGAAACTCAAATGCTGTATTAAGATACGTTCCTCTCTGGGCAATAAACTTGAGTGCATCAGAAAATCAAGTTTGACCTCAGGTTTTTGAAGCTTTTGATCTGTTAGGTTATACTGATGGCAAAAAACCCCGCTATTTAATTTAGGAAGCAAATTCTACATGTTCCAATAATTCTTTAATTGAAATATAAGTAAGTACAAAATGTGAATTTATTTGAGTAGCAGGAAAATTAACCAGAAGTCTCCTTAGTATATGAATAGGAGCAATCTTTTTCAGTAAAGATATTTCCTTTCAATTACAGAATAACTTTTGCTATTACTATAAGAGTTTGGCCAGATGCTTGTTTTGAAAAGGGCTATTTGTTCTTAAACTGACACATAAGACCAGCTTTGTTGTTAGAAAATATCCTGAGTGAATGAGGTGAGTTGTTTCAGCAGACAGAGAGTAGATGCACTGCAGATGAAATCATTGCATTGCAGAAAAACTAAGGAATGTTATGTGATTTGTAACACATTTATTGGGACTTGTACAGTGTGAGGGGGCTCTTGCATAGCAACTTCTCAGGGTTTGTCCACGCTGGATGCAGACACTCGTGGAGGCCCATGGGCCTGCACAGCTCCACCCTCAGCCTTGCCCTGGAGGGATGTCCCTTGAATAGGGTGCCCCTTGAATGGGCTGTGATTAGCTTATTTCAAACCTCCTGGAAGGGTGCTCCTTAGGTTGGCACACTTTTTTTATCATGGTGAGCTATCCCAGAAAAACTTATGTTATTCCACCATGCCCTAGTACCCATGTTAATCCTTTGTAAGCCATTGGTCTTTCCCTCTTGGTGCCACCCTTGCTTTTCCCCATAAAACCCCCAGTTTTTCCCCCAATTCTTTAGGGAGCTGTTGTCCCTGGCTCCCTTCACAGAGTTGCTGGATAATAAAGGAATCTCTGTGGAATCTCCAAACAACGCTCCTGTCTCTCTGTCCCTGAGTCGGCCTGGGATGGCTTCTCAAGCAGAGCTGAAATCACTGATCAGAGCTGATCACTTGTGGCCACGGCCACAGCTTGCTGAGGTTTATCCAGCAGCCAGGAGACCTGCCAGAGAGCCCCTAGAAGGCTGTCCCTTGCTGGAACATCTCTCTGGGAAGGTTGGCAGCTTCCCGGGTCTGGAGCATCAGATCTCCACAGACCCCCTAGCAGTCAACAGACACTGAGGAATAGTTTCCTACCAGAAAGACTTCGATGCAAAAAAATTCACGTGACTGAACATCAAACTTTGGTCAAGTATTTATATTATTGAAATCAAACATGTAAATATGCATTTAGGTATTGCAAAGTACATTTGCATGTTGTTCTGGTTGTATTTAAAGGGAGAATATAATGCATGTATAATGCAAATTCTGTATTTCTTTCAAATGCCTAGAGAGTCCTTAGCAGTGAAGTATTGTATTCTAGCAGTGATCTCTGCTCAGTGAAATCTGTTTCCTGTTGTCTTTCTGCAACTGTGAGGGCTCTTCTACATGCTGCCAAGGCTTTGTGTTCAGTCAAGATATCTGAGTCTTGAAAATTGTCTTGATATTTTCTGTTCAAAAAATAACTGTAGATAAAGTCAATAATAGGTTGGTCAGCTTTCTTTGGGGATGTACCTTTTTAGTGTTTATTGATTTCTTCTTCTAGCTACAGCACAATAAAATAAAATGACAGAAACAATATGCCTAATTTGGTGATTTTCATTTAGGCAGCATACAAAAACAGGAATTAATTTTTCCTCTCGTTCAAGAAGGATGTTTAAATTTGAGAACTACCCCTTTTACCTGTCCTGAAGCCTTTCACTTTCATTTTACTGTGTATTCATTTTATCTCGGGGGGGGGGGGGAGGGGATCAATCCACTTAAAAACTTTTTTCATATAGTCTCATTATTTCAGCTTTGTCTTGCTGATCAGGTCTGCACTTAGTCGGCTGTTGTGTAGAGACTCTCTATGTTTCTCCCATTATATTGTAATCACATTAAAAGTGAAGAAATCCAACGCCCAAAAGGGAAACTCAGACAAAAAGAGGTGCCTTGCATCTCTTCGAGGTCTTTACTTAGTCCACCAAGTAACTTCTTTTCCTGTAGCAGCTGAAAGATATGTTTGTGGCTTGTGGTTCTCTGTACCAGCCTAAGAAATAGCAACCTAGTCCAGAGAAGAGCTTTTCCTGCAGTCACTCACACTGACAATCCCAGTTCCTGGCTGTAGGGGACACCTATGAGAAATAATTGTGCTTTTCCTGTCCCCTCCTGGGAAGGTCCTTGTGGACAAGAGCTGCTGACTGAGCACTGGCTGCCAGAGAGGAGGGGATGTGAAGCCCTGCTTGGTTTACCCACCCTGTGTGTCCTTCCAGCATCTCTCAGGTCTCTCCAGCAGCAGTCAGACCTGTGGGAAGGCTTGCTGGGGAACACCATGCAGGAAGTGTGGGGAGGAAAATGGGAAGACTCTAACCCTGCTGAGCTGTGTCTTTAGTGGCCCACCATCATAATTTCCGTTGTATACTGTTGTATTAATATATTTGTTTTCCCCTTTTCTTCCCAGCCTGAAGCACTGTCAACACGATGCTTTTCCACCAAATACATTGTTTTCCAATGTTTTTGCTTATATGAAGTCCCTTCTGGGCTCATCTAGGTTCACTTCAGAGAAAGGGTATTGGTGTCCTATAAATGCTCTCTAATGCTTCCTGAACAAGTGGCAACATCTTATTTCTCAACCCTTTGTTATTTTTAAACTTCTCTTTTTCTCTCTTTATGATGAAAAATACATTTGTGGCTTTTCCTTGGTTCCCAGGAATCCCAGACTTTCCTTTCCTTTTCTCCTTATTGATGCAGCTTTTAAACTGGTTTAGGATTTCTGGCTGAAATCAACCCTCTCTAGGTTTATTCCAGCTTAAGCAACATCAAACTCAGACCTTGCTGCTCGCTTGCCTCATGATTGTTGTACTTCTGTTTGTGATTTTCTCTTCCTCACCTTTTTTCCTAAATTATAACAGTAGATTCAAGTTCTTTGAAGCAAAAAACATTTCTTGGTATGCATTTGTACAATCTCTAGCAGAAATTTAGGCTGTCTTACAGTCTCTGTTAATGCCCACAGTACTATGTAATATGGTGTAAAAAAAATAAAAATACAATAAAAAGAATACAACTGGTAGTGAATACTATTGGCTGCCCTAGAGAGGAAAAGTTTTCATTTATTTTCTGAACAAGGTTTTGGGGAGTCCTGTTTTGACCTCTGTTCTCTGGCCTAGGTAAAGATATATATTCATCTTTAAAGCATGGTCAGTAGACCTTGTACCTAGGCAGCCAGGGGGCTTCAGTTTTACCTGTCACACCTACCTCATCTCATCCCTTTAGGCACTATTTCAGTGTCATCCACCCTCTATCTCTGCTCAGTATATGTATGTGTATATATGTATATATATATTTTTTTTTTTTTTAATATGCATATATATGCTCAGAAAATATTCCTCACCTATTGTTTGCCCTCTCCTCTTGGAGCATTTAATGTAAAAGCTTGCCCAAATTACCTAAGAAAAAACAAACAGTAGAGAGGTGGAGAAACATAAATCATAGACTCAGTAATGTTGCTTATTTACACTGGCTGAACTGAGTTGAGGGAAATTCTGCAGTAGATCAAGCTGGGATTCAATAGTAGGGGTTGTAACTTCTCTTACACTGCTCAGAGGTTTACTTGGAGCTGTGGGTTTTGATTTGTCTCATGAAGAGATTCAAAACTTTTCAAAAATTATTCTCTTCTGAGTTTAGCTTAGTACTTCTGCAGCACTATTCCTCCTTACAGTTTTGTTGTTGTTTGGGTTATTTTGTTCTTCTTTTTTAAAGCAAACAGAAAGCTGGGTATAGTAAGTGAAGTAAGTAAGTGAAACAGATGTAGTTTTTTTCCTCACAGACAATTTCTATGTATGCTAAATCAGATTTTCACCAAAACCAGAATATTACCCTGGTTACGGTTTTTCAAAGACTTTTCATTTCTAGGGATAAAGGATCCTGTCACACCTGGCATACCAGACAAGCCATGTCCTTCTATTTCAAAAGGATTAATTTTCTTATTTGTCTGAGCCTGTGGCTTATAGTGAGCATGGCAGTCTGTGCATAGATCCACTCTGTAAACAGTGGCCTTCAAGATACATCGTCCATAAGCACTTTCATCATTTACTCTCCTTCCTCTCTTCCAGGGTCTCTTTAATCTCTTGGGGTTGTGCAAGCAAGCTCGCATAATGCTGTATACCTGTGCTCAGTGTGGGAGGAGGGAGGATATGTGTACATCCATCCTAAAGCTGCTGCTATCTGAGAAGTGTTTGGTCTTGAATATCTATGGCAATGTGCTCAAGGATGGCACGTCTGGAAGAATTCCAGCTACCTTTTTTCTCTTGAATCACACCACACAAATTTTACTCCTCGAAGTTTGCACCAGCTGTAGATTTTGAAATGTCAAATTTCAGCTGTGTTTTATCTTTTTTAGCAGACGTTCAGATGCAACACAATAGAACGAGAAGGATTTCAGAAACTCCAAACAACCACAAAGCCATAATCTTCCCACTTATGCAGACATTTCTCAGGCATTGAGAATAATTATAGATGAAATTAGTTCAAGTATTAACCAAGAGCCATGTAACCCTGGAATGTGCTTCATCTTCAGCTGCTGGAAGAACCAGTGGTATTCCATCCCTTGTAGTTTCAGATTACCATATTCCTAAAATTAGAACTATAGAAACCAAACTGTAACCAGAGAACCATGCAAGCTAGTAAAAACAGTTTTTAATTGAAAGGGCACTTTGAAATCCCTGTGCTGAAAAGAACTGAAATCATTTATGGGTGTCTTGGAGGAGCGGGAAGGGGGAAATGTTTCCAAGAAGAGCGGAGATTGTTCTTCCAATAATAAAATATAATAATCAAAATATAATAATCAAAACTACTGTTTAACATCTAGAATTTACAAGCTGGCAGCAGCCTGCTACAAGCCATACAGACAGTAATGAAAATAATTGGTCACTCTCTTTAATGTTGTACAGCCATTTTGTGCTATAAAATAGCAGCAGTAGCTGCCCCCCTGACCGAGTAAGTGGTGAATAAACGGGGAGAGGATTGCTTCATTTTCTGTGCTGTAGAGACCATCTAGTGGCATTCTTACTTCCCTCTCCTCGTGGTTATTGTATCAGAGCAAAAGAAAAGGGCTGAAGGACAGGAATACTCTGACAGGGTTTATTTAAAGAATTTTCCAGTTTCTGTAACATACAAGAAGCTTCTTGTCAAAGGGGGCAATCCTGAGCTACGAGCAGCTATGGCAGTCACGAGCACAGGTGATGGGCAGATTTAATCTTCAGGGTCTCCTAACTGTAGAATTAGAAGCACTGAAAAATAGCAGAGGGTTCATCCCTTGTTACTCTTATGGAGTTCTTACATATTCCTAAGAAGCGGAGCTAAGTATCTCTCCATAATGAATAAGACCCCTTTGGTAATTGCTAGGAAAAAATGCAGAATTTACCTTCACTGAGAATTAACAACTTGAACCTTAATATGATATGATTGGACTCTATTTGTTTTTCTTTTTTATTTTTTTAAGATTTGGTTTTAGCCTGCTTGCTGATAATGAATCATAACTTTGTTCCAAGAGGGAGGGAAGATCCCACACTTTTGGCTTTTCAGAGACTTTTTCAGTGACTTTCAGACTAAGAGCCCTGAGGACTTACTGAATCTCATAAATACAGTCTCACTTTGAAGTCTAGACTAGAGGAGTTAACTGTAAGCCTAAGTGAAATACTCACTTTTTTTCCTTGAATATGAAACTTTATACTATATCTAGGAATACTGCTACTTTATTGAAGAATTGAAGCAACCACTGCTATAATTAATTCTTTCAAAGAAGCAGCAGAGAGCTAGGCCACATATGACTTCTGTCATCTCAGAAAAATCTAGCAGAGAATTAAGGCTCTGAGTCAAAGGTTAAATGTGTCAACTGTAAAGTGGGCATTCTTATGAGGAAAAAGGAGAAGCTTGACCTTGGGTTTAGAGACCTGGGACACTGGAAATAAATGATGATCAAAATTATGTACAAATTTCTAAGCAGAACTGACCAAAAGACTAACCATCACTAACCATATAAAAGATCTTTGATATTTGCAAGAAACAAGAATTGACAGATGAATGAGGAAACAAGGGAAAACCAAGATATTCAGAGGAAATAACTACTAGCTCTCTGAGGATTTTAACCTGGCCTACACATTAATTAAAATCTCTATTGTAATTTAAATTCTAAACAGTGCAGAACATGAAACTGTATTGAATAGGATTTTTGGGTGTACCTTTGAGAGGCAGTGATTTCTTATGCGGGGGGTAATGTCATTCCTTATTTTACAATGAAAGTGGACCTGTAAATATTTTGTCTAGGAAGAACTGTCTCTTGATAACTGTGTACTCTGTACTCCCAGAGGAGTTTGGGGTGGGTTGGTTATCTATATTTGACATGGATTAGTTACAAATAAATGAGGCAGAGACACATTGAGGATAAATGATGCTGTGATACTTGAACTTCTAAATGGCAGAAAGCAAGATAGAAATTTAAGATGGGCTAGGACTGAGGAGAAAGAGGGATTGAAGATAAAGGACAGAGACATTTGATGGTGAAACAGTATCTGGGAAGTGAGATAGGAAATGGAGATTGTTTCCTTGCCCAGAAATATGAGAACGAAACCATTTTCTGGCAGCAAAGAGAGCCAGAGTACAGAGCAGAAGCTGGATGGGCTTCAAGAGCTTGAATGAATAGCGGGAGGGATAATAGAAGAAGATTGCAGGGTATGCAGCATGTGCAGAAAGCGTTCCGAGGCACAGGGGACAGGGAGAGGCTCTGAGAAGGGAGAGAGAGATGCAGGCAAACATTGGTGGTATTTTGGATACTGTATGGAGGCGGGGAAGAATGAACTGTACAGAAGGAAATATTTCATGGATCCTGGGTGGGGTGTCCAAAGGAAGAATGAAGAAAACAAAAATACTGCAAAAAGGTGGAAAAGATGGAGGTGGGAGGGAGGGGGAATATGAAGGCCAGGAAATGTGGGAGGTATTTAAAAATAAGTGAAGGAGTGGGAAAGGCAAATAAGGACATTAAGAAGAGGGGGAAGGAGAAATTTTTACAATAATCTGTAAGTATGAATCCACTGAAAAAAGTGATTTATCTAAAAATCCCCCCAAATTAATACCGTATCAATTAACAATATTATATACAGTTCATTATATCTTTTTTTGGATAGTCCCTAAGCTCCTTGCAAAGCTAGAATAAATAAGATTTGAATTTTCTGTATAATTTGTCTTAGAATGGCAGTCAATAAATTCACTATTTAAACAATATTCCCAATCTATTAAATCAAATCCCAGTTTATGGATTTTGTGAGGTATGGTATTTTGTTGCAATATCTGTAGAGATAGACTCCACTCTGACAAAATGAACCACATCTCTTTGTGGCCTGTGGTAAATTTCAAAGTTATGCTACCATTCATTACTATATTTTAAAATTACATAATAAAGAAAAAGAAATCAAACACGATCTCTCAGCTGATGGACCTCGCAGGCGAGGAAATGTGTCACACGGCTCCTGTGTCTCGGGTGGTATGAATTATTTCAGCCTGCTGGAGAAGAAGAAAAGAGTAGGGAAAGAGCACTAAAACGAAAGACTGAAAACCAGGCATCTTTGTTGGCCACAGCCCAGGCTCTATGGGCTTGGTGCATAGATGGCTGTGTTGTGTTCTCTGGCCTCTCATGCGTGTGGTCACACCAGACAGTCTCTACCAATATATTCAGTAGAAGATAACATGGAAGATAAGAAGCTATCAATGAGAACTGGCATACAAAAACCAGAGGAACAAAGATGAAAACTGATGTTAGTACTTATCTGTTAAAAAAGTGCTTTTCATTAATAGATATAAAGTAACTTTTCCAGTAAACTAGTGAAAACGTTCATTATTTTCTTTACAAATGGGAAAGCTATGCTTAATTATTCCAATATGTAATAAATTACTGCCCAATACCATATCTAACAATATCAGGGACACTCTTCAGCAAGTTACAGAAGCACAAAGTATCACTTGATGACCACCAGGGTAGCTTTTGATAGCTTGATCCTTTCCCGTCTTCAATGGTAACATCTCCAGCCATAGGTTTGTTGGCCTGTTTATGTGTGGATACATCCATTGAGGATTAAAGAATTATTATCATATTTTCTTGAACAGATTATATTTGTTCTTGGCATCTGTTTGAATACTGGCTGGGATGGTTTCCTGGTTGGCTTTGGAGCACCAACTGCTTGGGCAGATAGGGGGTAGATTTCTCATGACTGTTTTGTCCTCAGAATGCCTCACAAAGCAAGAATTTCCAAACCATCAGACATAAATCTCTCTCTCTTTCTTTACCAGCAATGTTAATACATTTTGAAATAATGAAGGTTCAAAAGTTCACTAGGAAAATATTGGTTTCATTACTCATTGAAAAAGCTTTTATTCGTATATAGCTGTAATTTAGCATCGTATTAATGTCAGCAGAGTACATAACACAGTAAATGTTCACAAGTTTTTACTAAAACTCCAGCTAATTCTAATCTAATTAGTAAAACACATTGATGGTTTCTACAGCCTTCTGCATCATGTTCTTGCTAGTTTGCTCAGGCTTCTCCAAGCCATTTTTGTTTCAATGGGGATGCTCGTAGTTTTCCTTGAAATACAGATGTTCCTGAGTGACTGCACTAGCTGACTGTGACAGCAAAGATTCTCAGGTTCTTGGCAGAATAATTTCAGAAAATACACCTGGAAATTTTCATGGTCCTATAATCAAATAAAGAAGAGTTTAAATAGATTATTTTAAAAAAGGTTTGGGACTTGCTACTGGAGTTTAGGCTTCTGATTGTAAAGCTGAGAGGGAGAATAATAACCTGCTAGAGTAAGAGAAAGATCTGGCACATATGCTTGTAAAAATCATATTAGATTTCCTGACTAAAATGCAAATTCTGAGCAGGCTTCCTTCCCAAAGGGACACTGTCCCTTGCAAGAGCCTTCTGCTAAGATGTGATTTTGTTCTCTGACTGGAAATAATCCTTCCCTTGTTTTTATACCCCAGCCAGGATTCTTTCTCTGTCTGCTGTGCTGTTCCACTCTGCTTCTTTTCTTGTCACAAGGAGGCCAGCAGTTGTGACATTTAGGGGATAACAGCCCTTGTATAGAGTATATTTCTCCATTTCTCTACCTCCAGTCCTGCTTCTCACTACAGTGCATGGTGCCAGGCTCCCTAACTGATGTAACACATCCAGTTTAAACCTCTTGCTGCAGCTGCAGGGAGCAGAAACATCTCCTGAGATAGCAGGATAGGCTTTGCTATCCTTGGGGTGGTCTGGCTGTGGCTGGGACAGCCTTCCCCTGCCCGTGCCTGAAATGCACATCTAGAGCTCCAGCAGTGCTGTGGACTCCTGGGAGTGTGCTCACCATGAAGAGGGAGGTTTTGAGAGAGTGGCAGGGGTCTTCTTCATCCTAAAAATCCTAAAAATGGGATGGGGTGAAGAGAGGAGGAACGCTGTACTTAGCTAGAAAGAGGTTGTGTATTTTCCTTGCCTTCACCTCATCATTTTCTGTCTCTCAGTGCAATGCTCGGCAGCCCTGCAGCTGCTGCAGCCTTCCCGAGACCTCTCTGTGTCTTCCCTGCTGTTTTGCCTCCGGAGCTGTGGTTCCCTGCCCGCCACCAGCTTCCCGTGGCTGGGAAGAAGCCTCTGGGGAAGGCAGCGAGGCCTCCAGGGCGTTTGCTGGCAGAAATCATTCCCGCAGGCTGTGCCAGCCTCCAGCTGGCAGCTGTGTGCTCCCGGGAGTGTTTGGTGGAAGTGCCAAAATACAGATGCTGCAGAGCCATCGGACTGGAAATTTCCCACAGGAGTTGACCACACTGTTGCTCTTTTACCCAGCTAGGCAAGCCTGCTCGGGATGCCTAAATTAATCCCTTTTGGAAGCTTTGCATTTTCCCCAATATAGCAGAAATCTAGATTATAACCAGCAGCCGAAAAATTGCCAAGCTTTGTACGAGTACAGTGCTCAAACCAACTTCTGTATTAATCCACTAGGAAAAGACATTAATCTATAACAAGAGCTCTCCATGTTTTTAAGCTTTCTCTATGCCTCAGTTTCTGCTAAAATACCCTGTTTGTCCTCCTGCCTTGTGTTCAGGGCTGTACACAGGGGTGAATGACATCTGAAGTTTTCTCACAGAGTCTGAAAAAGCCGTGGAGAACCTAGATAAGTGCAGAAGGAGCAGTGATGGGCAGGGGACAAGATAGGATGATGAAACCAACTGATAGATAGATTACAGGCTAGAGGTACTGAAGCTGGGAGAGACCTGCAGTAAGAACTGCAGGACTGGTATGTATGGTTGGAGCTATCACCCTAAGAGACAGTTTGAGTCTAAGATAAAGTGTGTCAGTGTGAACTGTGAGGCACTGTAATTAATGTCAGGCTGAAAGGGCCAGAATAATTTATGAGACTGAGAAGATACAGGGTTGAGAATCATACTATTAATTAATGTTGAGATGGTAGGCATGCAGGATTGAGGATAAGGCATCCAGATTTAGCCACTAGGAATTGAGGGAAAAAATGAGCCTTTTGTGTGACCAAACAGGTCTGTGCAAGTATATGTAATTTATGTGAGTTATAGGCTATTTGTCACGTTGCAAAACAGTGCCTATTTTGAAATGCTAATGACATCTTACATCACTGGGCCAAATTCTGCTTCAGATACACTGGTGTACTGACAAATTCACCAGGACTGCTCAGACAAGACAGTAAAATGTAAGCAATTGACTTTTTAATTTTCAGAGCCTTATTGCATAGCAATCAGCAATTGACAGCATGTTAAAAACATCTACAGTGCTGTTATTAAATCAGATTCTTTTTCTGAGTGAGAGAAAACTTGTGAAAAATCCTAATGTCAAACTGAAATCACTCACATCCATTTCTCACTGACGAAGAACAGGCGCTCATAAAATTACTGCAGAATTATATCGATAAAGGACAACTATTTTCTCTAACACCATATAGCGCAAAATCAAATGCAAAGGAGACTTAGGTTCTATTTAGCAACCACAGGTAAATCAGAAAGATGTTTGAATTCCCTCTACAGGAATGTAAATGGAAAGAGGCGCTGTACAAGGCTGAAAAGAGATGCCTGCACACTTTCCCCAGCAGTGCCTGCTGTCTCCAGGACCCGTGTAGCAAAGGCTGTTGCAGAAAGAGGAAACAGTGGTGCTGCCTGGATTGGGCAATGGCTACTTGCTGCTGCTCCCCAAGCGACCAGCAAAGATCTGTCGAGGACCTGTCTTCTAGGGCAGCATATGGTTTGCTAAACGGTTTTGCAACTGGGGGATGGCACACATCCAGGTGGCTTTCATTCCCTGCCAGAATTTTAAAGAGATGTTAACAATGTTTACACTTTTCAGTTTTGACAGCCTCTAAAAATTACCTATTTAAACCTTCTCTCCCTCTTTGACAACACAAAACGCAGCTCCTCTTTCAGATGCAAAGTGCCCCAGTGCTTTCCGAGTTCTCATCGCGGGACTCAGAGGAGAGAAATCCGGTTGGCAGTGCCACCGCTGTCCCTCTGCCCCACCCCTGGAGCCTTCGTCGGTGCTGCAGCTCTGAGTGCCCTGTGCCCATGTCGCCCAAACCCAAGAGGTGGGAAGGAACATTTCCGTGCTGAACAAATTCAGTGCCTCAAAGCTGTTTGGGGGAGTAGCAGTGGGATTGTAACAGTTGCTTTTTTCTATTGTTCAGTCTTTCATTGGGAAAAAAAAAAAAAAGGGTGATTGTTTGTAGGAGATCCATTAATAAAACAGGTGCAAATGAGAATCTCGCTTGCTTGGCCAATGTGTTAGTTTTGATAGCTATGTTCAAAGATAAGGAATTCCCCTTCATTACTAAATCAGGCATCTTCCTCTCACCTTTTCCAAATACACATAACTAACTCTACTGTTATGTTGATGATCATTATGATTAAGACTGATTTGTACAATGTTACCAAGAGAGTAATAAAAGCCATGGAATGTAACTCTCTCGCTAAGTTCAGAAAAGGAAGATAACCAGGCTTGTGGGCGAGGTTGTTAGTGGAATACTGCAGAACATCAGGAGATGTTTCAATTAAATGTAAGGACCAGCACTTTTTGCAAGGTTAAGGACAGACACCATAGCCAGAATGTTTCATTTCCAAATGGACATCTGGCAAATATTGATCTACAATAGTATTTAGTGTGTAATGGAAAGTACAGGTTGTTACATGAGCAATCAATAGTTTTTTAGATTATTGATCCTTACAGTGGCCATTGATTTCTTTTTTTTTTTTAGGAGATAGCACAGTCTAGTTTTTCATTTAGCTTAGCTTAAAATAATTGGATTGCAAGCTGTGTGCCTGCATATGTGGAAAGCAACTCAATATGCAAATATTGTTTCTCATCATTGACGACATATAAAAAATAAATACTCACTTTTAAGTGTTTTTTCTTCCCTGTTATGAGTAGGACTACTTGAATATAATTTTAATAAGATGGAAAATGAAGTTGGCTTCAGAAGAGTGCAGAGGCCACCATCTCCCCTTTGCTGTGCGACTAGAACATTTAATCAAAAAAATTCTCTTAATAAAGTCATCTGTTAGAATGAACACATAAGGGATCTAACTGATTTCTCTAGACGTGTCATCTTATCATTCACTCTCATCCCAACTGATGTAATTGTTTGCTTTCTTCTGCAGAGAAAACATTCTGTTGCCTACTGCTTGGGGACTTTATAGAAATCTCATCAAGTACTCTTGAGTGTACTGCATTTTATGAACTGTAAAATAATCTGATAATATTTTTTGTTCAGTTAAAACAAGCTCCATATGGGGAAGGACTGGCATACCAGAAATGTCAGTAAACTACGAGCCAGGTCATGCCTTGAGGTGTTAGTTCTTGTGATTGCTATTTATATTTCAGTGCAAACTGAGTCTTTCTTTTGACCAAGGCGTAATATTCCCACTACAGGCAATCACCAGCTAAAGCTCCAGCCATCCTGTAAATAAGTTAATCCAATGTTTGCATTTGGTTCCTCCTGCAGGAGCTAGAAACAGAACTGAGGTGTTTATAGTACAAGCTCTATGCTCATCTCTGCTGACTTTTAGAGTAAATAAAGAGTCAAATGTATGCACAGAGCAATGCTATTTATGCTATCTAGACAAGCTGAGAATGCATCATTTTGCTGTACTGCATTTTCCCAGATCCAAGAAAGCAAACCACAAATCTTCCTGCTCTTATCTAGCAAGTAACTCTATACCACTACTAAATCAACAACAGCAGGGAATGGAACTATTTTTTCAGGTGTCATATATATCCCAATGCTCTGTCTGTCCTGAAGGTCATATGTCAGATCATTCTGGGAACAGATTTTTATCCAGTCTGAAAACATTAATCACTTACAATTTAACATCTAAGCCAAACAAACAAAACCCAGTCTACCAGAAGTGTAACAAAAACGAAAGTTTTCCGTGTAAATTTAAATAAAAACTGTCTTAGAAAATGATGCAATTTGACCACTGCAGAACAAAAAACTGGGCCGATGAGTATTCTGAGATTTCACCCCTGACATTGTTTTAAAATGTATTTGTGCAATACACCTGTGGGGGCTATTCTCTGGAACCAGTGCATACTTATGTATTTAAGAATTAGAGATTTAAGAATTCAGTACAGTTCATGTTCTGGTAAGATTACATGGGGTATTTGTTTATAATTAAAGATTTCCCCCTTGTTTCAGGAGTAAAAAAACCGCAAAAGCCTTCAGTTTCTTATCTTAGTGTTATATAAAGGTGAATTTGACCTACAATGTGAAATCTGAAACTGAATCAAAACTACCTAAAACAACCTAGAGTTACTTTGGTCAGGATCTAGAGTCAGACCTTTCTTAAATTCGTTTTGATTGCAGATGAAGGGCTGCAAACCATCCCTCCCTCTCAGTGATTATTTAGGTTAAGAGAAGGTGTGAAGTTTGATTTGATCTTGGCCCATCTTTAATAACTGCTATCAAAACCAAAGATTTTTTGGCAGATTGCTAAACTTTCTTGGGTTTTATTGACATCAAACCAGCAAACAAAACAGGAAAAAAGAGCTTTGTCATACAGGCAGCATTTTAGTCTTTAGGACACCAAAAGTACTTTAACTTGATGCCTCTTGCTGCTTCATTAGTCTTGCCTTGATTGTAAGATAAAGGCTTATGCAAGTGGCTGTAGAACCTAAAAGGCTGTTAATTGTTTGAAATATCAACTGAAGCAGCTTTCTTTTAGAGTGTGGTCTATTTTAGCATTATAAATTCATTTTGGATGGGAGCTCCTCTATTAGAGCCGTTTTGATTTTTTCAATCTCTGCCTTTCTATGAAGAAAAACCCCAGCATTTTAAGCATTTAAATGACTTCTGGGCAGTAGCTATTTATCTCACAAGACAGTATTTCAGGACATCTTTATTTTCTTTGAGAAACTGCAAAAATACAGTATAATGTCATTTATTGCTGGATGTGCATGCAGAGCAATATTGTTCTGTTGCCTGGTAACCAGTGAGAGGGAGGCACTTTGGAAACACTGATGGAAAAAGAGAAAGAGAAAGCTCAACTGCACACACTTGAGTAGAAGATTTGTAAAGGTAGATTTGAAGAAGAGTTTGGGTCAAGGCTCTCATAGGGTTTTGTAAATTTTTTTCACATCAAAAAGCCCAGCAGGATATTTTCTTGTGTTGGAATTTAATGACCGGGCTTATTTTCTCAAGCCATGTTTACAATTTGCATACTTCAGGAAGAGAAATGTTCTTTTTTCCTTCACATGCATTCTTGAATATTTTTGAAGGTGTGTTCTCCTTAGAACAGAGCACCGATAGTGTTGTAACAAAACTAATATGCTGAAGTGTTTCGAACTGATATTCTTATGAACTGTGAATGATCATGGACATATTTTAAAGCCAAAATGATCTGACAGGTTCTGAATTAGTGAGCTCCCAGGTATCATAATACAAACAACTATCAAAGAGTAGATTTGCTGAGTCAAACAAATAATCGCAAAACAAACCCAGAAAATATCTTCACTGGAGTTCAGCCTGGCCACTGCTTCCTGTTTTACAAGCAATGGAA
Source organism: Sturnus vulgaris (assembly GCF_052056855.1). Lineage (NCBI taxonomy): Eukaryota > Metazoa > Chordata > Aves > Passeriformes > Sturnidae > Sturnus > Sturnus vulgaris. Next base: position 36,584,660 of record NC_142243.1, read on the forward strand.
AGTCAGCGCAAAATCAAGGCAGAAGAGATGAGCTCGCAGGAGCCAGTTTAACCTTTGGCCAAGCTCAGACAAAGTGCTGGTGAGGGTTTCAAGAGTCTGGGTTGTTGTGTTGTTCTCTGATGCCTCCCTGGCTTCCTGCTTCTGACCAGTGTCGGGGCACCAGTGCCGGGCTTTGCGTGGCCCTTCCTCGCCGCAGAGCAAGCAGGAAGTGCCTGCAGGAACATTTATTGCTGCAAGATTTACTGCAGAGCTTTGAGAAGTGAAAAGGCTGGTGTAGCCCAAGTGTCATTGGAAATAGTTTTCAAATTTCAAGGTGTTCACTTGAATAGAACTGAATGTAACTTTTATTGTTTTCTGGCAGCTAGTTAAACTCGGAAGCTGTGTAAACCTTGTTGGCTTTACCTGTAATGTTTTACTTCATGTGAATATCAGAATTCTAAGAAGGAGGAGTTGCACACCTCTGGATGTTGATCACTTCGCTGATTCCTAGCTACTGGAAAAATTAAGGTTAGAGATTAACTCTTCCATTGTAACCTTCTGTGCCATTCAACTGGTGGCAGAGAGCTCATAAGACAACATGAAGAAAGCATCAAGAAGAAGATAGCCCTTCATATTGGTGTGTTAGTTTTTCACATTTCCTCTTCTAGAACAATTTGAAGATCATCAGAAATACAAGTAAACAAGCACTAGAAAAATCTTAATTAGGATCTCACTAATTAATATTTCCTATTTACTTATATAGGTATTGTATACATATCAGGACCAAGAAGAAATACAGCTCTAATAGAAAGCCTTGGATTTTTTTTCTAAAATCATGAATCTAAGTTATTTGACAGAAGTCTGGAGGAAGCTATAAGATAAACTCTGTTGTTCAGAATCTGTGATTACACCCTTTTTAAGAAAATTATTTCTTCCTAGTAGAGTGGTTCACTGAGATCTCGAAGCCTTGCTCTCAGTATGTCCCAGCAGAAACCACCTACAGATCCCTCCCTATTTTGGAGAGGTCTGTGAGTGCCACACAGAGCTGGACTTTCCTGTGAAACCTCATAAAAGGTACATTCTCTTTCTTTTCCATGCTTGGTACCTCCAAGAAAGAACCTGTAATTGATGACACAATCTCATATTTTGTGAATTTATGTTAATGATACTATATAGGAAATATACATCAGTAATGAGGTGAGATTGCCATTCAGTCTCTACAGAGGAAGAATAAAAAACAAAGTCTGAGTTATGTCTCATGTCATTAAAAAATGGACTTGCAGGATTATAAGGCAAAAAGCAACATTCAGCTTCCATGCTGCAATACTAGTTTATGACTAGAGAGACAACATAATGCCAAGGTATTTTGATGTTATTTTTCCTTCAAAAATGCTGGTAAGTTTGGGGTCTGGTCATTTGCCCTAATTTTTACAAAACCCACTCCCTCACAGAGATGCAGGAACTACCCTTCCTGCAAGTGTTGGCCAGAGAGCAAATGAGGGGTGACAGAGACTTAGCCATGCTCTGTAGGGCAAGTTTGGGGTCACACTCAGACCCTATTATGACCTATCCTTGCAATCTCAACATATGGAAAACACTGCAGAAAAGCACACCATCAATTAGAAACACCTTATATTTCCTGGAAGTAATTGTGTACCTTTTACATGGGGTTGGATTGAAATTTGATACATTAATTTTTCACTGAATATAAACTTGCATACTTCAAATAATCTGGAAGGCAATTACTACTACATAAAATATTTGTGTAATAATAGTAATTGCATATGATCTCGCAAAGGGTTCAATCATTCAAAGTGTTGAATAGTCTGTGTCCATAGAACAAAATATTTCAGGACAGGTTTAGCTTTACACAAGTAAGTAGTCCCATTGACCTCACTAAGGCCACTCATCTACTTAAATGTCAATATGTATCTAAGTGCTTTCCTGGACTAGGGCCAGAACGTTTTGTCTTTTGTAAGACAAGGTCCTGAGAAGACCTGTTGCAAATGGCTGTAAGTCTGCAGAGTCCCAGAAAAGCGAAGCAAAATGAAAAAGGACAGTATCACATTATAACTTAGCTGCTCATTTATTTAAAGAATGTAGTTTATCATTAATGATTGGCATTATTGCAGACAGAATTATTGCTATTTAAAGGCGGTAATAGTAGGAAATATGATCAGATATTTGAAACTCAGAATAGGCCTAAAAAGCAGAGGGACTGTGACTGTGCCAGAGATAGTGATTATCTTATCAGTGACTCAGAGTTATGGGGTTCTCTGGAAATCATTCTGCAGTAGGGGACTATTTTGTGCATTACTCATTCCGGAGTCCCAGCGAAGTCCCAGCTTCAAAACCAGCTTGCCTGAGGATGGAGTACACTCCCTCTGGATCCTCGTCTCTCTGGAGAGTCTGAAGTCCATGAACTCCTGTCCACAAAGGTCCATTGTAGAGGATTGATCTTAGCCCCATGAAAAAATGGAAAAAACCTAAATACCAGTGATTGTCTCTTCCTTGATGAAAGTGAATATAAGGTAAGCAAAAGCATGTCACTATGAATGAAAAAGAATTCCCTTCAGGGTAGCTAATGTAGCTGTGGTTTTGCAGGTCATAGTCTCAGTTGGTGTGGCCAACCTAACCTCATGCTCACATTAATAATTGAGAGTATGGCAAATTTCTCAACTGCTGCCTTTGTACAAGAAAAAAAATGTCGTGTATGTAATGCTTCTTACTTTCAAAACAAAATACAGATATTCAGATAGTCTTGGTAGTTTTAATTAAATCACCGCTCACAAGATGTAAAATATGTAATGTCAAGCTACTCCCCAGCACTTTTTGCCTTTTTGGGAATAACTGTTTGTATTATAACAGCTTTTTTGCTAAAGTGAGAACCAAGAAATGAGTGTATCAGGTATACCTAACTATGCATACTTCCACACACAGCTGGCACAACCCTATGCTCAGGTAGAGCAGAGACGAGGCCTTGGCTAATTGTAGTCTGCATCTGAAAGGAAAGCAGCTCTGTGTAGAATGGTATGTTTTAATACTTGGTGGATTTGTAATCAAAAACTGTCCACAGGTCAAACAACAGGTCAAACTGTCGTTTTGAAGTGTACAACCACGACGGAAGCTTTGCTTTGCCTGCCAGGTGTTTCAAGGAAATTTGTGCTAGTGAACTGAAATCCTTGGCTACAAGGAAAAGGAAGAATTACTTTGGAGTATATCTGTATATCTTACACTAGCCCTATCTAAATTTAAAAATATACTAGACAATTTCAGGAAAACTAGTTCACATATAATGAAACAATTGTAATGCCTTAGGGTAAAGATTTTTCTTCTGCTAAATTAATTTTGGCCTCCCACTGGGTTTATAAGTCATTCACATATCAAAATCTTAAGTTGATTTCAAAACACAGAAATTCAAATAAAGTACGTATTTAAAGTACCTACTGTTTCTCTGGCCAATTTTTCTCTTTTCATTGGGCAACTCATGTTTACATTTACAACCAGTATTTGTGAGGTGTTTTCCACATTTGGTGCTGGGGAACAGGGCAGTACATTGTTCTTTAGCTTCATCCCCTCCTTTCACATAGTTTGTCTTGCTGGAAACATCTATTTCATCTGCTTCATGTAACTTCACCTATTTTTTTTCCCCAGAGCACAGCTTTGTATTTTATTGGGAAAACCAAGAATATTCAGAATGCGAAAACAAAGAAAATAATTGTGAACGTGTGTGTGTCTGTGTGCCCATAGCCATAATCCAAAAATCGTGCTGATAAACAATGTGAAACAAAGCATTATTAATAATTCAAGAAGCTAGGCAGCCAGAAAAAAAGTCAAAGGAATTGTTTTTTTCTCCCAGATGAACAATATTTAAAGAATTTAAGTGGTGCCTCTTCAGTCAGAAGAAATTAGTGAAATCAGCAGAATTGAGAGTTCTGAGATAATTGGTCAGAAAAAGAGTTGAACTTAGTTTTGAGGAGCTGGATTAAACACACCTGCACTTCTAAACTCCCAGGGAACCTTTGTGAGGCTTTAAAAGATAGGAAATTAAGTAAATCAGTCCCTGAATTTCATTGCCTATCTTATGTTAAAATGCTGTACTTGACGGAGATTAATCAAGATAATTTTCCTTTCATTGACACCATCACCCTTTGCACCTGTAAAGAATAATTTATGCAAAATGGCTGGTTTTATTATAGTGCCTTTTACTTGAGACTTCAAATAAGATTTAAGTGTATGTGGCGCCTTAAAATAATTAAAACAAATGAAAAAAAAAGATGCAGACTGGTAGAAATCAGTGGACCCAGCGGGTATATACTGGTGAGTCCTTTTGGCATACAGTGCCTCAGATCTTCACTGCTGTTGATCCTAAATTCCTTCTAGCTATCCATACATATATGACCCAGAAAACATTTTTCTAGAAAAAGATGAGCAAGTGCTCAGGAAGGCAGTCAGAAATTTTGGAGGTCCTGATTTCTAAATTACCCAGAGAATGTCTGTGTGGCCTTTTGGGAGCAGATGCAAGCTCACACTGTTTGTGCTCCAAACTGGACAGCGAGGTGACAGCTCTGAACGGGATCCATGCTTTTATATGGTGTCAACAGCAGCAAGCAACAAGGTGATGTCGACTGGGGCTTTTAGGCTTCTTTGTAACACAGATACGAGTATAATGAATTTTAAAAAGATTAAAAGCAGTCATCTGATCTTATTCTTCACCAACAGGTGAATTCACATCTTGTTTCTTACTTAGGAAGAACTTCAGAACCTAAGAGGAAAAAAGAAAGAATTTTAAACAGAGGAAAACCACAGCATCTCTTTCCACAGAAAGTGACTTTATTAAGTACTGAAATGAGCAATGTCAAATAGTTAAGCATGCATTTAGGCCTCAGCTGCTTCTGCTGGACAAAACACATATGTAACAGATCAATGTTGGCAAAGTAATCTGTAAGAGAAAATCCCTTCTTCAGTTTGTCTGTTACTTACTCATTGCATCTGAATGTGAGGAGCTGTTGCATTCATACTCATTCCATGAGATCAGTTTAGTTTCCTTCTTCCCCTGTACAGCCATAACCCTTGGCAGCTAAGTTATTTGAATTTTATATTGATAATGTATTTTAAGGCTTTCTTTGTAATAATGTGTTTTCCTTCCATCTTATCAATCTTATTTAATTTTCTTTTGTCTTCTTCTGTCTTCAAATTTGTTTTTCAATTCTAATGACTAACAGTTTTTATTCTCTTTCTGCTACCATGGTTCCTTGGCTTTATCTTCCTCTCTAATTTTGACTTGCTCTTTCACTCAGTGTTCACTCTTTTCATTTTTCCTGTCTCTGTATTAGTGCTATGGAATATAATAACAGTAATCTTGAAACTTACTATAAGTAAAGGTTAATGTTTTTACTATTATGTCCTATTGTCCTTCTCTGCTGGCCCTTTTCATAAATTTTCTTCATTCATGCTCTTCCCCTACTATTTTCCTAACTTTTCTGGCGTTTCTTCTGTCCTTGAGCAGTGACTTAGGAATGCTCAGAGAATTGAACTTCATTGCAGCTTCTTATCTTAGATGGAGAAGGGAAAAGCAATTTGTACAAGGAATTCAAGAAAAATGTATAGATCCCTACAGAAAGGGGAAGTCAGATGAGAAAAGAAAGGATGGAAGGGCTTTTTCTGTACAAAAAAGTTAGAGGAGTGCCAGCTGCAACAACTTTGTTTTCACAGCCTGAAGTCAAAATGTGAGAGAATTAGATATGTGAAGTCAGAATGTGAGAGAACTAGAAAATCTTCAAATACTGCTTAGTTTTACTGTTATCCCAACAGAGATTTTCCCTCCTGGTGACTCTTCTTCCAGGGGTAGGTTGCTATAGCAAAGAACAGAACAGAAGCTGGGAATTTCCTTCTGGTTTTTGGCAGAAGAAAAGTGGTACTTTCCCTTTACTTCAGCTGCTGTTTACTCAGAAAATGAGTATATTCTGTATTATGGCTGTATATTAACAGAGAGATTTTCTGCATATATTTTTCTGAAAATCCCGAGAATATAGGAAAAATTACATTAGTGGTCAGGACCCTGAATTTCATGTCTGGTTTATGCAAAATATAAATGTTTCAGAGAAATTAAAAAGACAGTTACCTATCTACTGACTCCTGTCATTTTGTGGTAGTTGTACAATAGATGTTTTGTTAAGGTCTTCTGACTTGAAATTTCAACCATAAATCTATTTATAGTAAAGGAGTTTTGAGTATGCATGTGAAACCATCTATAAATACTGTCAATTTTTCACATTTTTAGAACAAAAAATAAAAACAACTATGACTGTTGACTTATGCCTCAGAAGTTGGAATACTGGATAAAAAAATTAAATGGTGGAATTGACTTCTGTTAAGAACTGTGCTGGTTAGTGCAACATACCCAAATCTACCATCCCTAAGGGACAGGAACTGATCTTAATTGCTAATGTGAGCAACACAAAAATTAATGGGATTAAGGAACTCCATTATAAGCTTTAGGACAGGATACAATCTCACTGGCTGTTGTCTTGCAGTCTACCAGTATCCATGTCAAACAGCATGAAAAACTATTTTCCCCATGTGTTACCAAACATTTTAAACCTGCTTCAAATAATTTGTGCTGTATGATTCTTCTCACATGACTGAAAAGTAATGCATTTATGTCTTGGAGTATAACAAGTTTAATCAACTCCTCTCTCAACCCCTGTAGTGGGCATATACTAAGAATAAAATGTGATTTCATGTAATTCAGAAAAGTTGCTAGGCTAAGGTAAAATTATGTGGATTTTGACTGCCATTCAATGAAGGCACTTCTTTCCTGTTTTATACATGTATATTCCTCATTTTGTGGTATTGTGTTGCAAGGTTTCTAACAGGACAAGCTGACACCAGCATACAGTTAATTGTTTATCAGCAGAAGTGTGTGTGTGTTAACTCTCCCATTAAACCTTCAGAAGTGAAGACATAACACACTGCAACTCCTACTTAGCACATGTAGGCCCAGTGTTTACCCCCATGGACATGATCAAATGAAGACAATTATAGAAGGAACTCGGGCTGCCAAAAAAATTCAGCTGATGTTATTTACTTACTCACCTATAATGGGAAAGATGCAGTTTTTCTCAAAGGAGTGAAAGTGTTTAATATTCTACTATAATGAGAATTCACAAAGCATATAATGCTGAAATTACAAAGCAAAAGTTTTATGTCTTTTTCTTTGTGCAAATTTAATGAAAGCTTTTGATCACTATTAACACTTTTGTTAGTTAAAAAAAGCTTGGGTTTGAAGAAGTTATAAAAGCTCATTGTGGGCTATTTTATTGGCATGCTCCTGTAATAACAGAGTCAGATGCCTCAAATGACAAAAGTAGATGACTTATGAAATGTCTTATGTCTCACAAGTCAAACGCTTCTATATATACGCGGTGCTTACTAACAAATATAAGGAGGGAAAAAATGAAATCCAATCCTTTGCAGAATCCCGGCTCTCATCTGGTTTTTGTAACTCTGTAACTTCTCCTTAGAGAGCAGAGTGCAAGGCCAAGAGATGGGAAACACTGTATGTTCTTTTTAATGACTCCTCAGAAACACTTCAAGAGCAGGTTTGTTGTCCTGGTCCCTCTGATAAAACGTGTGTGCCTCTGCTGAAATGGGCATGATGCAAGTCTTTTCCAGGGTGCCTGCCTTTCCTCCTAGAAGAAAATGCACATTTTGCTCCACTGAAACTTTATCCAAGAATACCTCAAATAGTCTTGCTACAAAATAAATTTTCCAAATGGTGATATTAAAGACAAAGATTTGATTTTCAGCCTTTTCAAGAATGGCAAACTAACAGCATGCTATTAGAATAGGATAAACTGTAATTTTCTGTTAAAATAACTCCAGGATTCCCAAAAAAGTTACTCAGATTTAGTGCCTAGGTCAAGACTTTTTAAAAAGACTTAATTTCTAGTTTGCAAACTGAGGCCTTAAGGAAGGCCTCTGATATCCAGAAAGTTCTTCCTGTCTGCTCTTTAACTTTCCCTTAAAGTCTTCTCTTTTAATGGGCAGGAAGGGAATACTCTCTTTCAAATTTTAAAAACCTTGACCTTTTGAAAACATATATACAAAGAGTCTCATTCTCATAGCAATATGATTTAAAGCTGTGCTGCAACCAACTAACCACTGCAGCATGATAGTCTTAAAAACAGGCAGTTTAGAGAAGAACTGTTGAATTATCTTGATTTAGAAAAGCACTCCTTTTGGATTCAAGAGCCTGTAGGGAAAGAGTAGATTTACTTTTAAGCTCTTTTTAATTCTCAACCATCACACTGAGTAGGCTGGTAGCCAAACTAAAAGGCATTATAGATAGGATAGAGAGCAAACATTCCTTAAGCTGTATTTAATAGGCTAAAATGGTTGAGCTGCTTGATTAAAAAAAAAAAAAAGCCCTCAGAGTTATAGAATCATAGAATATCCTTAGTTGGAAAGGGCCAATAAGGATCATCAAAGTCCAACTCCCAGGGAACTCCTATAGTCACTGCTAGTATAAAGAACTTTCCAAAACTGCAAAAAAAAAAGAATTATTTTAATGTTCACAATGTTAATAAATGCTCTGCAGTAGACGCATCTGTCAATTTATGTTTTCCTACCTCTTTCTGACACCTTTAGGGCACATTGTACTGCCTGCACATTTTATGGGCATATAACACACCTGCACCTTACAGATGTTGTATACAATAATGCATTATTTAGAGATAAATTTGGCTTTGGATTAATTATTAATCAGATTCCAACTGTAATGAGACAGCTTAAACCTGCATACTTTATTATAAACAAGTATAACAAACAAGTATGTGCTAGACTGTCACCTGAACAATCAAGTCAAGCAATTTAAATTATCACCAGAATTGTAGAGATACTTACAATAATGAAAAAACATATTTCAAGCAGAGGTGTCAGAAAAGCAACATTTAAATAAGATAATTGCTAATTAAAGTTTTTCATGTTTGAATAAAAAGTATTTGGTGTATTAGCAATAATCTGTATTTGGCTTCTTTAAACACTGGCCATGTAGCCACTGGTTAAGGGTTTAAACATATCCTGTTTCTTGGCATGTTTCTACTGCCACACTATTTGAGTTAGAAAAGTTCAATGGGTAATGTTAGCTTAGCTGTGGAACTTTGATATTTAATAGGATTTTATGAAAAAGGCTAATATGTGCACGTGACAGCAAGTTCTCACAGTTAAATATTGTCATAGAAGGGTCTTTTGATTCCAGTATAATCCTTATTTCATTTAACAATTAAACGAATAGAGACTGGTGAGCCCACTACTGAATAATGATAATGAAAACGTTTCTTCACCTCTTGATCTTCAAAAAGTTCTGGCAAAGAAAGTATACAGTTCACATTAGTATCACATGAACTACTTTGGAATCCTGATCTCACAGGGATAAACAAGGTCTCTATGGAGTAGCTCAGTCTTGGTGACCATTTCTGGGATTTGGTTTATCAGAAATGCCTCCTTTTCTACATGGAAATATTTTTCAGCTTTAAACATTCAAAATGCATTTGAATAAACACCATGCTAATTTAAAGAAGTCCTGTAAAACAGAATGGGACAATAAGAAAAATCAGTGAATGGTCATCAGAAGAAATCTTAGATTTGGAGAATTAATTATTTGCTACTTCCGTCTTGCTAGCATAACCCTTCTAGTTTAGTGTCTGATACAATGTTTCTATCAGTAATTGAATTTCACTACTTAGAAGAAGCATAATACAGATAGTATTACATTGATTCATGTTAAGACTAGATTCAGAAGTTTTCCTATTTGCATTGGATCATCATCTTCACAGTCAAAAGTCTGGCAATGTCTGCAGGTCTTGATATCATTCATTACGGAAGTGCCAGGGCTAAAGTTCAATGATTTCTTTTTTAGTGTTGTTATCTTGTTTCTATACAGGTTGGACAGATAGGCAGAGTTGAAAAGGGTTTTTTCAATCCTTTTTTTTTTCTCTGAGACAGGACTGATCAAATTTTGCTAAAGGCCTTAAAACTGGTATTCTGCTATGTGCATCTTAAGCAGCAAGATGACAGAAAGCACACATCTTCCTCACCAATTTACTGGCAACACTCTGTGACAAATGATTCTAATAACATTTTGTGCCTGTTGCGTATAAATTTCATCTTTCAGAAGAAACAGTGACGCTCCTAATGACAAAGTGTCTCCTGTAGGGATGGTTTGTGATGTCCACATCTGTAGATACAATATTGGATAATATTTAATATTCAAGGATGACTTTTCCTAATTAAAAGGCAAGGCAAGTTGTTCAGGCAAGAGATGATCACATAAGGGCAAATGGTAAAATCACTGTTTCAATGTTCATGAAAACCACAAACTTTGGCTATTTCAGATCTTAAGTTTAATATTAATATCCCTTGTGTTTACAGCCTAAATCCTGCAAATGTGCAGGTTTTCATTTAACCTTAAGCTTTGTTAATAGTTTGATTAAATTGGGACCATATATGAGTCACGTAGCAGGGTCAGATTCTGAACTTCCTCGACCCACTAGAAATGATACTGGATAAGTAATATTGTCCAAAGAGTGTCATACTTTCCTCCAATCTGCATCACACCTTATGGTTCCTTTTCTGCTGCAGTGACAAGCACCATTGTTCAGATTGCAGACAGAATATTGAAGAAAACGCTCTCACCAGCACCAGTCTGTAAGCTGGTGGCTGTTCAATGACCATGGGGACACAAATGTGAATCTCTTCAGGAAGAGGAGATTGAAATGAGGGCTCTCATCCGCCAAGTGATCTAAACAGTAAAAACAGACAGAAGACATCATCCCTGTGGCTCTGTGTTTTGGAGTAGTAAGCTGTCCCTTGGTGTTCTGAAGGAGAAGCTGGAGACAGCTCAGGGCAGTAGGCCCTCATACAAAGGTGTGATGGCACTGCTCTGCAGTCCATGGTAAAGCCCTGGAGCTGGGGGACAGGGCTGAAAATGTACCCTTCAATCCAGAGTTTTCACCACCAGTATGCTGAAGGGGGATATTTCTGCTGCCTTATTCAAGCTATCTAGGGTAGGTATCTGATGTCTGTGCCAGCGGTTCCAGGCACAGTCAGTGATCTCCTGAGGGCAACTGGGGGAACCTAAATTAAAAGTGTAGCGCTTTCATTCGACTATAATCTGAGTCAAGCTCCTGCATTAAGCACTTCAGCCAAATGCTGAAGGTCAGATGGTGTGGGTCGTCTTAGGTGTCTCTTTGCTCAGTGTGACTCTTTGCACTTTTATTTCTACAATTTCAAATTTTACTCGTGTTCTCAATGTATTGTCTCCCCAACTGACTCAACTTCTGAATTTCAAGCAAAGGGCCAAGTGCCTCAACTCTGGCATTTCATTTCCCTTTATTCAACTTAATCGTGAAATATCAAGCTCTTGCAACATGCAGCCGTGTTAAGAGGTAAAAATAAATACGTGGCTCTCTAAGAGACTGCTCTTCCACCGAGTCCCTCCTGTTCGTCTCATAGCAAACCTAAACCAATTTTTGGGGTACGTGAGGGCACTCCGGCCGGGCACGCTGTGTTGTGGGCACGCTGTGTTGTGGACACGCTTGAGGGTAACCATCAAGCTGCAGTTTCCGTTAAGCTTTTAATATTCCAGCACTCCATCACATTCGTTCCTTTTTAAATTAAAGGCTCTAATTGGACTAATTGGGCTCTCATTGGCCTGTCGGCTCCCGGTAGGGCGCGGGAACAGCGGCTCCACCGCCGCCCCCCGCCCTTGCTGCGCCCCTCGGGTGGGCAGGGCGGGTGAAGGGCCCGGGGCCCCGACGGGAGGAGCGGAGGATGCGGCGGGGCGCGGGGGGCCGGCGAGCGGGTTGCCTTGTGCCAGCCAGCCCGGAGCGCGGGCGAGAGCGCGGGGCGGGAGCGTGCGGAGGAACGCCGCGGTGAGCCGGGGCGCGGGAGGGGCGGGCGCGGGTCCTGCCCTCCGGCGGAGCGCCCCCGAGCTGCCGGAGGGGGGTGCTGGCGGCGGGGCCGCCCATCCGCGCGGGGCCGGCCCTGTGACTGCCGGCGGCGGCGGGGGGGCGAGCCCGGATCGCTCGCTCTGCCTTCCCCGGAGAGTTTGCTCGCGGGGGCGGCCGGGGCTGCCTCTCCTCTCAGCGTTGCCGGCGTTTCCCCCCCAGGACTGCTGCCGAGCGTTGGGCCGGGGAAGGCGGCGGCAGCAGCAGAGAGCGAGGGAAGCAGCCACATGAATCAGTTTCTCTCTGTATCCGGCTCCGGGCAGAGGCGGCGACCATAGCGGGGAGGAGGGGAGAGGGGGAAAAGCGGCTCCTGCAGCAGCGGCAGCCGAGGCTCCCCTCGCCGCCGAGGTGGGTAGCGGGGCCGCAGCGTGTGGGCGGGGGGCGGCTGCGGCCGGGGCTGCCGGGGCTGCCGCTGCCCGGCCGGGCTGTCTGCGCTCCGGGGCGGCTGCATGTCGGCAGGCAGCGGGAACGGAGAAAAGTTGCCGAGGGCGCCCGGGGGCTGCCCGGCGGGGCGGCGACCCTGCTCGTGTTCCGCCGCTTCTGGCCGCCGCTCGTGGCCCGAGAGCGGCTTCGGCGGATCGTCCCCGCCGTGCGTGGGACGGGCTTTCCCCCGGGCCGGGGCCGGAGGCTTTGGGGCGTGTTCTGCAAGTTCTCTTTTCGCTCCCGCTTCGTTGCTTCAGCGATTGTGGGTGTCGCTGTGTCAGGGTGAGAAAATACCGCCATCAACGCGTCTCGTTTTTCCCGGCTGAGCAGCCCCACAAGCGCAGTTCCTCCGGTCCCCTCCAGCCTCCCCCGCCCCGTGGCGGGCCGGTCCCTGTCCCCGTCCCCGTCCCCGCGGCGGGGCTGCGCTCTGCCCGCTCGGTGCCCCCGGCGGGTCGCGCGTGTGCGGGCGGGGATCCCGGGCAGCCCCTCTCCTCCCACGCTTGTCCGTGTGTGCGCGCAGGGCAGCGCGCCGCGATGCGACGCTCCCCCGCCTCGTGTGGGGACCGGTTGTCACGTTTCGTCTCCTTTTCCCTCCCCAGGTGCTGCGGGACTGGTGCTCGCCGAGCCGCCACCGACACGTTCCGTCCGTCCCCGCTTCCCCTCTTGGAGCTGCGCGGCCTCGGCTGCCAAATGCGCGGGGGAGAGAGACTTTGGCTCAAAATCCCCCGATCGTAAATAAGAGAGAAAGCGGAAGGAGAGCCACCGCCGAGCGGCCGCGGGAGGAGGGGAGGGGGGCAGCGGTGGTGCTTCTGCCGTAGCCAGGGAGGCTGATGGCGGAGTTTGGCAGCGGTGGCGGCACCGGCGGCGGGGGGCTGCCCTCCTCCCCGGGGCCGGTCCAAGGCAAGGTGGCGTTCAAGGCAGGAGATGGAGAAGGAGGAGGAGGCGGCGGCGGGAGATCCCGCTTTGATAGTGCGGGCAGCCGGGTCTCCAACGGGGACTGTGCCCAGCCGGGAGCCGGTGAGGAGCCGGGATCAGCTCCTCCTGCAAGCCCGGAGAGCAGCAGCAAAGAGAAAGGATTTTCCAGCAGTCAACAACGAGAAGGCAAACCCGGCATCCCCCGGAGGAGCAGCATAATTAAGGTAAGAGCTCTTGCTCCTCCCCATCGGGGTCTTTTTTCTCTGTGACAGAGGCGGGGAGATGCGGGCGATACGTTGAGCCTTGGCCCTAGATGAAAGGACAGGCAGCTTTTTCTTTCTCTTTTTTCCTCCCCCCTGTGGCGAGGGGACTTGATTTTTCCTTTGTCAGAAGTGGACAGCAGTGAGAGGGTGGCTTTGTATACAGCCACGCTTGAGGGTAGCAGGGCGTCATGTTTTGAGGTTTATTAAAGTAGAAGGCTCTAACTCCTGTTGGGGAAGGCGAGATAAACTAGCTGGCTTGTGACAAGACAACATGGGCACCAGCCTGGCAGGGAAAGACATGAATTGCACAGTATGCTTGTTATTTGGGATGCACCTGTGCAGAGCAATTTAGTGGCTCCATTGGCTTGTGTGTGTGACAGGCACACAGCAGGTGATGAGAGATTCAGGATCTCATTGGGCTGGGGGTGGGAGACGGTACAATAGGGAACATTCTTCTTGTTAAAAATGACAGCTCGTTTAGCAGTAGGCTGAGTTGTACTTCACCTATAGAAACATGTTTATACTTAGCTCTGCATATTCTGAACGCTTGGGTTTCGGCTTGAAAAGTAGGGGGAGCATCAGTGGCAGAATGTAGGTTGGGCAAAAAAGAATGCATTTTTTAAAAAATACAATTATTTCTACAAATAAGCTTACTTTGGTCTCTTAAATCCATGGTTCCTCTGATATGTGTTGGGTTAGCTTTCCCAACCCCAGTGAAAAGGTTGAGAGAACATAGATACTGCTCCAATGGTATAACAGCTGTGAAATGAGGCACAACTTCAAGTACTTAAGATCTGAATTTAATCAAGATCAGCTAGATCTAAATTAAGCTAGATGTGTTGTCTTCTTAGATATTTATAAGCTTCCAAAATCAGTTGTGGTGGGCTGACCTTGGCTGGATTCCAGATACCTACCAAAGCCACTCTATCACTCCCCTCCTCAGGTAGACACGGAAGAGAAATAAAAGACTCATGGGTCGAGAAAAGGATATAGGGAGAGATCTCTCAGAAATTAATGTCATGGACAAAACATGTCAGTAATTTGTTAATTACGGTTAGTTTGGGGAAATTAATTTATTTCTAATCAAATCAGTATAGGATAACAAGAAATAAAGCCAAATGTTGAAAACACCTTCCCTCCATTTTGCCCCTCTCCTGTGGTGCAGGGGATGTGGAATGGGGGCTGTGGTCAGTTCATCACATGTTTCTGCTGTTCCTTCCTCCTCAGGGGGAGGATTGCTCACACTTCTGCCCTCCTCCAGCACTGGGTCTCCTCCATGGGAGGGAGAACTTCCACGAACTTCTCCAGCCTGAGTCTTACCCACAGGGTGCGTTCTTCATGAGCTGCTCCAGTGTGGTTCCCACATGGGATCACCAATCCTTCCAGGAGCCCTCTGCAGTGTGGGTTTCCCACAGGGTTGCAGCCTTCTTCAGGCATCCACCTCCTCTGCCATGGAGTCCTCCTGCCCTAGGGAGCAGCCTGTCTCACCATGTCTCTCTGTGGGCTGCAGGGAAATCTCAGCTCCGGCACCTGGAGCACCTCCTCCCAGCCCTTCACTGACCTTGGTGTCTGCAGTGTTGTTTCACTTGTCAATTGTGCCCCCCTTTCTCTGGCTGCAAGTGCTTCCAATCATTTTTTTCCCTACCCTGTTAAGTCTGTTATCCCAGGGGCTCTACCACAGTCACTGGTGGCACTGGCTTGGCCATCTCGGAGCCGGCTGGCATTGGCTCTGTCGGTCACAGGCGAAGCGTCTGGCAGCTTCTCACAGGAGCCACCCTGCTGCCAAAATCTTGTCATGCAAACTCAAGAGACATTACACTCCTTATCATTAAAATCCACATCCATCATACGATCTTCACAAATTTCAGTCACATCAACAAAAAAGAATTCCCCATGCCAAAATAAAAACCACCAACATCACAACACCAAACAAAACACATGCAGTTCACCACAGTTAGAATGTAAGTTTCACACCATCAGTCGTTGTTTTGTCCATATCCTCTGTTGTTGTGTTGATTGGATGATAGAAAAACATGTAGAATATCAAGACTAGTAGTGTATTGGAAGTTGTGTTACTGTCTCCCGGGCCTTGCTGTAAAAACCAAGGGGAGAGCAAGGGCAGTGAGCATTTGAACACATTTGACAGGCTGTACCCACCCTTCCTGTTTGAGCAGTGATGCTGGGCGTGTACCTGTGTGTGTGTGCTAAAGAAATCATAACAATGGACAGGGGCAGCTGAGCTTGGTATTGGAATAACTATATTTGCTGGATTTGCCAGAGATTTTTTTTTTAATAGGTCTGATACTTCTTAACAGTTTCTTGTTTCTTCTGTGGTAGCCCAAGAAAGACAGTGGTGTTGTTTGCAGGGTGTGCCATGCTGTTGTACTACTTTGTAGTGTATGATTTAATTATACAGCAACCTTCTGCCTCTCTGGGGACCAAGCAAGGTCACAGTACCTAGGGATTTGTGATATATTAAGATCAAGAAGCATGAGATAAGGAAATAGGTTTTGAATTACAATTCATAGGTACTCAAGTCAAGATTCTTAGTTTCTACAGCAATGATAACACTTTGGAATACAAAATTATTCAACTTTCTACTATTATTGCTGCTGAATACCGTTTTGCAGATGTGAACAGTAATCTGTGCAGCAGACAAGAACTGATTACTAAAACTTTGTGTTATTATTTGAATAATTATCTCAAGTGGAAAAATGTGACAACACTGCATTTAAAGTTATGTGTTCCATATTTATTTTAGATATGACTGTTTTAATACTTTTGGGAAAAATCACTTGTCTAAATATATTCTGAATATGATTCTGCTTGCTTAGTTCAGCAGTTCAGGTGGTTAGAGTCTAGATGTGTAGGTGCCTGGTTTTCACTATGAAACATTCTGGAACATCTGGCACGGGTAGTAAACCTTAAGATGCTTCTTGCCTGCTCTTGCAGAACAGAAGTCTGTAAAGAGTGGAAAAAGTAAGATGTAATATGCTTTTGGGAAGTGTTTCTGGGCTTTTAATAGCTTATATCACTAAAACTGCTCTTAAAGAAGATGGCAACCTCAAGGAGCAGGTCTGTTCCTTGCAGTTGTAGATTTCATACATTCATGCAAAACATGACTTTGTAGTTGATCTATAAAATGCACCTTTATGGAATATTTAATACTGAAATGCTGTGTCTGCCAATTACTGGTGTAGGTATTTAGGTCACAAATGGACAATTGACATTTGAATAATAGTTCTAGTTCAGATTAAATGCTTTAGATCCACATGTTTGTGCATGAAAATCGGGAGCACAGATCTGTGTTTTATTTTGGTTTCAGTCTGTGCTTCCATTGGCTGTCTATTTTCATAACTCTGAGAAGAGCAGTTGCTGCCTTTTTCCCTTTCCTTTCTTACTTGCAGTCTCTGTTCCCTTTTTCCAGTAGCTCCATATTATTTCTGTCATATTTATTTTGTGCACCTGCTTTTGACTTTTTCTTTCTTGTTTCGTGTAAGATGATGTACTCTTCGAGGCTAAGGTGTCACCTAGGACGATGACAGGTGGTACAGCCGCTATTACTGGAAAAAGTAACACAGTCATTATATATAGTATTTTACTTGGCCCTTCAGTCTCATGTATCAGCTGTGTTTAGGCTGAAAGGATTAAAGCTTGTAGTCTTCATTTGTAGCAATTTTAATGGAATAGCCTATTTTATTGCTTGCCTTTGTTGAACCAAATTTGAGGGCCAGGGACTACGTATATGTGTTTATAGAGACTTTTTCACTTTCTATTTATTATTCTCTGTATTTACCAGATTCTGATTTTTCAAGAGGCAATAGTGATGATACAATGTGCATCCATGGGATTAGGGTTACTGGATACTTGATTTGTGAACTAATTTATATGACGTTTGTTTGTATCTAGTGGATTTTGGGGTAACATTTGTTTTTCCATAATATTTTCCTTGGTGCAGCTAGCCGTGGTTTCCTATTATGTAATATCCTACAACATTTCCTATAATATTCTGTGAAATGAACTTTTACATCTTGCAGTTCAAAGTGGGTTTAAGCATCCTGTGAACTTTTCTTAGCTGCTCTGACACTTGGCATGGAGCTTGCTTTATTTTTGTGTGAGGTTCCTCCATACATTTCTTAAAGAGACTTGGAGGTGTTAGGCATTTGAGAATCTTTAAGGCAGCAAGTGACTTCTGGTGTATGGGTGTGATTCCTCAGAGCTGCTTGTTTCCAGGGGTGCCCAATAAATGCTTACAGAGCCTCATAGTTTCCCAAAGCTATAGACTTAGACAGAAAGAGATCCATGGGGATGAATACGTCTTTATTAGGAGACAGGTTGCAGTAATAAAACGAGAAGAGATGCATTTAGGAGAGACTGCAGTTATTTAGGAAGGCAGCAGTGAGAAACACGGGGAGAAAGGTGGCCTTAGTATTCTATGAGCAGGCGTGTTTTTATCAACGTGTGTAGAAGCAAAGTCCAGGGTGGTTTTTTTTGCATATATCAATACTGACCTCAGTGTCAATAAATTTCTTGGCTGATAATTTAAACAAATTTGTATCTTTCTTTTTTTCTTATGGGTCTAAATTCAAGCTTTCATCCTGTAAAGTCATGTACTTGCTGAGCATTGTAAACTCCTAACTTTCAAAGCCTGTAAGAAGAGAAGAACCAAATTTAGCAGGTAGATACTCTAGGGTATAATTTTCAGCAGAGCTTTGCTTTTGAAACTAAACATATCTGTGTCTATGACAGGGGATTTAGACGGCATATACATCAAGATCTTCTTTCTTGTTAGAATGCCAGTATATGATGCTAACTTGTTCTCAGTCTTCTGTGATCTCTAGTTCATACTGTAAACCCATTTGTAAACCCATTTGTAAACCCATTTGTGGAAAAAATATGAAGTATAGAGAATGTTGGATAGTGTTTTCTACAACTATGCTTGTTTTAAAGGCTTTAATAGAAACCCTTTTGCGTTCATGGTAAATTCTAATGTAGCATTTTCAGTGGACTTAGGTTCTCTGCAGTCCTAAATTATCTTAGCCACAGTTTTTGCAAGTCTTCATGGAGGCCCAGAAATAGGTCATACATATTTGGCTTCCATCTGAAAGTATATCAAGGAATTAGATTGCTGGACTCAGTTTAAAGTATACGCAATGACCTGATTTTCAATAATTTTTCATATTGCAAAGAAACCTGTGTAACGATGCAAGTAAACTTGATTAAGCAGTCTTTGGCCTGAAGATGCTAAGGTTCCTTAAGTTCAAAGGAAACAGCCACGGAGAGGAAAGAAGGAGAAAACTAACTTGTTTGGTTTACTCGTGCCCTTCCCCTTGGAAACAAAATGTGATAGTATCAAACTGAATTCCTTCTGGTTACAGAAGATCTTTGGAAGAAGGACGTGGATGTCCCAGCAGTAAAAGATACTTCGCCTAGAGCACATGTGCTAATTGACACCAAAACTGACAGCATGAAAAAAGCATATATTTAGGAAAGAAGGCTGTGATAGCTGAGCTCCCCCTACATCTTACCCTGGACAGCCATTGAAGTACACAGCCAAAGTGTAGGTTTTTCTGAGAGGCTGTTTCTGGATTTGTTTTCGTTTGTTTAGTTTTTTATTTTTGTTATGCAAATCTGTGTTATCTCTGGTTTGTCAGTATGACAGACCTGAATAGCTAATTGCAGCTCCATGAATCCTGAAGCTTTCTTTTAGAGGATGCTCTCTCTGTGAATTGTTGGACTCTCAGCTAGATTATAGAAGGTTACCAGCATCTATCCATATTTGTATTCCTTCTCCATCTTCTACTACTGATTGTGTACTGGCTTCCTAATTTTTAAAAAATACAACATTTTCAAAAGAATATTTCACACCATAAAGATGATATCCTCTGTGATACAAAAGCTGTGTACTTTAAGTATTTGCATAGAGTATTATATACATATACATTAGACCAATGTACCAGGCAGTTTACTACTCGTGAACTGTGACCCTGTATGTCACAGCCACTGAGTGAGTGTTTGGTATGTATTTGATTTGCATTAGTAGTTTCTGTAGATCACAGTAATCAAAAGTTTATTTGAAGATATGCAGCACACAAAAAAAAGTTGTAAAATGTATATGTTAAGATACTGCCTTTATGTGATTTAGTTAGCTTATGTGTTATAGCCCAGGAAGAGAAGTACTTTGTCCAAAAGCTGACTTGGAGCGGGAGCCTAATTTGAATGAATTTAGCTTCTCTGACTTCTCTTCTGGAAGAGCTTATCTGTCTATTTCTCTTGACTGGGTAAAGAGCTTGGCTAGTGTGAATAATAGCAACTCATTCAACCTCTCTGCCCATAAAACCTTAGACTATCCACAAAATACGTTCAGTCTGTTCTGTGGTGAAAAATTAATGGAATTAAGAATCATTATGAATACCTGTTGAGTTTTTTTACTTATGCCTATCATCAGGCTTGATCAGTGACATGACTAGTTTAGCCTATTTTTAAATGTGGAACTTGAGCACTGGTGTCCTGCCCATGGCTCACAAATAATATACTGTGCTCCCATGATTTGATTGCATTTGTGGAAGATTAGAAAAATTTAAACAGAGACTGACAGGACAAGTTAACTGTGTAGTTTCCCAGCCTTTGCTAGTCCATGGGTGATATTACCATCAATCCTTGTATTACTTGCACTGATTCTGTTAGGAAAAACCCTTATATAAAATTCACCAACTGTCAATTTCTATGGGCTAAATTAAGTTGGAACACATAATATTAGTACAGGGATTCTAAATTATTTAACTTTTCACACAAATATGGAACTGTGTTCCAAATTTAGAAGCATAAATATAAACAGATTAGCAGGTAGATTTTGGGTGAGGAAAGGTATATAATAATATATGTGTAATATACACGGAGAGGATGAAATTGTAAAAATGTGATAAAGATCAGCATGTATATGTATTGAAGAATGTTTAAAAACAGGGCTGAAAGAGACCTCAAGAGGTCAGTCTACTCTGCTCCACTATTCTGCTACAGGATCAAATGTTAATAAATTTCAGTATGATGCTTTTGTCTTTTAATCACCTTTATTTGTGATCCTTCTATGCAGGCTGCTGCCTGATTGTTCCTCTTTGTAATGGGCAAAAGCAATCATCTGCAAAAAGCTTGTACTTGTCCTACTAACTGCATTCTAATTATTTCAGATTACACCTTCAATTTGTCAGGTCCTTTCTGATTTTAACTTACCTTCTAACATACATGCAGCTCTTCCACCTTCAGGTAAACATTCTGTTTTAACTATGCTCTCATTTTATCATACGTGGTATGTGATTCCTTTTTGGTAAAGTGATTTTAGATTTTGGTCCATGATCAAATTATATATTCCATGGTTAAAATAATGATTGTTTATTTGTATTCTTCACCACCTGTAAATAGAGAAATATGACGTTGCAGAATCTAGTTCAAAAATACAATTTATAAGAAAATATTTTTTCCTTCTAAACATATAAAAATAATAGTTGGTAAATACAAATTGATATTGATGCGGGATTGCAGCATTGGCACAGAAAGGGCCCTTTGGAAGGGGCTGGTTTGTTTGTCTTTAAGGAGAGTAAGTAGCAAGTGGCCTCTTTCCCTGTTTGGCAGCTGTGTTTATGAAGATATTGTTAGTGTTTTACAGTCGATCTGCACATCTGGCGTGCCTTTTAAATGCAGGGCAGTGCCACCACTGCACTTACTTTTCCCTGTTGCAGAAGACTGTGCATGAAGCAGTCCTTTGAAAGGATTGTTGCCCATCCTCTTGACTGCAGTACATCTCTCAATATCTCCTGAAATCACTTATGTTCCAGAGCTGTCTGTATAGACTCATCTGTCCCTTGTTTCTGAAGAGGAACATCCCTGAGTTCACTCACCTGTTCCCTCCTAGACTCATGAATGTTCAAAACAGTGAAGAGTGCACTACAGTGAGTGACTGGAAATCAGCAGCACAGAGGCTCACAGTGTTAACTGGTGCAGCCTTGGGAAAGTAAAATAGCTGTGATTCATTTCTGCTTCTCTTGGGATTCCTTTTAATGTCATTTGGCTTTTGGAATAAGTAATAAAATATCCCTAAGTACTTCAGATTGTATACCATGCTCAGGGATCTTTTCAGATACCGAATATTCACATTCTGGAAATAAGTGCAGGCAGACAGGAAGTATCTTTAAACAAACAAGCCAACTCCTTTCCAGAATAGCAGCTGACAATTTTCTAAAATGAGCAATAAAAAATAGCAAGATATTAAGCTGGATTTCAAAAGTAACTGTAAAAATCTTTAACAAAAGAAACTTTTTTAGGTGTTTTATTTTAGTATAAGAAATGGGCACCTTACAAGCATACAGCAGGTAATTGATATTATGCCTGTTAGTGTTATGAGTGTCTTAATTCCTTTGCTAGAATTGATTAAAATAGGTCGATATTTCCTTTAAATTATGAGATAATCAGTATTGCAGGAGAAAAAGAACTGCTGGTTTTTTGGTAAAAAACACATCCACGGAATTTTCAGAAATCTATTGATGGTTGAATTTCAGTGATTATAACTTTTCCCCCATTTTCTTATTTTTTTTTTCTTCTTACCAGCATTATTATTTTGCTTATATTAAAAAAAGGCAGAGCATTATACAGTTCTGTGTGTGCTTTGATGTTTTAGCATCTATGAATATATCCCCATCCTTTACTGCCCTTTTTAGTGTAGGATCGGAGAGGAGGAATGGCTGTGGAATTCTGCAGCAGCAGAATGGTCTGCATGGGTTCTGTTTTGTGAAGTACCTCTTACGATGGAAAATCCAGGATGCTTCATATATTTCATTACCTAGTTCCCTATGTGTTTGACATTGTCAACTGTTTGCTCTAGCTGCATTCCTTAAAATAAAATGTAAATGACTGCTTATTTAAGAAAATATCATTTCATTGCTTTGTATTACCAAAGTGTACTTTGGACTAAAATGACAGGAATTCAGCTTGTCTTAAAGCTTTTGTTAAGAATGTTTTCTTTCCTATTGTTGGAGGTTTTAGGATAGGCAGTTATTTATTGATTTTAAGTAACTCCTGTGAACAGTACAGAGAGACAAAAAAAAGGCAAGTCGGTGACTTTGTATACTCTACCATGCTTTTTTTGTTTAGTAAATTTAAAGCAGAATGAATCTCTTTCATGTACACATTGCAGCAAATGTTAGTTTCTGAGTTGCTGAAATAATACTTGCATCATTGCAATATTCACATGTTTGCAATGTAAATACATACATTTTTGCTGCATAAGGCAGGAAAAACTTGGTAATAGTTGGAAGTAAATCACTTCAGGAAATGACTTGAATCAACTGAAATGTGTTTTGTTGTTTACAGAGAATGGTCCCTAAATATTTTTTTTTGAGATATGTTGATAGCAGTTTGTTTCAAAAAAACCTGTAAATTCTAGAGTTCAAGACTAAATATTTATGTGAAATGGGAATTTATGTAGTCATGCACATTACTACCACATAGTGGAGAAAGCTTGATCAGACATGAGTAGTTTGAGTCCCTGTAGTATTAGGTTTCCTTGCTTTTGGAGAAGCCCCCAAGAACTTTAGGCAGCTTATTGGATGTACTTCATTTGTTAAACCCGAGTGTCCTCTAATTTCTCGTTGTACTTCCCAGCTGTAGTAGCTGCAGAGGTGTGTTTCACAAGCATTGTTTGAGGTTAACATTTTCCAGCTTAAATGACATGTGCCTCTTGCCTGGTCCTTCTCCAGTGAGTGGCCTGCCTGGTGTGGAATCTGCTCTGAGAGTGCTGGTGTAGTGTGAAGGCACTGAGTGCTTTCAGTTGTGAGAATTATTTTGTGGTATTTTGTAGATTTAGAGAGGTGCTGTGGAATTGATAGTGCTGGTGTTTCATTAGCCTGCTCTGGATCCGGTTTGTGTCTGTCACCTCATCTGTTGTGTCACCCTGCCTGCTTGTTCCTCTCTTTCTTGGGTCTCTCTGCATCCTTCGTACGGCTTGGCCTTCCTGCTTCAGCAGTGCCAGCCTGGCCACACTCTGCTTTTTGTCTGGAACAGCTGGTGGAGAGCCTTTTATTCCCAGCAAAGGGCTGGAGGAGAGCAGAACTCTGTGTGCTCTGTGCAGTACTTGGTGTCTGCTTGTGAATCCCCAGAAAAGGAAGGATGAAAAGCGAGTGCAGACTCCAGTGCAAGGCACTCAGCCTTCCCAGTGGGTTGAAGTCCCACAGGCTTTGGGGCTTGAACCTGTCTGTGATGAAGGCTGACTGCACAGCTTGGGGTAGATGCATCTCTTTGCCCCAGCCTTCAAAAGCTCCCAGCCCTTGTGAATTTTAAGGATGGCTGCTGGGGTCAGGCTGAAAAGTCCATTTGGCTCATGATGTTGCCTCCAACAGGAAGACCAGAAAAAGCCTCTTTTCCTGACATCTGCTTCCAGCCTTAAGTGATCTGGAGCTAAGATGCATTTAATCCTTATGGGTGGTTTTTCCCTCCCATTAATTGTCAAAGGCCAGTTTGACATTTGGAAGCTTTTCACCACTGTAACATCCTATGGCAGTTTCTTAACCATGTGTTGTGTGAAGAAGTCCTTTTTTTCCCTCTTTGTTTTTTAATTTGCATGGTTTTCCCAGGCAGCTATTTACTTTTTTTACCTGGTATCCCCCTGTTCTTGTGTTAGAACAACACTTTCTCTTTTCCACAAGTGAGCTGAGAGGTGTTCCTCACATTTGCTTTATGTAATTTTTTTCTGGGCTAAAAAATCTTGATGTTTTAGCTGCTCCACCTATTGAAGCTTTTCTATTGTTTTTGTATTGTGGTGCTCTTTTATATATTTTTTTCCTTCCATTTTTTTAGCTGTTTGTAGTGCAGGACCAAAATGGTATTCCAAATGTGTGCCAGTCAAATGTGCAAATCCACTATAACATAATGAAGGTTTAGCAATTTTGTGATACTAAATTGGATTGTAATTTATTTATTTTTAGTGTTGTCATCATCAAATATTTAAATGGTATCACTGCTGCTAATTGACAGTGGGAGAGTGCTGTTAAAACCGTTTGCTAAATATTTAAAACCTTCTTTTTAAAGAACTGTGTAAGAAGGGCAATGCTGCTGATGGTTCTTGTGTTGGAAGTGGCTGCCATTAATATCTTTGCAGAAGACAGTTTTGTTGGAAGTCTTTTCATGGTGCTGGTGACAGCATTGCTGATTAGCACATTGAGCTTCTAGCTGTGGTTGACTTTCAAGGTTCTTGTCCAGCACTCATGTTAATGGATTATTTTATTCAGTCTTTTATTTCTTTTGCTTTGTAATGTCTGAGGCTCTTCAGAATGCCTGTGTCAGAGTCCAGAAGAGTCAAGAAGGCATTTTTATTCTTTAGAAAACTCATACAAAGTATAACAATGAGATCAGATAGCTTCCTGAAAATAGAACATATGAAGTTTCACTTCAGAGAATTATTCAACTGAGGATTAAAAAGATTATTAAATACAGTAAGCAATGAAGGACAAAGGTAACTAGAAGTTTCTGTATCCCACAAGATTGATACAACAACATTATCTTGGAAGGGAATCCCAGCCCTGTTTCTTGTCTGTCTCCTTTGAGGATGGAAACTGGTTTGTTTTCCTTCCCTTCTTCAGTACTTTCCCACTACTGAGAAGGAAGTAATCCCTATTAGCCTCTTCCTGCTCAATTTGGCTTGCTGTGTTGAGACCTACCTTGGTTATTCCTGAATTCCTGAAGATTTTTGAATCCTTGTGCTTTTGTTTGCCCATTTTGTGACGAGAGTCCAGCGTCTGACTCATAATTTCTGAGCATCGCTGTCAGCATCATTATCTTTATGCAATTAAGTCTCAAAGCTTTTTCAAAGCTTCAGGTATTTCTCCTGCTTGTTCTAAAATGTCTAATTATGTGCTATTTTTCGTCGTGTATGTGACATACACTCGGTTGGAATAGCAAGAATAGAACATGGCATGGATTTTCGTTGTTTGACATGTGAAATTAATATTTCTGTCCATAAGTATTGAACTTAACCTCCAAAAACAGTAATTTAGGAGTTCCTGCCTTGCTGGGAGAAAATTCACCATTTTTTGTCCTGATAATTGCTGATGAATTTTTATATTAGTTGGAAATCATAGCTCAAGCATATATTTTCAGCGGGTTCAGCTGCAGAAAATGCATTATTTTCTTCTACATCTAATCCCAAATTCAACTCAGTCCTTAGTGGATATATAAAATTTACTATAATTATTTGAGTGCCTTGTGATTAAAGCTTTAGCCGCTAATGATTTACGAAATTAACCTCTTGCCATATAACTAAGAATCTTGAATTAATTTTATTTAAAAAAAATGAGATTCTAATAATAATTTAGATTTATAATACAGTCTGCAAACTATTTCTTCACGTATTGGAAGTATTCTGAAGTGAATTTATTGAATTATTGAATTAATTTCAGGTCTTTCTCACTTTTTCTGGTGAATTTAGTAAAACTGCTTGATGGGATGCCATCAACTAAATGCATCATTTGCTGGGAAAAACCTGTCACCTGGTGATTTAACCTAGTGCCTGATTATCCACCATCACAGAGGATTTATGTAAATCTGCTCAGTGTACTTTATTAAATGGTACCTTTGGCTGAGGTGATGGAGAAAGAAGATTTTTTTGATGCGTTCTGTTAAAATACAGCATAGCTGATAAATGTTCAAAAAAGTTTTTGTGTGAAATAAATGCAAATAAAATTTTAAATAATTTTATATAGTATATAATATACATGCAGAGCACTATTACGGTTTTTTTCTATTTGGTTCAGAGCCTTACTCCTAGCAGCCATGTCACTGAATCTTGCAAGAGTCAGAATGAATCGTGGTGAAAGCTACTTCCTACTTTTTTTTCCTTACTATTTAAAATATTTAGAATACAGTTCTGTATTCTAGAAGTGTACACCTTATAACCCTTTCTTATTTTAAATGTCTCATGTGCACTGCTTACAATGGTTGATGGGAATAAGTCATGGGCTTCTGCTGCAAATTTCTGTTGACTGCTTTTATCATAAGCCAGGCGGCCTTTTATGTTTATTCCAGGATTTTTCAAAAATGTAATACAGAATGAACTCTTGATCCAAGAAATCTTATGTAATTGTTAACAATGTAGTTGTATAGATCTTCCTCTTTTTACTTGCTTAGGAGACTTCGGTGACAAACTTCTGGGAGTCCTTGCAGGACAACGTGAACTGTCTTGGTCTTGCACTTGTAAGGTGATTATGCAGTTAAAAATTCTTAAAATGCTGTTGTTGACAGACAAATCTTCAGAAAAAAAGAGCAAGGCCTCAGTTTAAAGCTCTCGATTTGTTATACTAGAAAGGATGAAAAAAAGTTCTGTATTATTTCAGGCCAATAACTTGGAAGGAATTTAAATCTGAATCCAAGGTTCCTGTAACCAGAGGCATGAGAATGCAAGCAGGTTGCAGGGGAAATACAATGATTTCACAGGCAGCTGAGATATAAATCATAGTCACGGTGTTTAAAAGAGTTACTTGGAAAATGTGGTATTCCATATGATAACAAATAGGAAAGAAGTATGTTAGGTGTGGAATATGTTCCTTGTTGCTAAGTATTAGGGCAATTTTTGAAAGCTGGTGAAAAAAATAATGGATTTTTGGTCGTAGGTCAGGATGAGTATTATGCAAAGAATGACTGAAGGAGGCAAAATATTTTTGAGTCCTTTTCCTACAACTTTGGTAGCTCATAGTTTTCACAGATTTCAGCATCATACAGCATTGTGGAAAGCTTACATTTGCTAGTATTTTGCGGTGATTTTTTTTCTTTTTTCTTTGTGCAATATCAGTTAATTTCTTGCTGGAAAGTGTCTTGGGATATCTTATTGTGAAAGGTATTGTTGAAGAGCAGCAAAATCCCTCTGTGGCTTGTCAAATCATCTTGCAACACTACAGTGTATGAAATGAATGTGACATTTCTTAACCCTCTTTCTGGAAATAGAGTTCTTTTAATGATGGTTCTTAGTTTATAAGATTTCTTTTTTAATATAGACAGAATAAAATGTGTGTCGATATTTTTGTTTTGTTAATACCCTGTTTTTAATAGAAGTGACGGTCATCTCAGGGAGCAGGCTTCTTCCAGTGAGAAAACAAAACAGGACTGGCATTTTTGCACCTGCTATGTTGAGGAAAGGGAGAGAGGCAACACTTTAGAGAAAATAAGAAATGTTTGAGCTTGTGTCTTGGATTATACTACTGCTAAGAAATGTTCTCATCCAGCTGTGTTCAGATGATACAGAACTATCTTCACTATGTCTGTGGTTATTCTGTGCCTTACATCAGGTGCAGTTCTGTGAGGCAGAAATTGTGCTGCTTGAACTTCATTTCCATCTCTGTTGTCTTTGTAGCTTGCCAAACTCATTATTTGTTTTAAATAAGCAGTGAAAAGCCATTTCTTCTTGCCTCCAGGAAGTCTTTGTTTTAATGTAATTTGTTACTGTAAAACACAATAAGAAATGTACTAAAACTCTAGGAGACTTTGAACCAAACTGTTACTGAAAAATGTACTTATTTCACATTATACTTTTTCTTTCAGTATTCACAAGGGATGAGTGGGAGAAAATGATGCCTGCTAAAATTTTATAACATTGTTTGCTTACATGTAAAAATTTAAAAGCACCCCCTCCCTCCCCCCGAAGAAACAAACCCCATATTTTAAGCTGTAACTTGAAAAATTTCGGAGTTTATGGGCACTTTTTCTCCAGTTCCTCGCCTAAATTATTTTGGGATTCTTTACTGAAGACACTTGTTATACTTAGCTGTCATAACCTGTTTTCTTTCCATTATTGCAAAGCTCATTAGGTCTGAGACATTTGATTTTCACTTGTTTATCATAGAGAAATAAGATCTCAGAAATCTATGTAAGGGGCAGAAGTGTCATAAAGAAAATCTTTCCTAACAAATGCTTTGGAAAGAAATGTGGCAGTTTTCCAAATAGAGCAAATAAGCAAATGGTGCAGAAAGCTGACTTTTAAGGTGGCATTATGTAAATCCTTCACTTTTAAATTTGTCCATGTTACCCTTTTGTTTGTTTGTGATTTTAGGGTTTTATTTATTGAGATTTTTTTGTGTATGGGAGACTGGGAGGTCTCTTGTCTGGCCTGAGTGTTACGTGAGTTCAAGTAGTTGACCTGTGTTGGTAGCTAAGAACAACAAAAAGAATAATTTTATTTTTCTCTACTGTAGCATTATTGTATTATATGTGGGTCTTGATTTTGTAACGTGTATTCACTATATATCACTCCATGTTTTTGAAACGTTTTATTTTTTCTTTAAAGGTAGTTGTATAAGGTGGTGTTTTTTTATTGGGTTAAATTTCTAAGCTTATTCTATTTAGTTCAATATGCAGGATTAATTGAATAGACTAGTTTTAGTTTGGTGTGTATATATATAGGGAAGATGAATTTACCAGGAAGACAAAATACTCAGTTTAATATGAGTGAATCAGAATTGTAGTTTTCATAGTTCCTGATTCATAGGAATGTTCCTGATTCATAGGGTTCATTGGAAGAGCCAGATGTGGGAATAAAACAAAATTCTGCTTGCATTTAAAATTGTCAGTATAAGCTTAAAAGCAGAGATATTAAACTATTCCTTATTTAATTTGAGACTAATTAAAAATAGTTACTTTTGGGGTTTATTTCATGGGTTGGAGGTTATTAAGTACACGGGAAGAGAATATTGCGTTGCTGTGGTGTTCCTAATGGGCCAAGCAGCATCTGGTCCATTGTGATACCAGTTTGCTGTTCCAATAAGTTTTTACTGTTAAAAAAAAACATGCAACAAAGCATGTCACACCCTTAAAGGAGCTTATTTAAAGGAAAGAGAAAGTTACAAAATACTGAAATTTCACGTCTTTTGTGCTCAGGTTCTTTAACATTTCATTTTCTTCTACACTTTCAAAGAGCCAAGGATAAAGAAAATGGAAAATATCTCAAAAGTACCCTTGAGCTACAAGGGGGAATTCTTTTAAGCTAAAAGAGATGTAGATTAAATGTTAGGAAGAAATTCTTTATTCTGAGGGTTGTGAGGCACTGGAACAGGTTACCCAGAGAAGTTGTGGATGCCCCATCTCCAGAAGTGTTCAAGGCCAATCTGAATGGGTCTTTGAGCAAGCTGGTCTAGTGGGTGGCATCCCTGCCCATAAAGGGGGAAGGGAGGATTGGAGCTAGATGGTCTCTAAGGTTCCTACCATTGTAAGCCATTCTCTTGATTCTGATTGTGCATTCCTCTTGGACCATCCACAAAGGTCGTAGTAGCATTGTTGCCATGATTTGCTGCCAAGGATCTCTATGCAAGTTCCTCAGTAAAATGCTTCCATCCAGCTTGTGTGACTCCTGGGAAACAAAAGTGGGTTTTGGAAGCTCCTGAACTGGTGGTCATGAGCTGCTGTGTTCATTGGTGTGCTGTAAAGCAGGCATGGTGGTGCAACGATCTCCACAGTCTGAAATGGATCAGAGATTTAAAAACTGGAGCATAAATTAAAGTCAAACACACAAATAAACAAATTCCTAGATACACATCTAAGCTGTGTGAAGTCTTCTGTTAAGAATGGCCATTTTACATCTAGCCCATCATCCTATCCCCAGTGGCCCTGGAGAACACTGCTTGAATGCAGGCTCTGAGAAGCATGCAAGGGCAAAGCTGAAGGTTGTCTAGGCAAAGGATAAGCAACAGGACAGAATAAACTCATGTGTGTGCCCACTAAATAGATACTAGATGGGAAAACTCTGCTCAGAAGAGTACAGGGAATGCAGTTGCATGGTTTGGTAAAGGCCAAACTCCCAATAGCTGAGAAAAGAAGGATAGCTCAGTGCTGAATGTCCTGGCTTCTCTGTCCCCAGTCCACAAGCACTGGCTGGATTCTAGTACTGGGAAGGACAAGGTAACAAAGTCTTACACTGGAGCCCCTCTGGCAACCCGGGTGCTTCCCAGTGGGGTGACCTGGAGTTTGTGGTCACGTTGGGCCAGTGCAGACCTCCATCACTGCTGCCTTTGCCTCCTGGGCTGCTTGGTCCTGGACCTGTTGACTGCAGCCAAGGCTGCCAGCATACAGATGCTGGGTGAGAGCTGCAGCAGGCAGCTGTGTGGAGCCAAGCATCCAGCTGTTACAGCCTCATCACCTGTGGAGGATGAGAGCCTCAGGGAGGTGCCCAGGTGCTGTTACAGCCTCTCAAGCTTGGCCGTGCGTGGAAGCAAGGACAGCAGCCCCTGTTGTCTCAGAAGCCTCAGTGTGCACAAAGGAGGAGACAGGCAGTGAAGTGCTTTGACTTTTCATTACTAAAGTTCATTGCTTCCCCCTGCCCTGCTTTTTGCAGGGGGAAGTGCAGTGATGAACTAACCTGTATCATTATCCCTCAATATTGGCCTGGTTGTTTTCAGTGACCTGAGTTCTCAGAGTCAGCAGTGGTATTCTCATATTTAATATCTATATTTAAAGGATGAGTTTTGCTCCCATTATTTTTCCCAGTTTTTTTTTTGAACCCTGTACACTTTGGCATCTGTAGCACAACCTGTGGTTCAGAGTTTTCTAACTTGGATGTGCTGGTGAGGAAAAGGTACCCACTCTTTTTTATTTTGAATCTGCCACCTGCTAATTTCATTTGATGTGTCTTTTTTCTCTTTATAGGGTGAGATGGTAAGAGACCATTCCTTATTGTTCTTTGTTTTACTTTGTATTCTGATGTTATGTTTGCTCTCCTATAAAGTAGTCAGGTGTGATGTAGAGATTAAAAGATTTGTTAAGACTTTGGAATCTTATTTTAAACATAACAGCTGTCCTGATCCCATCTACTTGGAAAGAATTGAAGTCTTTTATTAATAATGTGCTGTGTCCCCCAGCCTATTTTTTCTCAATATGTGAAAATAGATTGGTCACACTTGAAATCTCAATGGGTAGGAATCTTGTGATAGGTTTTGACAGAGTTAGTTTATCTGATTTAACTAAGGTAAGGCACCTTTCATGGATAGCAGAACCCTCTACACTCAAAACTTATTTTGACTTGATGAACTTTTGTGCAATAATTCCCAGTGATAGTTTTCATTACCTGGAGTTTCTGAAACATCTGTCACATCAACATCCTCATTTAAGGTTTGGCATTCCTGTTTCTCTGTCTTCTTTGTCTGCATTATTTAAATGTCTCTGTTCTGTTTTATCCTCTGTCTCTATTGAAGTGTAGTCACTTTCTCTCCTCTCTCTTATCTGAGTATATAGTGTTAGTGTGGTTATTCCACAAAGGATTCATAAACTGTGAGCTATTGAATCCTTCACAGCTTTTCTGAAGTATTAAAATCTAAAAGGTCACAGGAAAAGATCAAATTAAATTACTGACACTGTTCTCTTTTGGTTTAGGGGAAGCCTTCTTCTAGCATGTGCTCAGTCTGTTTTTTCCAATTTTGGCAAATCTTCTTGGAATTATTCTTCCCAGAATTAGCCTCTCTTGGGAGATAGTATATTACTTATTCTCCTCCCCTTCTATTCACCCCTTTCACCCATATAAGAAAAAAGCCTTTCTTAGCTCTGAAGATGATTGGAACGATTTGATGGCTTATGTGTGTGGGAGAGAGGAAAGTTATTTTCTTCATTCCTGATGCCTTTTTCTCTTTTTGAGGAGTTCAAGCTGGCCCTTTGTTAACAGAAATTGCTTGCTGCTTGAATCCATTAACAAAGTTCTTGCATTGAACTTAAGATACCTGTGGCAATCTCATGGTGGGTACTCAAATTATTCCTTCACACTCAGCAGAAGCAGAAAATGTGTTGTGTACGAGAGAGGAAAATGAGCAGAAAATTCTTTGGTGATTGTCCATAGTGTTTAGTAATATACTGATGGAAATTGATAAAATCCAGTTGATCTGAAGGGTTCTCAGCAGGTCAATCTGAATTGTTTGGAACTGAAGAATATTCTGCAGAGTGACAGTTCTCAGTGTTCATTCCTAAAAACTTGAGGCTGTAAGAAAAGTTTTCTTCCACAGTTCCTGATGAGGATTCAGGCTTTATTGCTGCTGTGTATTTATTATTGATTGAACAAAAGAAGATATAAAAACTATTTGTAGTATTTTCATGTTTTTTTTTTTAATCAGGTTTGTTTGGTTTTTTTTGTTTTTTTAAATTGTAAATCTAAGATAAAACATGGAATTAAGCACAAACCCCAGAATTCTAAGGAAGATGACCTTGTAAATCTGGTTGCTTGTAATGATGGTTTGTGCCTGGAGGATTCTTAGGAGTTATAGTTTGGTTTTCAAGTGAGAATTTTTTTGTTACTTTTGATGCTAGTTGGATGCTTTGAACTCCAGTCTATGTCAAGAACTTTGGGAGAACCCTCCTTTTCTCCCAAGGGAAATACAGTGAATGGATAGTTCCTCAGAAGGTTGTTGGATGCATTTTCTGTCTAGAGTACTAGAAACCAGGAATAATTTGGAAGTAGGATCTAGAAAAAGCAGTCTGGACTGTGACTGATTAGGTTAAACAAATCGTAGTTTCTGTGGTACTGAGAAAAAAAATGGAAATGCTTTGGTAAGACAGCTGTTGAACGATGTGGTAACTAACTTAAGAATCTAAAATTATTTCCCTGACTTAGAGAATGTGTAAAGGTTTAGTATCAAAGTAATGAGAAGATATTGAGTTGGTAAGTTTTCTTAGCTGGATATGCATGTTGTTATTTCTCTGCAGCTTTTTTTTTTGGCTGTTTTTTTTCTCCACCTTTTTTTTTTTCCTCTATATATTGGTATTTTAAATACGAGAGGAGAGTGTTCCCAAGAAGATGCCAGTGACCATTCTTTTAGCAGAAGACAGGGTTGGAAAGGATCTTAAACTTACCACCTGTAGTGGGTTGGTTGATCTTGGAGGGCAGCCAAGCAGCCACATGGTTGCTCACTTGCCTGCCCATCCCACTGCTACAGGAGAGAGTAAGAACAACAAAACCAAAAAAACCTGCTGGTTTAAGATACAGACAGTGTAATAGGTGAATAAAAGAGGAAAGAAAAACAAGTGATGCAAACAAGTGATTGCTTTCTACCTTCCACAAGCATCTTGGTGGCTCCCAGCAGTCACTCTTCCCTTCTGCTACCTGAGTTTTGTGACTGAGCATGAGGTTATGCAGTGTGTAATATCAGGGATCTTTGACCAGCCTAGGTAGTTTCTTGGCTCTTTTCCCTCCCGATTTCTTATCCATCCTTAGCCTATTTGCTGGACTGGGGCCAGAGTGAGGGGGTGAAAAGGGAGCCTTAGCACTGTGTAAGCACAATCCAGCAGCAGCTAAACCTTTGGTCTTATCCACATCCTTTCAAACACAAGCTCAAAAGACAGCTCCATACAGGCTGTGAATAAAATTAACTGTGAGCCAGACCATGGGTTTCCCATGTGCCAGGGTGGAATCATCAGAATAAAACAAGTGTCTAAAATAAATACATGATTGTATGGTCTGGAGTTTCTCTGTATATTTCAATTTGGTACACTGACGTCTTCTAAATAAATCTCTTCTGGTGGTTTGATGTTGATAAATGTAAGGAGTGCGATAGATTTGTGATCAGAAACCTTTGTACGGCTACTATGGCTTTGAAAAGTGATTGCATTTAAATGCTCAACAGGTCATCTGAGTACTTAATTTTTTAGAGATTACATACATGAATTAAAAATTTTGACTCAATCTGTCATAGAGATTGAATCATTGCAAAGCTGGCACAGTGTGCAGGCCATCAAGTCTGGCTTTATAACTGCTCTGTCTTCAAAGTTCCCTGGCTGCTGCTAATACGATTTTCTGTCTCTTCTACGGTCGTTAAAGCATCTTCCTGTCATTTTGCCAGTTGAGGAGAGTAGCATTCATAAAAAAAATCTTGAAGGCAGATGTTGGTCATTTGGAAAGGGGTACAGTTTCACTCCTTTCAGTGCCAGAGAGCTAAAATCTTAATAGATTTTCAAAGTATTAATTTTAATAATAGTAACAAGGGAAGACTTTGATCAGTTTTGCGTTTCATTTCATAATCTATCCAGTGCATCAAACTTCCTTATAACTTCAGAAATTATATGTCAGTTTTTAGGTATGTAGGTCAAAAAGTCTGATAAGGTAATATTTTAATAACATTGTAAAACAATTTCTTCTGAACTATAAAAATTTTAATTGGATTCAAAGAGGAAGTGCTATGGCTTGTAATCTAAAGTACTTTTATTTGTGAAAAGTAAGCTTATCTTTTACGTAGATACAAAACTATTGCACAGAAACTGTAGAGAAATGATCATAGTGATTGTTCCATTGTTCAGGCTGATTTATGTCCTCTATTATTATTGTACAGCCTAGCAGAGTTAGAGAAATAGGTCCTGGATTTTCCTTTTTCTGTGTGTAGATATTTACAACAGAACCTTAAGTTGACTGGTACTGAATGCCTTTGTGTATTTTAGTTTGCATAAAAGTTTGGTTTAGATGGTTGACTTAATATAACCTATAGTTAAAACTGAAAGTTACTATCTTTGTGTAAAAACAACTGATTTCTGATTCTATTAGTTATTCTTCAGCCTATATGGATTTCTATAAAAGTATTATGTGCTTAGAGAAAATACAAAGCTTGACTTGAAGTCTTCCTGTATCTTAACTACATTGGCACAAATAGGTGCAATTTTATACATGAATGGCTTTGAATTAAATGAGAGATACACCAAGTGCTAAATTAACATTAATTGAATTGGCATATGTCTATTACGACTTTCTGTGGCCATCAGAATATTGCCAGCTAAAGTGCTCTTTGTTTGACACG
Source organism: Sturnus vulgaris (assembly GCF_052056855.1). NCBI lineage: Eukaryota > Metazoa > Chordata > Aves > Passeriformes > Sturnidae > Sturnus > Sturnus vulgaris. The sequence goes on from NC_142243.1 coordinate 36,620,039, forward strand.
TGAATGGATTTCGTACACTCTCTGCTTAATGCTTATTTGAATATTTTGCAAAACAAGGCAGTGCTAATTTTACCTCTGTGCTGTTACAGAGCTCATTATGTGAGTGCCCTTAACATCTCAGGCTCCTCTTGTGGTTTGATGCAATACAAATGGAGGAATGGGAAAGCCCTTTTGCCTGAACTTGCACTTTGGTTTGCTGTGCAGTGCTCTGGCTTTGCTGAATGGGCAAGCAGACAGGTCATCAGAAGGCTTGAGAAGCAGATGGCCGGGAAGGCAGCCGTAGACTGAACTGTTACTGATGGAAAAGTGCATTCCCGAGCCTGGTGTCTGAGCCTGTCACAGCCAAAAATATCTGTGAATAGTCTATCTGAAACGTTAGGGAGGAGAGGTTAAAAAGAAGCACAGTAATAATACTAGAAACAGGAGAAAGCAGTGCCAAGACAGTTTTCTTTCTCTCTGCAGTAATGGTAGAAGGACAGAGTGTGAGAGGCAGACTGTATTTCATTCACAGCATACAGAAGCTGCAGAGAGAGGAGTGCTGAGCTATCAAACAAGTTTTGATCAGTTGTCGCTAAAATGACAGATAGTTGTTTTTTGTTTATGCTTTGTTAGGAAAAGCTCATTAGTTCTACTAAGGCATGATGCTTCTATTAAACTTGGTATCTTCAAACTGGAGTGAGAAACTGCTCTTGTTTTAAGATTTGGGAACAGAACAGTATTGTTAATGCTGGAACCAAGGACATTATGCTGTTAAAAATAATAGTTTGAAGTTGGTATTTTTATCATACATTTCCTTATTTTTGCACTCACTCCTTAGTTGCTGTAATTTAGCATACAAAACTTGCTAAAGTTAAAAAGAATGTGGGAAGAGCATGATTCTTAATTAGCATCCATGTAGAAGGTTAGCAACAGCGGTGGGGGGGAAAATTCACTTTGCAGAATCTAATTTTTCTTCTGGAATAGAATACATGTGTTACTATGTTCTTAGTCTTTGAAATACAAAATAGTGTTGAGGGTTTTTTTAAATGCTTGGAAGCTTAAAGATACAAAAAGATAACATTTAATAGATGAAAGTGTAGAAAGGATTTGTGAGATGTTGTTGCAGGTCACACACCCCGCTGCATTTTTTTTGGTGGAGTGCTGAAACGAAGACAAACCTTACTTGTGTTGCACTTTGCACTCACTAAAGCAAAAGTAAGCAGCTGTTATATAGCTCAGTGCTAAACACATTGGTGCAAGGGTCATACCAGGAAAAGCAAAAAATGAACTTCCAGTGTTGTGTACGAGAATTTTTGCTCGTGTTGTTCTCAAAGTAAGAGCTGACCTGAAAGGTAGTGTTTGCTAATTTTAAACAATGAGATAATCATCACACATTGCTGCATTGCCTCCAAAGGTGTGACTGAGTAGTTGTCTCCCCCCTTCATTGAGCTTAACTGTGGAAGGAAACTTTTCTCTAGATTCTGAGGTCAGCTAAATAGCACTGCTTTTTCGACTTCTAGTCAGAAACAAGAAATAATAAGAAAATTGCAGATAAGCTTCAGTACTTTGTTTAAAAAGATTGCATGAGCAAAACCATTTCTCTGAATTGCGTGAGTGTATAGTTTGAAGTTACCTGAAATTAAAAATATAGCTTACCCATTTCTTTTCAATTTTTATCAGAGTGCTTGTAGTATTTAGACAAGGAGCAGTATGTTAAAACACAATAGAATAATAGCAATATCATGCAAGCTTGAGAATAGATAGGTGATTCTTAGGTTGCTTGGATGTAATTAATAAAAACAAGACTGTAGAAATACACAAATGGAATGACCACTTTCAGAACTTTTTTGTATAAAGACTTGTACTCCTGCAGAGACAGTAGCAGGCCACAGCAGCCTAATTTGGTCTGCCTAATATTATCTGTTCTTGGTCACAATATAAATATATCTTTTGAAAGGAGTAAGAAAGGAATCTTTTGTTGGAGACTTAGTTGGTTAAGATGCAGATGTTTAAAGCTACAGATTATTATTGATGACGTTTTTTAATGCTATTAATAATAATTAATATCCTTATTCCAAGGAGAAATAATGAAAATAGTTCTGTCTAAATGTGCCTGCACAACACTATTCTGAGTCTAGTGCATTTTCCTTGCAGGGGACATGTGTGCTGGGGAGGCAATATTATCTCTGTCCTGCGGACATAGATTCTTGGGATTGAGTTTCATACCACTGCTCCAATGCTTTTCAGTGAAAAGTGCTCAAAGGTGATAGGTTAGTTACCATGTGAAATGTTGCTCTCAAGTCACCGCTTCCATTTTTTCCTTACCCCTCTTTTCCTTGTGAAGCTTCTTCAGGCTGCCTTTGCCTTTCCCTTGAGTTCCACGACCTTGCGGGTCAAGCAGAACTTTCCAGTCTTCATCAACTAGCACAAAATCTAGTCTTAATTTCTTAAAATCAATCAAACAAAAACCATACAGAAGTTAATGTGGCTTTTGCCTTCTTAACCAGATTGTTTTCCTCTGGTTGCCCTCATTATGCTACTTTCTTGCAATATCTTGTTGGTTTCCTCGCTTCTCTATGCACAATTTCCCTTTTATCTGTGCTTTCCTTAGGTTCTACCCAGTTTTATCCTAATTTCCTAGGTTTTATCTTGGTGGGATACCCTCAAGGACTCTTTACCTTGCTAATTGTAAATGCTGTCTTATTCTCTCCGTGCTGTTCGTTCTGCGTGCCCTGTCAGCAGTGAAAGGCAGTATACCTGTACATGATTTAACAGTCTGGTAGTTCAGTTCCTCGTCTTTTAATGACATATTCAGCCTTGTTGTTTAGCAGTTTATAGACGGCAGAGCAAAACCTATGGACTCTTGATTTATTTCTGTAAACTCTGGAACTAGCAGTGTCTAATAACTGTATTCAGGTGCCTTTCCTAACTGTGCCTCTGGGCACTATCACAACATACCATAGTAATTGTTTAACTGACATGGTTTTACATCCACTTCTGTTCAAACTTTAGAGGTCGCTATAGAGGTTTATGTATCTTCCTATTGCTGGCCTTCAGGAATTATCGAAATGTGTGCAAACATTTGTAATCTCTCACCCAAGAGCAGAATAAATTTCCTGGGATAATTCTGTAGTTAGTATGCTTGCAGTAGCTGTTAGTCTTTGCTTAGATTTTATGGCATGGCAGCTAGAAATGTGAGTATGTAGCTAACAGAAATTAGTTAATTACAAAGCAACAGCTTCTACCAGTCGTAAATGATAGGCATAGGGTGCAGCGCTGACATTAGCAGCCTGCTTTTGTGACATGTATGCATAAATACACTATCCAGATTTTATAATTTAGTAAAGCTTAAAAATATTTATATTTGCCCTACTGACATCACAGTTTCCTGGTATTTATTTCAGTTAATATGTGGTTTAAACAGAAGTTCAAGTGAGGTAATGGATAAGGCATTGCTTTGAAAGCTGCTGCTGCTATTCATATAAAATGTCCTCTTTTTTCTGAGGACTTTGTGGGTAGAAAACGCTAGCATTATAGATCACAAGGTAAGAGTAATAAGAGCTTGAATTTGGCAAGGTTGTATACAGTGTGATGATGGAAGAATGGGTAAGATACTGACTTTCAAGTTTCTAGGTATAATGAATGAATGTAAATCAATGTTTCCCATTGTTATTAAGGCCTGTGATAGTAAACTTTCAAATCGATACAGGTGTTTAAGTAGCTTCATTAGAAATCAGAACTTGAAAATTATTTTGTGACTGATATTGACATTTTAAAGTATACTAGGGTACATCTAACCATTTATATAATGTTGTGACATATACTTAGTAAATGGAGAGTTCAGGCACATTCCTTGCTGCTTTATTGAGAAGCAGAAGGATCTCTTTTTTTTGGTGTGTTTGATTGTCAGTGGTCAAAGGAACTAATTTCTTCCCGTCCCAGCCAAAGCTATTCCACATTTGGCATTGAAATTTGCCTTAATTGACCCAATATTTGAAACCTGTATAACCTTTGATACAGAATAATTTTTTGTTTATAAGATCATTATGATCAATATAATTACAAAAACTATGTAATTGTTTTCATGCATTGATTGTGTTTGCAACTCTTGTGTCAATATAAATAGAAGATGCGAAAGGGAAAGTGAAGTGTGTGAAGTATTGATTGCTCAATAAACATTATTACTTCAACTACTTATATTTATCTGGGTCCTTGAGTCTGCTGCTGGTACAATCAGGAATTTCATAATAGCTAAATCTCCTGACATTCTGTATAGACAAATACGTGTTGGGAGAAAAGATCTCTAAGAAACATGACACAAATTAATTGCTAATATGCAGATGTTAGTAAAATTGCTGTAAAAATATGTGGAAGTAAAGGTGTCGTGTTGGGGTTCACTTGGTTCTAAAGTAAAAAATTGAATTCAAGTAGTACTTAAGTCATGAGAAGAATGACTTCTGTCTTGATTTGACATAAAAGGAAGAGGTGTGGATTGAAGGACTTGAAGAGCGTTGGTGTTTAAAAGAAGGAAGCCAAGAGGATACAAGATTTGAACTGGGAGACAAAAGTAACTTATGTTGCCTTAAGTGCTTCTTTTAAAAAGCTTCAGTAGAAAACAGTTCGGCAATGGTGGAATTTTCAACCTCTCTTCATTTGAAGGAATAATTCTCATCATTTGAAGCATTTGTTCCCTTTCTTTACCTCCCACTCTCTTAGTTGTGGACTTGGAGCATAAACTGACTTAGCAGTGTTGGCACCTTGCATTTGTTTATGCAGGTCATAGGAAGAGTGAGCTGCATTAGTACCAGCATTTAGATGGAAGGTGCACAGTATTCCTAAGTCATAGAATGCCTGCTCTCTCATAGTTACCTTGGCCTCTAAATTGTTTTGTGTATTCTTTGTGGGGGTTTTTTATCTGTTTTTTTTTTTTTTTTTTGGTGTTGTTTTATGACTAGCTATAAATAAAAATTGTAGCAAGAAGTCCACTTTGTTCCATGTAAGAAAAAGTGGGATTCTGAATCGTTCCTTCAATCTTGAGATGTGTTGAGGAATTAAATTTAGTCACTGTACAGCTTGGTTTCAAAGCATACCTAAATGGAATTTCCTTAGTAAAACAAGAATTGAGACTTGTTCTGCTGTAATCCCAGTAAAATATGAAACCAGAGAAGTATACACCACTGACGAATATTGAATGGTGAATAAGAGAATTGAACAGCAATCTTAAAATATCCAAGGGTGTAAGAGTGTCTGCAACCGATAGGCTTTTGCATTTTGTAGTAAAGTGAGTGGTCCACTCCTGAAGGAAATGCTGATTTATGTTTTCAGAGGGGAATCCAAGTGATATTCTTTCAACTAGTTTGTGGTTACAGAAGGAATTTATCTAAATACTGTCTTGAAAGAAATAAAAAAGATTATCAGGTGAATGTTATGACTGTATCAAACAAGCATCAGAACGTTACAGATTCTATAAATACTGGCCTGCTGGGACAACATGGAAATAAAGCAAAGGAAAACATAGACAAAACTTCAATTCATCTCTGTTGCTGTGTATTAGAGAGATGACTGTGAGGTAAAGCCCATATGATCAATCCCCTTGCTTTTCACGTGTGAGATGTTCAGATGTCAGCATTGTATATGGGTTCCATTGAAGCGACGCCAGGCTATGAAGGACTTGCTTGTGGTGCGCAGCCCAGCCTCATTGCATCTTCCTCAAGGCAAGCACTTAGTGAGTGCTTGCCTCTTTTCCTGGCCATGGCCCTGGAGGAGGTCCAGGCCCAGATGATGCCACTGAAGGAGATGTGCGCTCAGCCCAGGGACGTTCAGCACGGGCTCCCCCAGCCCCTAGAGGCCTCGATGCTGGTCAGAGCAGCCCCTGCCTGGCTCCTGCCTGCACACACCGTGGGCATCCACGGCTGCTCGGGGACATGGAGCTCAGCTGGTGCTGGTGCCGTGTGGGCTTTGCTGGTGGTACCACTGAGACACAGCTGTGAGAACTCAATTTCTTTATTTGAACAAAAAACCAGGGCTAACCTCTGCCCTGGTGGACAGGGGCTGTCCAACTTCAGTTGGGGTGGGAGAGCAGGGCCAGGGGGCTTGGGGGCAGGGGTTCTCGTTTTGGAGGCATTAGTACTGGGACGTGCTGAAGGTGAGGGTACATCCACGCCAGGGCAGCTGGGGAGAGCCGTGAAGAGCTGCAGTGGCTCAGGCTCTCAGTGCTTGAGCTGTTGGATTGGTCTTCTGAATGTTCACAGGAGCACCTGTGGAGAGAGGAGTGTCTGAGGCTCCAGCTGCCGCTGGCACACAGGGCCCAGAGCTGGCGAGGCTCCCCAGCACGGCTGGAGCCGCAGGCCCAGCTTGGCCCAGCTGGACAGCTGCTCCTCAAGGCCCCGGCGAGCAGGGCATGGCTCTGGGCAGGCTCCCTGGCCAGGAGCGGGCCCCAGAGCGCGTCTGCCTTTCAAGGCCAATCTGGTCCCTGCTCTTTCTCCTCCCCACCTTGCTTTGCCTCTGCCCGCTGCTCGTGGGGCTGCTCTTGGCCTCGCAGCCTCAGTGGGAGCCAGCACTGGCTGCAGCCCCAGTGGGCTCCCCAGGAGAAGGCCCAGCAATGAAGAGGCACTGGGCAGCAGCAGAAGCCTCAGCAGAGTTATTTGGACAAGCGCTGACCATCCTCAACTCCACAGCAGCCTGACTGGGAGTGTTTCCTATCAGCAGCCCTTAAAAGAAGCTGTTTGAGGCAGAGATCAGCAAAACACTCACCGTTTCCTCTTCCAGCAATACCAGATTCCGGCACAGCATATCATCAGGACCAGTGCTCCACCAGCCACGATGGCCATTAACTTGATCAAGCACGGTGTTCCCCAGCAGAAAACTCTTCTCATGCTTTCTGGGCTCTTTTCAGCACGTGTTGACGTGCTGACTGCATCTGTGGGGGCAATGAGGAGTGTGAGGCCGTGCCGTGCTCCACTGCTCAGCTGGCAGCACGGTGGATACGGCCAGGACGTTCTCTGTTTCCCCCAGAGCTGGGGCCTGCAGGCACCTTGCCACGTCCTGGCACAGGGCTGCTCACTCCCCAAAGCCCTGAGACTGCGTGAGACAATTCCTCTGTGTTATGCCGGTCTTCTCCAGGCAATATGTGTCCCACAGACATGGATAAGGAAAATGCCCAGGGTTTTGGAGCTGCTCCAGGACCCACCCTTCTCCAAACTGCTGCCCCTCCTGTCCCCGATAATCTGGGAGACCAGGAAATTTCAGGGGATCTAAGGCCGTGCATGGCCCGTGGGGCACTTTGGGCTCCCTGTCAGCCGATGCCAAATGCCTTCGTGCAGAGGCTGGGAAGAAGCACCATGCAGGCCAGCCTGGGAACCAGCCCTGCACGGTGTGACAGCAGCAGTGCGGCAGCGAGGCTGCCATGGATCCCTTCCCTCTGTGGCGAGCATGGCGCCTCCTGATGTGCAGAGAATGCCCCTTGCTGCTGATTCTCAGGAGAAGGCTGAGGGAAATGCACCCACCCTGATGTCTCTCCACTTCACTGAGGATTTGTTCCAGGTGTTTGAATTCCTCCAGGGACTTCCTGTTTCCTTTAGGTTTGTTCTTCCTTCTCAGGGGAGCTGAAGAGAAAGTATTTCCATTTCAGATGAATGGATGCCACAAAAGCAGTGCTCAGCCTGTGGGGGTCAGCAGGGACGCCCTACTCACGCCTGTGAGGGGAGCTGGGCCTGCGTGCAACATCCATCAAAGGACTCGGGAAAGTCCTCCTTGCAAGCACACCTGTCATGCAACAGCCAGAGAAGCTTCTGTCATCTCTGCTGATCTGCACGGGCAGCACTGAGCTGCAGGAGCTGTGAGGGGATTGCACAGGCCGAGGGCGCAGCTCTGTCCTGGCACCTGCAGCGATGCTCCCCTGGCCCAGCGTTGGGCTCTGAGCTGGCAGGTCCCCCAGGGCCAAAGGCCTTCACCTACCCTCCTCATCTTCCTCGTCATCAGGCTTAAAAATGGGTGTGAGTTTTGATTCCCGATGACCTTCATCAACAGATGGACCTACAAAGAAAGGCAGGACAGAACAGCTCCCAGCACTGCAGGAGATCCTCAGGTTGCCTGGGGTTGGCAAAGGAGCCACACAAGGCACAGGCCTGGGCCCTTCCCATCCCATCCCTTCCCTTCCCTTCCCTTCCCTTCCCTTCCCTTCCCTTCCCTTCCCTTCCCTTCCCTTCCCTTCCCTTCCCTTCCCTTCCCTTCCCTTCCCTTCCCTTCCCTTCCCTTCCCTTCCCTTCCCTCTCTGCTCTTCTCCGGGGCTGCACAGAGCACATGGAAGGAGACACTGGCATTGCACATGGGAAGAGGATTGACAGCTAAATACTCCTTCCTCCCACTGAGAGCCATCCTGTGGGATCACTGTTGGACACAAGAGTAGAAATTTCCAGGCCAAGATTTCCAGAATCCATCCAACTTCAGAGGATCTTAAGGGCAACGCCACATGAATATTGCTCTGGACACTGTTTACACTTGGACAATGATGGTTGTGTTAGGAAAGAGTTGCTGAAAACTGACCTTCACCAAGCTCCGAGAACCTGAAACCACGGGTTAGCAGCGTTTGCAAATGCTGCAAGTCACGACCCCAGTCTAGAAGGAGCACAGATGGGAAGCGTTCCATGGTGTGCTGGGATCCCCTTCACCAGGGAGCTGAGCACTTCACTGCCAAGCAGCAGAGATGGCAGCTGAAGGCTCAGCAGGCTTCAGGCCCAGAGGCACAGCAATTACCTCTTGTGACTGTGCCTGGCTTCGCCTCCCTTCCTGCAGCAGAGGCTGCCAGTGAGCCACTGCTTTGTCCGGGAAACTCAGTGTTCAGCACAGTCTTTCTTTGCATCACTGCAGCAAGGAAAAGGGACAGGTGGATCAGATGGACTTGTTCTCCACTGGGGAGGTGCCGTCTTCAGGAGGCAATGCTTGTTGAAGTCACATATAAGGATCAGGAGAAAGGCCAGGTTATTGGGGCTGGCCAGGGCCTCCCTCCTCCAAACAGCTGCCCCTCCTGATGTGCTGGGAGACCAGGAAGTATCTGGGGATCTAAGGTTGTGCGTGGCCCATGGTGCAGATTGGGCTCCCTGTCAGCTGATGCCAAATGCCTTCCTACAGAGGGTGGGAACGGGCCCTGCAGGGTGTGACAGCAGCAGTGGGGCAGCGAGGCTGCCATGGATCCCTTCCCACTGTGTCGGGCACAGCGTGTTCAGATGTGCAGAGAAAGGCCCCAGCTGCTGATTCTCAGGGGAAGGCTGAGGGAAATGCACCCACCACGACGTCTCTCCACATCACTGAGGATTTCTTTCAGGCTTTTGGATCCCTTCAGGGACTTCTTGTGCCCTTCAGGTTTGTTCTTCCGTCTCGGCGGACCTTAAGAGAAAGTATTTCCATTTCAGATGAATGGATGCCACCAAAGCAGTGCTCAGCCTGTGAGGTCAGCAGGGAGACACTACTCACCCCTGTGATGGGAGCTGGGCTTGTGTGACTCAACCAGCAAGGGCCCATGAGGAGTCTTTTCTGCAGACACACCTGTAACTCAACAGCCACGGAAGCTCCTGTCACCTGGTTCTTGCCAGGTTGTCACTGATGAGTCTTTTAGGAACATTTCCAACATACCTGCAGGAGGCTCCAGCTGCATGAAGTGTTCAAAACGCCACGGTATTGGTGAAACCTTTGCAACACGCTCATCTAGAACGGAGGAGGGATGAGAACCATTTCCATGGTGTGCTGGCATCCCCTTTCTGCCTTAGGGAAGTGGGCACTGCAGGGGGGTCGGCTAAGGCTGTGGGAGGCAGATGTGAATGGACATGGCCAAAGCTGCAGAGGGGCCTGGGGAGCCGTGGGCTGCCTCTGGTCCCTGTCCACACTGTTTGCTGGCCCTGGACGACATGCGTGGAGAGGAAAGCGGGGCAGCCCAAGGCCCCTGTGGGCTCTCTCCCTCTCACAGAGGAAAGCCTCCCTAAAGCCCTATGGAAAACCGTCCCCAACGCTTCCTGGGGAGAAGGGAGCGCTGTGCCAGGAAAGGGGATCCGTCGGCTCACCTGCTCCCTTCGCTCGCCGTGCAGCTGCCTGGGCAGCCCTGTCAGTCAGGGCCAGTGCCAGGAGGAGCAGGAGGAAGAGGCGCAGAGCAAGGGCCATGGTGCCTTGCCCTGTGCCAGTCGTGCAGCTCTTGCTGCCACCGCTGTCCTCACGCCGCTGTCGCAATGTCAGCACCGCTGCCGCCGCTGCTGCCGCCGCAAGAGTCGTGGGCAAGGACTGACTGCTTGGTGGTTGTGGTGCTGTGCAAGCACAGGGCTCTGGGTCCTCTGTGACCTCAGAGCCTGCTGTGACGTCAAGGCTGGGGCAGGATTTTGTGGGAATGGATCTCAAGAGCTGCCCTTCCAGTGAGGAGAGTAGGTCTCTGCAGGCAGCTGCATGCAATCTCTATTTTGTTTCCCAAGACCCCAGTTATCTGACATTGGCCAAGTGAGATATTTCATGGTTCTACCTGCAATAGCAATGTCAAGTCCAAAATTCACCTCGCATTGCTGATTCCCACTGTTGCAGGCAGCACCAGCCCCATGCCAAGAGTGACTCCGTGCTGTGCACTCTGCTGGCCTTTGGCCCATATTTAAAAAGTGAAGGACTTGATGTCCTAAGTTTTAAAAGGAATGCAACACTGGCCATCAGCATAGCTGCATGCTTTAGAGGAGACCCAAACCCACTGCACACCTTATGGGTGTCCTCAGCCACCCCAAAATCCCCCTGTGTGCCTCACGAGAGACCCCAGAGCCCTGCTTAACTTCGAGGTGTCCCTCAGCCCCTGCACACATGATAGAAATTAATTGCCAATATGCAGATGGTAATAAAATTGCTGTAAAAATATGCTGAATTTAAGGGTGTCGTGTTGGGGTTCACTTGGTTCTAAAGTGTTGCATAACACTAAAGTGTTTTATTAGGACAAGCAAGTGAAATACTTAAGAACATATTTCACTTGCTTGTCCTAATAGGGATTATATTCTTCTGCAACATTCAAATCTTGTTGGACTGTGTTGTCTGAGGAAATTTTTTGCCAATATAAATATATACCAAAAGACGAGTCTGCATTTTCTTTTACATTTCAAGTAATAATGTTCCTGGCCAGCAGGAAACTTTGATTCTGATGTGTTACTTAATTGGTAAACTTGTATAACGTGATGTAAGAGTAGATGAAAATACGGTTTCATCTTGACCATACAGCCCAGGAAAACCCAAAACTTGAAACTTGTTGCCGGAAGAGGTAACAACAACTTTTGACTTTGCCACATTCAGGAAGTAATGGAAAATATCTGTTTTGCTACATTTTCAGAACATGATGTTCTCATTGGCAAAAAATTTTTAAACTTAAGAAATAAATGCTGCTTTTTGATTTTTGCAAAGTTGAATGAGCAATTCCAAGTGGTGTGATGTAAGTTTTGCTTCAGGTTCTATTTTTTAGAAGCACTGGATGTGTACAAGATTTCTATACATTTATATGTGCATGGGAAGAGATAGAATTCCATAGAAAACATGTAAAAACTGTAGTCAATGTAATGACTGTTGTAACGTTTGGAGTCAGTTTATACCCACCCCCTACTCTCTATTCCCGTGACTGAGATTAAATTCAGGATTCTTTAAAGGACTTGTGCTGAATTGCTCTTGAAGATGTCTTGTTTTTAATATATCTCATTACCTATGAACAGTGAGCAAACCTCAGATGTACCATTTTCTGCTTTGAATAAGTAGCACTAGCTTTTAAAAGCATACAGCTAATTCATTCTGCAAATCAAATCAGGTCATCAGTTTTCATTATTTTTATTCTTAGCTGACTGCAATTCTCTAAAACTCAAAATATACCCACAATAGCAGTAGCAAGACAAAAGATGCTTTAAAACCTGCATTTGTAAATTGAGAAATTCTAGTGTAGAGTTGAAACTGCATAAGCTGCAAATAAATCAGACGTTTTTCCAAACTGCCTTAACTTTGTCATGAAAATTCTTCACTCCAAAAATAGGAGATGTTATCCTTGGCAGTATCGTGTCTTTCTGAGCATTCTATAATTCAAAGAAACCTCTGATGTTCCATAATCAATTCTACAGCCCGGGGAAAAGGGGTATGCTTTATTTATAGGACAATATACCATCAGGGTATTCTGGGGCTGATGAGAGATTTCTGATTGCCATCTGCTGCAACTACTCAAGTTTCAGAGTGGATTAACTGTGTATACCAAGACCTTAAGATGTTAAATCCAGCTGTAGGCTGTTTCTCAGTGGTGGTAGAGTATGTAAAATCTCCTTGAGTAGAATGTCTGAGGCCCTTGTCTACAGCAAAAGAAGCTTGGCTGTTGGAAGTCAGTGTTAATGAAGCAGTTTTTCAGTCAAAACACAGATTTTTATTTCCCGAGTGCCACTTTTCTGTTTTGCAGAGGATGAAACTGGAAATGTAATCACTTGGGTCTAAAGGTGAGACACTGGCCAAAATGCCATTGTAGGAGTTTGCCAACTCAGCAACCACAGTTGTGCTGTGTAAAGAAGCCGGAGATGAGTGCAGGCTGTGCTTTTGTTTGAAATTCGGTGTCTAAGACATCTGATTCAGTGCAGATCTTGAGATCCTTGAACACTTTCCAGTCTTTCTGTTTAGGAACACAAGGTGTTTTACACCTAGTAGAAGAAATGAGGCTTTACAAAAAGAATTGTAAAGTTTGCCAGGTGTCTTCATGATATCTGTCAAATGAAGAACTTTTACAAACACCATGGCAAAGTTCTCATGTTAAACTTCATTCTTGAAGAGGCAGCTGTACGGGTAGCTGTAGATTGGACAGTTGGGTGATGGCTTTTCATGAGCATCCTAATTTTGCCCACTTTTTCTCCCTCTTTCTCACACCAACTTTTGGGAAAACCACTGCAATAAAATAGTGTGAAGATATCTTTTTCAGATTTTTTTAAGATAGGCTAATACATTGAAAAGCTCTAAGCAGGGGACTGCAAGTGGAGAAGACAGACAGCTGGGTGAACATTTGAAGTATTTACTGATGATCTGTGTCTTCTTAGAGATAGTGAGTTTAAAATACAGACTTACCTGTGTCTTAAGGAAGAAACCTAATTGCATCAATAAGGATATAAACCCCTTTCTTTGGAAGAATTCTAAGACCTTATGTGACTTTTGTGCTTCAGTTGTCAGTCTGTCATAAATTTGCTGCCTGACATTGTTCTGTAGGAGTTTGCTTTCTTTTTAGGGGAGTGTTTTGCTATTGATATGTGATTGTAATGTAACTCTGGTACTACTCATGCTATATAATTTTTTTCATGCACTGTAGTTTGTAACTGTAGCCTGACTGAAGAAGCTTGCTAGTTGAATACATTTTGCATTCCTTCAATGTGCTGTATCCTCCTTAACTCCTGATGCCAGGTTACTCTGTCATTTGAAGCCTACAGCCTAAAAGTGTGGCAGGGAAACTTTTTAATTATTCTTCAAACATCTGTAACAGGAAAGAGAATAAACTATCTTTGCTGCAGTGCTCTACCAAGCTAATTTTAGTAAATATGTTTTGTAGAGCCTATAAAATTGAAATACATTTTCCTGGGAGCTTTTTTTTTTTTCTTCTTTAATATTTATTTTTTTGGTGTGTATGTGAGTGGGTTGTGTTGGTTTTTTTTGTTTGTTTCTTTTACTTTTTTATTGCAGTGTTTGATGAATTAATTTTTGTGGTACAGTCAGTGGCCTTTTGAGCAGTAGTTAGAGGATCTTGTGGATGAGGACTTGGCAAATAATTCTTAATGAAAAACACTTGCTAGTTTTTGCAAAATGGGTGGTAATCTTTCTGGCAATCTAAAGTAGCGTTATCAGATAAAAAACCTCATTTTTGCTGTTAACTAAGGAATTTGTTTTCTAACTTTTTTGTTAACACTGGATTAATACAAAATTGGTCTCACCCTTTCTTGTCTTTTTAGCTGCCTAGGAGCAATTGGTTTGCAATACTGAAAAGTACAGTATTGTAGAATTTCACAAAACATTTCCTAATGTTTAGGACATGATGAGTAATTTTGACTTTGTCATGATAATTGTTATAGGAATGCATGCTATGAACGTTTTCGTAGTCTGTGCAAGGGAAAAACCTACACATAAACTGAAACTTGTACAATTAGAGTAAATATCCTATAAAGTTCTATCAGGAAGTCCATGGAGACTATGAACAATAGGATCACCAGTTATGTTCTAAAAATGTCCAGGAGAAGCTAATTGTAGTGTAATTTTAAGGCTGTTGAGGCAAATTTTGCTTAGCTGCACTGCACTGCAAAGCAAGAATACTTGATTTAAATACTTGGTTTAGAAGCAGGTCAATAAGTGGAAATCTGGTTGTTATTCTGCAAGTAGTAGTTAGTGAGTACCTGAGCTGAGAAAGTTTCTCTTGGGGAAATTAGAGACAAGATCATCGATTTTGGAACAGAAAATTCTTACCAAAATAGCATTACAATTTTTTTCTTTTGTTTTCTAATTTCTATTTAATATTTTCTCAGTTTTTGCCTGGATTTTTTGTCACATTGATTCCTGTGCTTTTCAGTAAGTCCTAGAAGACCTGAGGCGTGGTTTCATATTGCAAATCTCTAGCACTTACTTAAGAAATTCAGCTGAAGGCAAATAATGCATGTACTAAGAAGAGGGGAAGAGAACATTGATTGATTCATATTAAAAATGTGGTAATATATTTGAAGTGCAACCTTTATATTTTGCCTGATAAGAGGTATTTTTTTCACATATAGTCATTCTTATAAAAGAAAATATTTCTGACTCTGCTGTAGTTTCTGCTTCTTTGTGGATGTTGTCTTTACAGGTTTCGAATAAGTTGCAAGGATGGGTTGCAGAGCAGACATGATCTTCATTCACTGGCATTGTCTGCTTTGTCTGAACTGGATAAACCTATTTTTAGTCATCTCTAAGTTGTCAGTTTTTCCTGTTTTTACACACAAAGTGCTTTCAGGTTAATCCTGCAGAGTCGTGTATTACCCAAGCAGACATAAAGAATTCAAAAATTACCTGTATCACACAAGTTCCAGATCAGTCCCTTATGTATGTGTTTGTGTATATGCAATGGCTTTCTAAATGCAGGTGTTTCTAGAGGAGATCAGAAAGCAGCTGTGATTCAGAAGTACGTGGATCAAAATCTTCTTCCCTCTTTCCAGTCAGAATATGTCACTGATACCCTTCAACATGCTTGTTCTGGGAGTACAGGACATTGCTTTGGGAGTAATTTGCTGCTCGATAGTAATTCAATAGGTCTTAAAATATTTGCAATGAAATGTGAAGGGCTACCACACTTGGGGGGGAATTTCAAGACTTAGAGAATGTGGAGAATGTCACTTTATGCAATGACAAAGGAGCTTCTGCTTCCAATCTATAGGTATGATCTCTTGACTGCGTATTTAGAAGTATGGAAATGCCTGGAAACGTTTTCTGACTCCTATTCCTGAGAAAAATATTACATATTTTCATTATTATGAAATATAGAGAATGCACTGTACAGATGTAAAGATGCAGAGAGTATGTTTGGGTAATAGCTGGAGTGCAATGTAAATAAATATTTCAAATTCTGTTTTCATTTTCATTTCTTTTTGGTACGTTTCACGGAGCTTTCAGCATAAATACCTGCTATGGTTTTCTGTTTCCCACTTAGATAGCCCATGCAATATTTTATGCATCATTTGGGCCTCAGATGTTGTGGGTGAACCTTGTAATTCAAATGAGATTTTTCATTGGAAGGAAAACACATTGTTTCTAGAAACTCTTGTAAACAGTTTTTCCAGTGCTTATCTCTATAATTTATTGAATGCCCTCCCCCATAATTTGTGGATCTGGATAATTCTTGCTAATTGTAAAACAGTGAAAAATCAGGTTGAAGTGTGTTGTTAGATTAAGTTTTGAAAGCTTGTTGCTCGGAAATTGGGCACTTCTGCATATGACAAATGATATAGAAATATTCAATCAAAGCACAGGGGACAGAAGAGCTGTAATACAGGTAGCAAAATCTGGTGGAATGCAGGCCTTGTGCTTCTGTTCAAAATAGTAACTAGATGAGATTGGAAGATGCCCATTTCTCCATCCTGTTTGTCTTTTTGTGTTTACATGTATTTATGTGTACACACCCGATATCCCTTCAATTTTCTCCCCTCCCAGGCAGAATAATTGCTGTTTCATTACACTTGTGCAATCATTTCTTAGAGCATGTGATATTCAATGTTTGGGAGTCATGTCTTGCTTCCACTGAAAAAACAGATCATTTTTCAGAAATGTGAACTTTTACTGTGAAGTGTTTTTAACTCTATAAAATAAGATACATATAAGATATTATTTTAATATTAAAAATTAAATGTATAAGGAACTCCAAGTTGTAAGAAAGTAGTTTCTCCTAGTTTTTTTTTGTTGTTGTTTGTTTGTTTGTTTTTTACTACTACTAAGCATATTACTTATTCTTTTTTGGGATGAATGAAAAAATTTTGAGACTTTTCAAAATTTTATATGATTTTTGAAATGTTAATATATTGTAGAGTTTGGTTGTTATATTTTATTTCTTTAATATGAGGTTTGGAGAGGTGATGATCAGTTTTTCCTCTGTTACCACTGTCCTGAAGAGGAATAGGGTCAGCTATTTTGCAAGTGGTTCAGAGCTGTGCTTTACTTGGTCTGGAGACCTGAGCTTGGAGGATGATGCCAAGACTCTTACTGGTCATCTCAATGTGTTTTGTTGAAAGAATCTATAGATAATAGAAGTCCACTGGCTTTTATTGACTGATGGCATCTTCTAACATGAGTTTTTTGGGGTTTTTTTAATACTACAGGCTGGCTAGTCTAGCTCCAAACCGGGACATTATAAAGAGCAGATACTCTTTTATATTGCAGATTAAAAATTGTAGCAAATGGTTTATAAACTAAACTTAATAGAAAGCTGTGATTCTTTCAGAGAATGGTGTAAATTAGTTTCAAATGTAAGAGTGGCTAAAGTGAACAAATCAGAACGTTCTGTGTGGCAGTATGACTTACTGTATGCAAATGGAAGTGTTGATGACAAATCAGAAAACACCCATGTTTTATGGTGTTTTGTCCAAGTCTGTAGTCTTTTCGGTTCCATAAAAGATATCTGGTGTTTATAAAGTCAGAAGGAGACAGATCTTCTGTATGGGCTTCCTGTCTGAAGTGCTCAGACAAAATGTTTGCCATATAATGTGTTTTCCCTTTAATGATCCAGAGATCCAGACAGATCTCCTTACTTAGCAGGGAAAAAAAAAAAAAAAAGCCAAAAGAGGCAGTGTTTATTTTTGATGGCAATAACTTGGGGAAAGAGCAGTCACTATCTGTTCTTTGACTGGCTGAGCAGGTGCCAGGTCTGCACTGCCAGTCCTTCCAGCACAGGTGGAGTTCCAAATGAGCTGCAACACGTGCAGCCATCTCTCGACTGTCCTGCAAGCCATGCAGACAAAGGGAAGCATCAGGATTTGCATGAGCTGTGTTAGGAGCATTGCTGGACTTGGGAAGGGAACCTAAAGATGGGAAGAGGTTAGTGGAGAGGAGTGAGCATGTTTGGGAAAATCAGGAATGTGATCAGACATGAGGCTTACTGTGACATGGGACCACTGTGGAATGTGGTGATGTGAGAAGCCGTGGCAGCTTCAGACAGTGATCAGGTGTGTTGAGGGTGAGAATTACTGTTCCCCATGTTCCCCTCTGTCACTTTGGTTGACAGAAATTCTCCCTGAAGCACCCTTTTGGACTTGGCCTCTTGTAGGGCTGCAGCAGCTGCATGTGTTCAATGCGGTGCAGTGGGTTGCAGTCATGCATGGTACATGCAATTTTCACATAAATTCGAGTCTCTTGAAACTTCTGTAATTTACAGTAGTTTGTGTAACCTCAGAGGTTGGCCTGGTAACTGGTGTCCCAGGAGCCTCTGGAAATACACTTGGAAAGTGTCTCAAAGTCTACGTGCCACTGTAATGTCTAAAAATACCGAGTCATTATGTTTATATTTAAAACTAGTTATCAAGGTGTCTTGGGTAGCAGACTTCCCCAAACACAAAAATGAGAAAGAGTGCAAGTACTTGGAAATAATGTGGCTTAAAAATTCCTAAAAAGGCATCATGAGCACTCTCCCAAATTCTGAACGATTATGTGATGATGCCTTGTACTTTTACTTTAATAACATAAGTAAAAAATTGAATTCAAGTAGTATTTAAGTCATGAGAAGAATGACTTCTGTCTTCATATGACATAAAAGGAAGAGGTGTGGATTAAAGGACTTGAAGAGTGTTGGTGTTTAAAAGAAGGAAGCCAAGAGGATACAAGATTTGAACTGGGAGACAAAAGTAACTCATGTTGCCTTAAGTGCTTCTTTTAAAAAGCTTCAGTAGAAAACAGTTCGGCAATGGTGGAATTTTCAACCTCTCTTCATTTGAAGGAATAATTCTCATCATTTGAAGCATTTGTTCCCTTTCTTTACCTCCCACTCTCTTAGTTGTGGACTTGGAGCATAAACTGACTTAGCAGTGTTGGCCCCTTGCATTTGTTTATGCAGGTCATAGGAAGAGTGAGCTGCATTAGTACCAGCATTTAGATGGAAGGTGCACAGTATTCCTAAGTCATAGAATGCCTGCTCTCTCATAGTTACCTTGGCCTCTAAATTGTTTTGTATATTCTTTGTGGGGTTTTTTTATCTGTTTTTTTTTTGGTATTGTTTTATGACTAGCTATAAATAAAAATTGTAGCAAGAAGTCTACTTTGTTCCATGTAAGAAAAAGTGGGATTCTGAATCGTTCCTTCAATCTTGAGATGTGTTGAGAAATTAAATTTAGTCACTGTACAGCTTGGTTTCAAAGCATACCTAAATGGAATTTCCTCAGTAAAACAAGAAGTGAGACTTGTTCTGCTGTAATCCCAGTAAAATATGAAACCAGAGAAGTATACACCACTGACGAATATTGAATGGTGAATAAGAGAATTGAACAGCAATCTTAAAATATCCAAGGGTGTAAGAGTGTCTGCAACCGATAGGCTTTTGCATTTTGTAGTAAAGTGAGTGGTCCACTCCTGAAGGAAATGCTGATTTATGTTTTCAGAGGGAATCCAAGTGATATTCTTTCAACTAGTTTGTGGTTACAGAAGGAATTTATCTAAATACTGTCTTGAAAGAAATAAAAAAGATTATCAGGTGAATGTTATGACTGTATCAAACAAGCATCAGAACGTTAGAGATTCTATAAATACTGGCCTGCTGGGACAACATGGAAATAAAGCAAAGGAAAATATAGACAAAACTTCAATTCATCTCTGTTGCTGTATATTAGAGAGATGACTGTGAGGTAAAGCCCGTATGATCAATCCCCTTGCTTTTCACGTGTGAGATGTTCAGATGTCAGCATTGTATATGGGTTCCATTGAAGCGACGCCAGGCTATGAAGGACTTGCTTGTGGTGCGCAGCCCAGCCTCATTGCATCTTCCTCAAGGCAAGCACTTAGTGAGTGCTTGCCTCTTTTCCTGGGCATGGCCCTGGAGGAGGTCCAGGCCCAGATGATGCCACTGAAGGAGATGTGCCCTCAGCCCAGGGACGTTCAGCACGGGCTCCCCCAGCCCCTAGAGGCCTCGCTGCTGGTAACAGCAGCCCCTGCCTGGCTCCTGCCTGCCCACACCGTGGGCATCCACGGCTGCTCGGGGACATGGAGCTCAACTGGTGCTGGTGCCGTGTGGGCTTTGCTGGTGGTACCACTGAGACACAGCTGTGAGAACTCAATTTCTTTATTTGAACAAAAAACCAGGGCTAACCTCTGCCCTGGTGGACAGGGGCTGTCCAACTTCAGTGGGGGTGGGAGAGCAGGGCCAGGGGGCTTGGGGGCAGGGGTTCTCGTTTTGGAGGCATTAGTACTGGGACGTGCTGAAGGTGAGGGTACATCCACGCCAGGGCAGCTGGGGAGAGCCGTGAAGAGCTGCAGTGGCTCAGGCTCTCAGTGCTTGAGCTGTTGGATTGGTCTTCTGAATGTTCACAGGAGCACCTGTGGAGAGAGGAGTGTCTGAGGCTTCAGCTGCCGCTGGCACACAGGGCCCAGAGCTGGCGAGGCTCCCCAGCACGGCTGGAGCTGCAGGCCCAGCTTGGCCCAGCTGGACAGCTGCTCCTCAAGGCCCCGGCGAGCAGGGCATGGCTCTGGGCAGGCTCCCTGGCCAGGAGCGGGCCCCAGAGCGCGTCTGCCTTTCAAGGCCAATCTGGTCCCTGCTCTTTCTCCTCCCCACCTTGCTTTGCCTCTGCCCGCTGCTCGTGGGGCTGCTCTTGGCCTCGCAGCCTCAGTGGGAGCCAGCACTGGCTGCAGCCCCAGTGGGCTCCCCAGGAGAAGGCCCAGCAATGAAGAGGCACCGGGCAGCAGCAGAAGCCTCAGCAGAGTTATTTGGACAAGCGCTGACCATCCTCAACTCCACAGCAGCCTGACTGGGAGTGTTTCCTATCAGCAGCCCTTAAAAGAAGCTGTTTGAGGCAGAGATCAGCAAAGCACTCACCGTTTCCTCTTCCAGCAATACCAGATTCCGGCACAGCATATCATCAGGAACAGTGCTCCACCAGCCACGATGGCCATGAACTTCATCAAGCACGGTGTTCCCCAGCAGAAAACTCTTCTCATGCTTTCCGAGGTCTTCTCAGCACGTGTTGACGTGCTGACTGCGTCTGTGGGGGCAATGAGGAGTGTGAGGCCGTGCCGTGCTCCACTGCTCAGCTGGCAGCACGGTGGATACGGCCAGGACGTTCTCTGTTTCCCCCAGAGCTGGGGCCTGCAGGCACCTTGCCACGTCCTGGCACAGGGCTGCTCACTCCCCAAAGCCCTGAGACTGCGTGCGACAATTGCTCTGTGTTATGCCGGTCTTCTCCAGGCAATATGTGTCCCACAGACATGGATAAGGAAAATGCCCAGGGTTTTGGAGCTGCTCCAGGACCCACCCCTCTCCCAACAGCTGCCCCTCCTGATATTCTGGGAGAGCAGGAATTTTCAGGGGATCTAAGGCCGTGCATGGCCCGTGGGGCACTTTGGGCTCCCTGTCAGCCGATGCCAAATGCCTTCGTGCAGAGGCTGGGAAGAAGCACCATCCAGGCCAGCCTGGGAACCAGCCCTGCACGGTGTGACAGCAGCAGTGCGGCAGCGAGGCTGCCATGGATCCCTTCCCTCTGTGGCGAGCATGGCGCCTCCTGATGTGCAGAGAAGGCCCCTGGCTGCTGATTCTCAGGAGAAGGCTGAGGGAAATGCACCCACCCTGATGTCTCTCCACATCACTGAGGATTTGTTCCAGGTGTTTGAATTCCTCCAGGGACTTCCTGTTTCCTTTAGGTTTGTTCTTCCTTCTCAGGGGAGCTGAAGAGAAAGTATTTCCATTTCAGATGAATGGGTGCCACAAAAGCAGTGCTCAGCCTGTGGGGTCAGCAGGGACGCACTACTCACGCCTGTGAGGGGAGCTGGGCCTGCGTGCAACATCCATCAAAGGACTCGGGAAAGTCCTCCTTGCAAGCACACCTGTCATGCAACAGCCAGAGAAGCTTCTGTCATCTCTGCTGATCTGCACGGGCAGCACTGAGCTGCAGGAGCTGTGAGGGGATTGCACAGGCCGAGGGCGCAGCTCTGTCCTGGCACCTGCAGCGATGCTCCCCTGGACCAGTGTTGGGCTCTGAGCTGGCAGGTCCCCCAGGGGCAAAGGTCTTCACCTACCCTCCTCATCTTCCTCATCATCAGGCTTAAAAATGGGTGTGAGTTTTGATTCCCGATGACCTTCATCAACAGATTGACCTACAAAGAAAGGCAGGACAGAACAGCTCCCAGCACTGCAGGAGATCCTCAGGCTGCCTGGGGTTGGCAAAGGAGCCACGCAAGGCACAGGCCTGGGCCCTTCCCTTCCCTTCCCTTCCCTTCCCTTCCCTTCCCTTCCCTTCCCTTCCCTTCCCTTCCCTTCCCTTCCCTTCCCTTCCCTTCCCTTCCCTTCCTTTCCCTTCCCTTCCCTCTCTGCTCTTCATGCACATGGAAGAAAACACTGGCATTGCACATGGGAAGAGGATTGACAGCTAAATGCTCCTTCCTCCCACTGGGAGCCATCCTGTGGGATCACTGTTGGGCACAAGAGTAGAAATTTCCAGGCCAAGATTTCCAGAATCCATCCAACTTCAGAGGATCTTAAGGGCAATGCCACATGAATATTGCTCTGGACAGTGTTTACACTTGGACAATGATGATTGTGTTAGGAAAGAGTTGCTGAAAACTGACCTTCACCAAGCTCCGAGAACCTGAAACCACGGGTTAGCAGCGTTTGCAAATGCTGCAAGTCACGACCCCAGTCTAGAAGGAGCACAGATGGGAAGCGTTCCATGGTGTGCTGGGATCCCCTTCACCAGGGAGCTGAGCACTTCACTGCCAAGCAGCAGAGATGGCAGCTGAAGGCTCAGCAGGCCTCAGGCCCAGAGGCACAGCAATTACCTCTTGTGACTGTGCCTGGCTTCGCCTCCCTTCCTGCAGCAGAGGCTGCCAGTGAGCCACTGCTTTGTCCGGGAAACTCAGTGTTCAGCACAGTCTTTCTTTGCATCACTGCAGCAAGGAAAAGGGACAGGTGGATCAGATGGACTTGTTCTCCACTGGGGAGGTGCCATCTTCAGGAGGCAATGCTTGTTGAAGTCACGTCTAAGGATCAGGAGAAAGGCCAGGTTATTGGGGCTGGCCAGGGCCTCCCTCCTCCAAACAGCTGCCCCTCCTGATGTGCTGGGAGACCAGGAAATTTCTGGGCATCTAAGGTTGTGTATGGCCCATGGTGCAGATTGGGTTCCCTGTCAGCTGATGCCAAATGCCTTCCTACAGAGGGTGGAAACGGGCCCTGCAGGGTGTGACAGCAGCAGTGGGGCAGCGAGGCTGCCATGGATCCCTTCCTACTGTGTCGGGCACAGCGTGTCCAGATGTGCAGAGAAAGGCCCCAGCTGCTGATTCCCAGGAGAAGGCTAAGGGAAATGCACCCACCACGACGTCTCTCCACATCACTGAGGATTTCTTTCAGGCTTTTGGATCCCTTCAGGGACTTCTTGTGCCCTTCAGGTTTGTTCTTCCGTCTCGGCGGACCTTAAGAGAAAGTATTTCCATTTCAGATGAAAGGATGCCACCAAAGCAGTGCTCAGCCTGTGAGGTCAGCAGGGAGACACTACTCACCCCTGTGATGGGAGCTGGGCTTGTGTGACTCAACCAGCAAGGGCCCATGAGGAGTCTTTTCTGCAGACACACCTGTAACTCAACAGCCACGGAAGCTCCTGTCACCTGGTTCCTGCCAGGTTGTCACTGATGAGTCTTTTAGGAACATTTCTAACATACCTGCAGGAGGCTCCAGTTGCATGAAGTGTTCAAAACGCCAAGGTATTGGTGAAACCTTCGCAACACGCTCATCTAGAACGGAGGCGGGATGAGAACCATTTCCATGGTGTGCTGGCATCCCCTTTCTGCCTTAGGGAAGTGGGCACTGCAAGGGGGTCGGCTAAGGCTGTGGCAGGCAGATGTGAATGGACATGGCCAAAGCTGCAGAGGGGCCTGGGGAGCTGTGGGCTGCCTCTGGTCCCTGTCCACACTGTTTGCTGGCCCTGGACGACATGCGTGGAGAGGAAAGCGGGGCAGCCCAAGGCCCCTGTGGGCTCTCTCCCTCTCACAGAGGAAAGCCTCCCTAAAGCCCTATGGAAAACCATCCCCAACGCTTCCTGGGGAGAAGGGAGCGCTGTGCCAGGAAAGGGGATCCGTCGGCTCACCTGCTCCCTTCGCTCGCCGTGCAGCTGCCTGGGCAGCCCTGTCAGTCAGGGCCAGTGCCAGGAGGAGCAGGAGGAAGAGGCGCAGAGCAAGGGCCATGGTGCCTTGCCCTGTGCCAGTCGTGCAGCTCTTGCTGCCACCGCTGTCCTCACGCCGCTGTCGCAATGTCAGCACCGCTGCCGCCGCTGCTGCCGCCGCAACAGTCGTGGGCAAGGACTGACTGCTTGGTGGTTGTGGTGCTGTGCAAGCACAGGGCTCTGGGTCCTCTGTGACCTCAGAGCCTGCTGTGACGTCAAGGCTGGGGCAGGATTTTGTGGGAATGGATCTCAAGAGCTGCCCTTCCAGTGAGGAGAGTAGGTCTCTGCAGGCAGCTGCGTGCAATTTCTATTTTGTTTCCCAAGACCAGAGTTATCTGACATTGGCCAAGTGAGATATTTCATGGTTCTACCTGCAATAGCAATGTCAAGTCCAAAATTCACCTCGCATTGCTGATTCCCACTGTTGCAGGCAGCACCAGCCCCATGCCAAGAGTGACTCTGTGCTGTGCACTCTGCTGGCCTTTGGCCCATATTTAAAAAGTGAAGGACTTGATGTCCTAAGTTTTAAAAGGAATGCAACACTGGCCATCAGCATAGCTGCATGCTTTAGAGGAGACCCAAACCCACTGCACACCTTATGGGTGTCCTCAGCCACCCCAAAATCCCCCTGTGTGCCTCACGAGAGACCCCAGAGCCCTGCTTAACTTCGAGGTGTCCCTCGGCCCCTGCACACCTTTGGAGTTAGCCTAAATGAGGGGAAAAAACTGATCGTTGGGCTAAGATTTTACATTGTGGAAAGTATCATGTGGCACAGCAGCTCCACTGGGATTGTGTCTTGTTGGTTGACTTTGAGATTGGAGGCGGTGTGAACTCTTGTTCTATGCTTTTTTTGTGATCTCAGTTTTACTGATTTATTTTTTCTTCCCAACTGGCTGGTTTTGGAAAGCCTATGGAACCATGTCATCTTTAGGTGTCCTCTTTTATCAGATTTATTTGAAATAATGAAATAAATTTTTAAGTTAAGAGAATGCGTGTCTTTTTTCATTGTTAGATTATGTGATACCTCGGATTATTTTCCTAGGAAACCATCTAAAACATAATATATGGTTCATTGGTAGTCCTGGAAACAGCGTGCTTCTGCCTCAATCAGTTTTATCATCATGAAACTTAGTCTGCCACCATTTCCTTCCTTCCTTCTCATAAATCTTTTTAGGAATCGTTTTTATTGTAACTAAATGTCATTATGAAGAGTGTGTGAAGTCCTGTGTTAGGGAAAAGATTATTTATAAAATGGGACATATCTGCTTTATTTGAGAGTAGATCATTTGAAAGAGAAAACTGAAAGCTCGCTTCCTTTTTGTTCTGGAAATAATATTGTGCTGGATGAGACTGGCTGAAGCTTTTGAGTATTTAAAATAAATGTATTTATAAGAGATTACTGAGCCTAAAATTTATTGTTTATTATGCAATGCGTGCAACCAGAACTGTTCTTAGAAAATGTTAAAGCAAATAATGCATTGGGATTAGGGGTTTGGATAAGCTGGGACCAAATTGTTGTTGATTTTTAAATTTTTTTAAATTTGTGTCCTATTTTTACAAGTTTAAATAGCTAGTTTAGACTTGGTTGGAAGATTGAGATAGAGATGCAGCATAAAACAAGTTGCTGACATAAGCATTCAACATATATCAAAAGGGAAATTATCAAATGTCAGTGTGAAACAGTTATACCACTTATTTCTTCTTTTCTATTGAACTATACTGACAGTTAAAATCCAGTGATAAGGAAAAATTGGCCAGAAATAAATTGCTGCAAATATGAATGGAGAATAATGCTAATATTGCTAAAATATTTTTGCTGTGTTCAGTTAACTTTGTGTCTTAGAGAATTGGTTGATTTATAGGATTTTCAATTATTATTTTTATTTTTGACTATTTTTAGTTCAGGATTCCAAGTGGGTAGTAGATACTGAATTCTCTATTCACATGTGTATATGTATACAAAATGCAGCATTCAAATTATTTAATATTTTTTTAACTTTTCGATTAGCCATTGCATCAAGTTAGTTGAGCAAATTATTTTCCTTTGGATGTATTCTTTCTGTTCTGTCTTAGTATAGAAATCTAAATCTTCAAATGCAGCAATCCTTTGATGGCACATCTACTTCCTCTCAGTTCTTATTCTTCCCTTTAGCCCCTCCATTGTTTCAAACTTAAGTTCTTTTGAGTCCAACTGGCTAAGTCATGTTGCAGTATGAATGAACAGAAATGTGTGGAAATCTGGGTAGAGCTGGTTAAGATGTGCTTTTAAAATGTTTTACAGACAATCTATTTCTAATGAAAAAGAATTAAACCCCAAAAGTTTTGAATTTTAATGCCAGTGCTTTTCATTGCTTTTGGGTGTGGGGTTTTTTGGTTTGGTTTTGGTTTTGGTTTTGTTTTAATCAAATAAGCGCTCTGGTTTTGTAAGAAGTTAAGGATTTACTATTTTGGTCTTTGTATAATTTAAACTATTCTGGGACTTCTTAAATATATATAATGTTGTTCCTCCAGATTTCATTATGGCATTTGAGTGTTTGTCTTTATTTTCAGGGTTCAAGTGTAACTATTAATGTGGAAGACTTGTCTGCTTTTGCCGAGATTTATTGGTGTAGGTGACCTGAGGGCCAGCTCCATTTTTAGGGACCACACAAATTCTAACAGCAGGCTTTTTCTCCTGGCATAATTCAGCTACTGGGAGGAGTTAGCTGGGTAACCAAAAGACACATTTGCAAATATAACTGTGTCCATTCTAGTACTTTTCCTGGTACACCGGTGTCTTTTACAGCTGGGATTTTCTTTACATTACTGTCCTCTGTACAGGCAAACTTTCAAGTACAATCTAAATATACTCTCCACCACATCTTGATTAAACTATCTGCATGTTTTAGGTACAAAAATGGCTACTGTGGTACATTTTCAGTTCTGACTAACAGTTTTAGGAGAAGAAGACTTTTTTTCACAAAGGTTTCCATGTTGAAGATGAATCTTCAAATCATTTTAAAACAAAAAAATATGAAAATAATTTGTTTGGAAAGGTTTGTTAAACCAGTAGTTATAAAAAAAGAGAAAATAAAGTTGGAAGTAGGAAGCTGGGAGCATGAGTTGACTATAAAGGAACAGTTCTAGTTTCTGTTTCTCTGTTGCATTGAACAAAAATAAAACTTCTCCCCATTAAATCATTTAATCACTATGAGTTTTCATGGTGGGTGGCTATAATATTGAGGTAAAGAAAATTAGTATAGTTTCTAAGGATTATGTAAACTTTTCTTCTTCAGCTTTTTCTTGCCATTTTTTCCTCTTGGTTTAGGCAGGAGGACCTTCATGGTGGGACCCTGAGCTAATTTCAAAGGAAGGGGAGAGCTGTGAGGAGAATCAGTGGAGGCTTTGGTTTCACCATGAGCACAAAGTAATTCAATTTGAAGAAAAGAGAGGAGAAAATTGTTTTGCTTCTCTGATTGGTTTTAGTTTTGGATATCATGTGAGTTAATTTTTGTGCTCTATACTGTGACTTTATGAGTATTTGTGATGTGTAAGAAATTTAGAAAGCTGCCTACAGGATATTGAGATATGGTACATGAACACGGTAATGAAAGATTAATGATATTTCCCTTGTATGACTTAGTGGTTTAGAAAAGGAGTCTTGTTTTCCTAGTAATTGTTTTTTTCCTCCACAGAACACAATTATGGTATTAACATATTTTCATTATTGCCTGTACCAAGTATTAAATACAGTGAGATCTGAAAATTGAAAGTTGGAATTTTTTTGCCTGCCATATTATGCTGAAGTTCGAGAGCACACTATATCCTTAGCCTTCCTCCACAATTAGAAGGGTTATAAACTGTATTTGACAATATTATAAGTTCTTTCATACTTTCTTACCACCTCAAGTGCTATAATTCTAATTTATATTGAGAATTTCTTAGCAGCTACTTGCTAAGATGCTGCTGTTGTAGATGAGAATTTAAAAATTGTCTTCAGTGTATTTGCTCTTGACTCTTGCATCCTTTAACATCTTGAAACTATAATGTCCTGTAGTGATACTTCTTCAGCATTCCTCACGAGGCAAACTTGCAGCAAGCGATCAAAATAGATCCCTTTAAAATACTGGAAGTCTGAAGAAAACTACCTGCCAATTTTTATTTGTTTAGTTGTAATTATTTAGTAAAACATACTGATGACTTATTAGGTTTGGCTTGTCAAACGTTTATATGAAGATGAACGTGAACGTTTATACAAAGATCACCTGCCTTGCTTTTTATTTTGCTTAGGATAAACAAATACTTTATTTGATTTTTGTGTCTCTCTCATATCTTTCTGTTACAGGCATCTTGTATTAAATATTTATAGTTCCCTGTTCTTTCCTAAGTGCCTGTAACTGTTATGAATAATTAAAGAACTGAGTTAAGGGGGAGAGAAGGGCACTGATGTAGCATTCAGCATGAGAATTCCCTGTAATTTTTTGCAAGTCTAAATTACATACACCTGAAAATCAACAAGGAAAACAAGAAATAGCCTTATGTCGTTAGCAAAGGTACGTGGGTACCCATGTCTTGTCTGCCCGTGTGATAACCTAGTAAGTATTTTTTATCTGTATCATAAGAATTGTCATTAAAAATCAACAGCTGGTTATCACTGTTTAATTATTGTTGTCAGGTAAGTAATAAGGCTGAAGTAGCAACTCAAGAATTTTGAAGATAATATTTGTTTAGCAAGCTGCAAGTTTCTAAAAGTTCCAACTTTTGTATTTAATAGGAAATTATTTGCATAAACTCTTTGTAGCATTAAGAGTTAATATTGTTCATAGTCCATCTCCTAATTGACAGAAATGAACTTATCTCAAACCACCCACGGAGAGCAATTCAATCTGTGATGTTCCATTTCTTTTTTTAAAGTTAACTTGTGAAATTTACTAGTCCAATTGCAATTAGTCCAGAAGCAAATCTGAAGATACCATTCATCAATCACTAGAGTGAAGAAAATCAGTTGATGAATTGAAAGCTGCAGGGCAGTGGTAATGATAGTTTTTAGAAGGAAAAATATTTTACATTTTTTTACTCTGCAGCCTGTCGGACTTAGAAAAAATAACCTATATGTGATAATTTTATTTCTGTGTTGTTCCCTGGGAAACACTCAGTGACAGGAAAGGACACAAAATCACCAGGAGCTTTCCAGGAGAACAGATGACATTTGGATTGAAATTTGGACAAAATACACAAATTGGCAGTGCAAGTGGAAGTGAACATTTTGCCACATTAGGGAAAGTAAAAAAAATTGCATGATTTAGTCATAACATTGTGCTGAGAGAGTGGGTGAGATGACCTGCAAGGATGTGTGAAAAAGCCATTCCTATAAATCAGATAACACATTTGTGGTCAATCTGCTCTTTATTTTTTGTGAGCAAGAGATATTGACAATTAAGGGAATATCATGTAGACTTCCTCTTACAGTAAAGAAGAGAGACAAGGTACTTTTCTGCTTTCCAACTAAATTAGTCAATCATAACAAACACAATTATTTTCATTTGTTGGCTTGATATGCAGCATTGAAAATAAGAATCTTGTCTGTATGGAGCAAGGTGTCATCTTCCACATTACTGATTTTTTTAGTATTTAAATATATATAATTTCATGGAGTATGAACCTGTAGTGGCATCCTAAGGTGCACACTCGACAAGTTTTTGTCAGGTGGTTTGTCTTGGTTCGTTTTGAATCAGATAGGATAGTGTCTGGGCCTGTTACCAGGAAAGTTGGTAAAAAAACAAACAAATAAATAAAACTCAACACTTAGGTCTGTGGGAAAATCTGGAAAAGCTTCTGGGAAGGCTTTCCCAAGAGTGGAAAAGGGTTGGGAGTCTTGAACCAGTTCTCAGTCTCACCTCTTGCTGGTGATGCTGTTGGCTTCTCTTCCTCTATGATGCTGAAGGGCAGCAGCAGAGGGAGAGGTAAAGCACCTTTCTGCAGAGCCTGCATCTGAAATGACAGAGATCTTAAACGTAGTTACTCTGATATTTCAAAGTCATCCACATACTGTACTTTTGCTTTAAAGGCTGACAGCTGTGCTACGTGTTTTGCCAGTTCAGTCAAATTGCTGTTTATGACTGAAACAAGAAATGGAAAAATGCCATGCTTTCTATCGGTGGAACTAACATGCAGCTATGAATACTTGAAGGGAATCTGACTCCTGCATATTAAATCTTGCCGATAAGTCTTGATTAGAATGCTCCTTGAAGTGTATCTTAGCTGTAATGTTTGCGTATTTAAAACATTATTGAACACCTGAAAATGAAAATGCTCAGAGTTCAAACAGGTGTGCATGTATTCAGAAAGAGCATCTTGCTGGTTTTACAGATAGCAGTGAGACTCAGAGCCTGCTTCCTCCCTGATCCGTGCTGAAACCTGTTGAACCTTTTTGTTGAGCCAATCTCAAATCCTTTAGAACCTTTACATGCAGCATCAGCTTTGTCATCTTCAGTTATTCAAGCTAAAAGCATCTGTAGCTTCTATTACTTTTTCTGATAATTGATGGCAGAATAAAGAAATGGTTATAATGAACATCAGTTTCTCTGTAGTAGTTAAAATGACCTGTTTGTCATAGTTTAGATACAATTTCTTAGTATGTGAGAAACTAGGAATCTAAAAAAGCTTTCTACTTACTTACCTAGGGTTAAAACTCTTCATGCCATCAAGCAATTTTTAACAGCTTTCTGTCAGTGCAGTTTCCTCAGTTCAAGACTCAGTACTTAGTAACTGCTGTTTTTCATAAATAATTACTGCAGTTTATATGGATCTGGTTAAGATATTGTTTGTTTGGATCTGAAATATGCACTTTTATCGATTTTGTGAAATTGGGATACCTCTTTTGCTCCATTGGAAATGCTCCCCAGAAGGCTGAACTGTAACTGACTCAGTAGCACTAAGAACTGAGACATTCATGCCAAGCATAACTCAGGCTTTGACTCTCTCAGTGCTCACAGCAGTCTGAGCAATTTCCTTAAATGCTTCTTATTTATTTTCTTTTCAGATCAGACTTTTTCCCCCTTTCCCCTGCTAATCTGTATTGTAAATTAACCCCTGAAACCAAATGACCTTTTTAATTTCATGAATATGCAGATGAACTCATACAAGAAAGAATGCCTCAGTAGTGCTTGAATTTTGGTTTTGCTACTGTGTTTTAGTGTTCAAATATAATATCATGTAACTTGTATATAAAAATATTAATGTATTATATAATTATAATGCAATACATAGTATAATGTAATTAAATTACAAAATTATGTTATAAAATGACAGAATCCTAGAAATTGCTGCTAGAATGCAAACATACATGGCAGCATGAAACTGCAGAATGTGGAAGTCTTAGTAGTAAAAACAGACTTTTTAAAATTTAGGTCAAAATCAAACATAGTAAAAGTAGCTTCAAGTCCTTTATTTTCAGCAGAGTGGACAATATCAGAATGTTTACTTTCTATTCAAAAGAATATGGAGTAGATTTATGTAAGAGCTGAGTGAGAAGGGAGCAGGCACCCGTGGATGTCTTTGGCATCTTCGTGGAAGAAGTGTCTGCCTCGGACTTGATGATCTGTGGGTTCTTTCCAACTTAGAATATTCTGTGAATCTGTATCTGTGCCATGAAGCACAGGGAAAGCTCCCCTGTGACATCCTGTGAGAGCACTTGAATAATGAAAAAACCTGAGGATACTTGAGACAGCAACATGAAAAACATATTAGAAGATGGTTTCTTTACTCTTGGTAAGCTGATCAAATGACTAAAGCTCTTC
Organism: Sturnus vulgaris; assembly: GCF_052056855.1. NCBI lineage: Eukaryota > Metazoa > Chordata > Aves > Passeriformes > Sturnidae > Sturnus > Sturnus vulgaris. The sequence continues at coordinate 36,651,666 of NC_142243.1, forward strand.
TGTAGGAAGTTTTGCAAAGAAAGCTTTTAGTCTAGAATCTCTTTGCAAAACCATATCCTGTTATTTCCTGGCTTGTTGCAGTCTTTTGAGTTAAATTGCTGCTATAACAGCAAAAAGGCCAGCACAGGCCACTGTTTTTCTCTGCTCTTTCTAATAGGTAATGTGAAAGTGATCCATATCATATCGTGTCTTATCGTATCGTATTGTATCGTATCGTATCGTATCATATTATCATAAATTTTCTGGTGTCCTGTTTTCTTGAAATGAGGCAGAAGAAAATGAGCCCAAGAGCCTGAGAACCTCAATTCTGTTATTTTATGATGTTGACAGTTCTCTCTTATAGCTTGCCTTTATGTTTTATATGTTTGTGAAATTGTTGCTGTACTCTGTGAGATGGACCAAGATGAGGGATTTTTTTTTCCCTAAAAGAATTGTTTATGTTGGAAAAGACCTTGAAGATTGAGTCCACCACAGAAGCTAATGACATAAAACTCTACTGTTAGTTCAAGTAGGATCAGATTTCAACAGAACCGTTTCAGCTACATTCATTTTAATTGAATTAATATCTTGATAAAAGTGTGTGATTCTTTCTATCCTCCAATTTTTAAGCGGTTCCTTGCTTCTAGTGGTTATTTTGAACCAGCTCTGATACTTAGTTGGTCACATGGAAAATTGTTTCAGCTCACTAAAACTGCAGAAAACTAATTTGGAAGAAAATAGATTTTTTGTTTCCTGAGGTAGTGAGGTAAATTAACTTACTGTGTGTCAAACAGCTGCTAATGAGGGCCTGAGGAGCTGAAGTGAGGAGAAGGGAGATGCAACTGGGGCAAGAGGAGGAAGAGAAAGGACAGAAAATTAATGTTTTGAAGAGGGGTTGAAGAGAGAATTGGTTTAACTGTATCATGAACCATGCAGTTTGCTCATCTGAAATAGTATAGGTAATTTTTGTTTGAATATTGGACACCTGTGTCCATATTCCTTTAATCACAGAATTCCTTTAGTAAAAAAAACCAAACAAACTGAAAATTACAACAACAACAAAAAAATCAACCCGGAATTGTTACTTGTTCAACTAATCATATTTTCATTCCTCCTCATAGTTATTTATAACATTGTGTAACTGGGTCTGGCTGGGGTCAAGCCGCCAGACATTAGATAGAAAAATATGTTCCTCTTAAAAGACTTCTGCAAACAACAGATATTTCACGAGTACAGGTTTTTGAGGAAATATTTAAATGCTGAGCACAAATACAGTGATTCACAGCAAGTGGGAGGACTTGTGTTTTACAAATAGCTGATGTTTTGTCTCTCCTCAAATAGTTGTTATTTCAGTGAGAACTCTGCTTTGTTTTACATACAACTGCTGGTAGCTGTGTGTAGTTCAACACTTGAACGGAGTCTGATTTAACACCTGCCATTTCTGAAGTGTTTGGGATCCTGTCAGCTGAACTGCTGATTACTTGGAGAGCTTTTTCTTGTTTTGGTTTCTGCAGGCTCTGGGATCTTTGGGCAGCTGCGTTACGGCATTAACAAGTACATGCCTTTTAGTGAATCCGGGTCACTGTGTTAGTAAGAACCTCTCGGTAATGGCAAATTGCAAGGTGCTGACTAGGGAGAGAGGATGCTTGGCTGGAAGAGAGGGGCTGAGTGGTGGCTGTCAGCAGATTCTTCTGCTGAGTTGTTAATTCCAGGAGAATTAGGCTTAGAGAGGGTACACAAGGACAAGGATGTAGAGCTCTGAGCTCCTGCCTTTGGGGACACGGCTCCTGATGGTGAAGTGCCTTTTCTGTACCACCACTTCTCTCGTTCCTCCTCTCAGCTCTTTTCTCCCTTTTCCCCCACACTCTTCCAAAGAAGACTCTCACTCTACCTTTAACTGCATGAAACTTTTGAAATAAGTGCTAAATGTTGTGTATCAAAGATGAAACATTGCTGATTTAAGTTAGCTGATATTTTCCTTCCTTTTTTCCTACTGCCTCTTTTGCACAAAAACTTGCTTAGCTTCTTTTATGGTGCTGCATTCTGTGCTGTAGAATGAGTTGGCATTTGTGCATAGGTAAACTATACATAGTATGATTTATTTTTCCGTGTGTGTTTGCAAAAACAAGTTCTGTTCATTATTGCTGTTTCAGGCACTAAAAATACTTACAGAGATAAAGATGATGTAATATTGACATTGCTTTTGGAGCTCATTTGCTTATCTACACTCACATTTATATCTCTAAAACCACAGGTGCAACTTGGGAAAAGAACAAGTTACTGATATTACAATATTTTTAACAAAATGCATTCAAAGTTAATATTTTAAAGTACTAACTTAAAGAGGTGGGTTTTTTCCTTTGAGTAGACTTAACTATGTAGAGACATAAGTATGAAGAGCTTCCTTAAGTATGAAGAAAATCTAGAGATTTCACGTTTTTTGTTTTGAATAAAAATGCTTAAGAACCTTAATTAAATAAGCAAAGCATCAGTTGTACTTTTTTAACCTACCACTTTCTGAAATAGACTTACTATACATCATGTCTTTAAGCTAGGTGATTTTGCAATTACTACTGGATTGCATTTGATGAAAACAGGCAGGTATTGTACTCAGATTGGCTACATGAGTGTACATCTACTATAAAAACCAAGTCATCAATGAATTGTGTAGTGTCAGAAGGGCAGTTCACTCTGTGTTCATTATGTAGATCATCAGGCTGCCTGTTCTCATCATAAAGTATTGAATTTTACTGAAACCATTGGCTACAGATGTACATTAAATTACATCTAAAATAGCTTTCACGCTATATTACATTAAATAATAGTGTAATTTGATAAATTACAATTACCCAACTTAGGTCTGGCCTTTCTTCTCACCTACTCAGTAATAGCTCAGAGTATTGGCACACCACTGGCCTTCAGGTTCCCAAGCATGCCACTTAATTCAGAGCTTATATGAAAAAAAATTATATTTGAAAGCTCTTGAGACACTGTACATGATTGCAGTCTTATTACTACACCTCTGTACAGACCTTGTTAGGCTGAATGGCTCACATTGATCTTGTTTCTAAGCCTGTTTGGGATGAACTAAGCAGGCATTCTAGGGACTGTGGCTCCTGTGGCTCCTGCAAACTGTGTACCACCATTGCCTCAAGGTGCGTAAGTTTTCTCAGAGGTTGTCAAAGCTCAGTCCTTGGCAATCAGAAAGCCTGCAGTGAGGTGCTGCACTTCAGAGGTTGTGTTTTGTGTTCTTGTTTCTTATGTAATTGCTTGGCTGGCAGAGCACTCACCTGCTGCTGGGGTGGTTGGGCTTTGGTCCCTCTGCCTGGGCATCTTGGAATGCTCAGCCACATGTCCTCGAGACATGCATGGAGCTGCATTCCACGCTTTGGGGAACCGCTGGTATATAAAAATGAATGGATATTCTTTATGGTTAGAGCATAAACAAGTTGCAGCAGGACCTGTCACCTGGGGAGGTGTGTATTGAGAGGATGAAATTCAATGTTCAGGTCCTTGCTACGTGGACTAAATTTTTCATTCAGGGTCACAAAGTGAAATGTTTATGTTTTGTGATGTCAGGGACTTTCACTTCCCAGACGGGTGGTCTAAAAATCTGTCATTGTGCCACTTCCTCTTGTTCCCATTGTCTTTTCTGTTTGAAATCCTCTGTTCTAAAAAGAGCACCTTAGTGGCCTAAATGCACATAGAGGCATGGATTTTCCAGTCTAGGAACTATCACCTCAAAGCTGCAGGTGTCTTTAGTCATGGAGACAGGCAGGATCACAGGCACCCATCTCCAAAATTTGCATGGGCCAGTGTGAGGACCGTTCATCTATTGGCAGGTGGAAGGAATGTCCTTCACTGTGCTGCAGCCCCACACTTGCCACTTGGAGAGGGTTGGCAAGTCCCTGCCTTGGGCTCTAAGTGTTCTTAATTCCGCTGGACCAAGTGGTACCTAAACATCTTGGCAGCTTGGTGTTTAAATATTTTTCAAGTACTGCCTCTGGGTCATGATTCACTCTTTAGGTCATAAAGTTCACTCTCTGCTTCCTTTCCTTGAGGAGCTGTTTCCAAACTTTGCACTATTCATCCTTTCCTCTGTCATCCTGATCTATTACATTATCAAATTCCTGAATCCTGTTGCTGTCCCTATCAGTACCAGTGGTTATTGGAACTGCCGTTTAAGTAATTTTATGATAAATTTGCATGCATTAAAAGCACTGCAATTCAGGAGTGATGTGCATCTCTCTCCATGTCTGATTCAAGATTCTCTGTTCTTCTCCAGAATTCTGTTTTGTTGACAGTGCTGTCTTAGTCACACAGCTATTTCTTTGTTGGTACCTTGAGAGGAATAAAAAAGTTATCATGGATATATTCTTCCCTCCTTTTGCTTTTAATCCATTTTCTCCAGCTGTCTCTGTCTCTTAAGTGCCACAGATGACAGCTGGGATTATTTCTGTTTTTTAAACTGCTAGATACTTTGTTTTCTGTTGCTAGGAACTCCTGGATAAACTAAACTTTGTGTAGTTGCTTGTAGTGGTTATGAGCAATGTTTCAAAACAGTTTTATCTGTGGTCTCGTCAGTCCCTCAAAATATCTGGCAGGTGACCTTGGCTGGGACATGAACAGTATTAGGAAATGTATTGATGAGGTGGTTGTTTTGGTTTCAGTAATTAAGTCTTATGAGGCACAGACAGTCTTTAGGGAAAACCCTGTAATGATGACAGGACAAGTTATAAACTGAAGATTGGCATGGTCTTCATTGTGTGAGAGATCCTAGAATGACTGAAAGTTGCTTCAGCACAAAAACTGTAGCTGCTGCCTTGGACTGAATTACACATCTGCCCTATAGAGTCAGTGTCACTTTGAGCATGCTGAACAGCAAGAACCCTGTAAGTCTCATGAATGCCAAGAGGTCATTCCTGTGTTTATTCAGATACATGCAGCTTTTAGTTTGAGAAATGTATTTCTCTCCCAGGTCTGTGACTGAGAAATCTGGAGCATTAAGGAGTTTCAAAGTGCTTAATTCTAACCCTGAAGTACCAGGCAGGAATGTCATTGCTCATTTATGTGGGACTGTCCTTTGCCACTTTTTCCAGGCAGGAGATATAAATAGGTAGACAAACAAGCTAGGCTTAAAATAGAACAAAAACCTCTGTAAATAAAAAATCACATTTCTTTGTTGCTTTTTTTTAAGTTAAGGAAATTTGCTGTTGTTTGAAAACAACCCTTATGCCTAAACTACATGTAATGAGATTCTGAGAGCCAACCCTGTGCAGTATCCATTGCAGGTGTTTGATCTGCAGTTGGAAATAAAACAGTCCTCTGCAGGGTTATTCGCTTTTACTGCTCTCTTGAGAACTTGAACAAAGCAAATTCTGCTGTCATTAAAGGTGCAAGAATAGTATGGTTGATTAATTTTCTCAAACATGGAACAGCAAATATTAAGGCTGCTCACCTTACTAATCATTGTTTTCAATGAAAGACTTTTCAGATGCTTATAAATTAGATTACAAAACCAGGACTCTGCATTTTTCATTTAATGAAATTAAACATACAGCACATGTGCACTGAGCTGGAAATGCATTTTGTAATGGATGGTCTTTCTTTGAACATCTGTTCAGCATAGCAATCGTTAAAAGTTTTCTTTCACTTTCTCCATTTAAGCAATTCTGATTGGCACTGGAACATACTTCTAATGGAAAACGGTTTCAGGGAATATCAACATGCTTCTTAAAAAATTTTGATAAAGCTGGAAAAGTAATTTTTTGCGCTGTGCTGGTTTATAAGAACACTTCTAATTAAGGTATCTTAATATAAAAATATTTTTAATTCAAGTGTTATTTCAGACTAAAAGTTAGCTCCTCAAGACATGTTGCTTTCAGAAAAAAAATCCTAGCATTTTTCAGTCTCAGAAAATGCAGATAATGAAAGCACAAATTTCTTAAATTCCTTTCTTATGAAATTGATTGCAGTTAAGTCATGTGTTGCTGATTTATTTGCACTTGTTTTAATAAGCACAAATAGGTATAATAGAGGTAGCTAAACAATATTCTTTTCCCATTTTTTTTCTTATATATCCTTATATACCCAAGCTTTCTCTAGTAAAGTGAGACCTCTGGGTTATCTCATTGCTTTAAGAGCAATGATGAATCAATTTTCCTTCCCTTCCTGACCAGGTCTTGTATTCAAGTTCTTTCTAATGACATGAAGGTTCTTTGGAAACAGTTAAATCCTCTCAGAAATTCCCTTCTGAGTCACTCCTGTATTTTCTGAAACTCAGGACTTGAAGAGTTCTATCTGCTCCAGTCCAGTTCCTTGTGTTTCAGTGCAGCTTCTTTAGACTATCGTGGGTATTTTCCTGCTAAGGGGAGGGATGTGTGAGTGCTGTGGGCAGTCTGTGTGAAGAGCATGGATGGGTGCTCTGGTGAAGGAAGCTTTGCATAAAGGAGTGCTGTTAATGTCTTGTACACTTTGATTAGGGCCATGTCGTATGGAATTTATGTAGTTAATTGTGCATTGTGTTTCTTTGGTGTTCACAAGGACCCTGTCAGCATGGTATAAAAGCATTATATTCTGTATTGACAAATTTGGCAGGTATCTATAGGACTGTATAAGGACTCAGACAAAAGCTTGCTTCAGACTGCTTTGACTTTAGAACCTGTTCTCTCTCTAAGTAGGGTAAAACTCAAAAAATAAAATGCACATACATATATGCAATAATACAGGATTATTATTTTGTAGCATTCAAAACTTATTTTTTTAAGTTTCATATCCATCAAAAGGACTAAAAATAAACTCTGGAAGATTACTTAGAGTAGCAAGAGCAAATATTAAGGCATTATTAGTATTTTCACCGTGATGATGCCAGTAAGAACTTCCATCTTATTGGTCATCACAAGACTTTATTGAACTACTTGATGAACTTTCAGCTCTAAGTTGAAACCTGTTTCAATGTTGAGCAAAATCATACTTACAGATTATTCTTTTCTCCCCCCCATCCCTTTGTTTACCAGGATGGTACGAAACAGAAGAGAGAAAGGAAGAAGACTGTGTCATTCAGCAGCATGCCCACGGAGAAGAAGATCAGCAGTGCAAGCGACTGTATCAACGCCATGGTGGAAGGCTCTGAGCTCAAAAAGGTCCGATCCAACTCCAGGGTGTATCACCGATACTTCCTTTTGGATGCTGATATGCAGTCTCTCCGTTGGGAGCCTTCAAAAAAGGATTCTGAAAAAGCAAAGATTGATATTAAGTCAATCAAAGAAGTAAGAACAGGAAAAAATACAGATATCTTCCGCAGCAACGGAATATACGACCAGATATCGGAAGATTGTGCATTTTCAATTATATATGGAGAAAATTATGAGTCTCTAGATCTGGTTGCTAACTCAGCAGACGTTGCAAATATTTGGGTTACTGGCTTAAGATACCTGATTTCTTATGGAAAACATACTCTAGATATGCTAGGAACTACTCAAGATAATATGCGGACTTCGTGGCTTTCACAAATGTTCAGTGAATCAGATGTAGATAATCTGGGCCATATACCCCTATGTAATGCTGTACAATTTATAAAAGACTTAAACCCTGGTTTAAAAACAAATAAAATTGAATTAAAATTCAAGGAGTTACATAGATCCAGGGAAAAAACAGGTACTGAAGTAACAAAAGAAGAATTTATCGAAGTTTTTCATGAGCTTTGTACCAGACCTGAAATTTATTTCCTGTTAGTTCAGTTTTCAAGCAATAAAGAATTTCTAGATACCAAGGACCTCATGATGTTTTTGGAAGCAGAGCAGGGTATGGCACAGGTCACAGAAGAAATAAGCCTTGAAATTATTCAGAAATACGAGCCAGCCAAAGAGGGCCAGGAAAAAGGTTGTCTTTCTATAGATGGGTTTACAAATTACCTTACTTCACCAGACTGCCACATATTTGATCCGGAGCATAAAAAAGTTTGTCAAGATATGAAACAGCCTTTATCTCATTATTTTATAAATTCATCTCATAATACATACTTGATAGAAGATCAGTTTCGAGGGCCTTCTGACATCACGGGCTACATTCGTGCTCTAAAAATGGGTTGTAGAAGTGTTGAACTGGATGTATGGGATGGTCCAGATAATGAGCCCGTGATTTACACAGGGCACACAATGACATCACAAATTGTCTTCCGTAGTGTGATTGACATTATTAACAAGTACGCCTTTTTTGCTTCAGAATACCCTCTTATTTTGTGTTTAGAAAATCATTGTTCTATTAAGCAGCAGAAAGTGATGGTACAGCACATGAAGAAAATTTTGGGGGACAAGCTGCATACACAGTCTCCAAACATTGAAGAGTCTTATCTTCCATCACCGGAATCACTTAAAGGGAAAATACTAATTAAAGCAAAGAAGCTTTCTGCTAATTGTTCTGGACTAGAGGGAGATGTTACAGATGAAGACGAAGGAGCAGAAATGTCACAGAGAGTGGCGAAGGAGGGGGTAGAACAGCAAAACTCAATGACAGGGAAACGATTCCAGCTCTGCAAAGATCTTTCTGAGTTGGTAAGCATATGTAAATCAGTTCAGTTCAAAGAGTTTCAAGTTTCATTTCAGCTCCAGAAGTACTGGGAAGTGTGCTCTTTTAACGAAGTGCTTGCTAGCAAATATGCCAACGAAAACCCAGGAGACTTTGTAAATTATAACAAACGTTTTCTTGCGAGGGTTTTCCCCAGTCCTATGAGAATTGACTCTAGCAATATGAATCCCCAGGACTTTTGGAAGTGTGGTTGTCAGATAGTAGCAATGAACTTTCAAACGCCTGGCTTAATGATGGACCTTAACATTGGTTGGTTTCGACAAAATGGAAACTGTGGCTATGTCCTTCGTCCTGCTATCATGAGAGAAGAGGTTTCCTTCTTTAGCGCGAATACTAAAGACACCGTGCCTGGAGTTTCACCTCAGCTGCTTCATATTAAAATCATTAGTGGGCAAAACTTCCCAAAACCCAAAGGATCAGGTGCCAAAGGTGATGTTGTGGATCCTTATGTCTATGTTGAAATACATGGAATCCCTGCTGACTGTGCTGAGCAAAGGACGAAAACAATGCATCAGAACGGGGATAATCCAATTTTTGATGAAAGCTTTGAATTTCAAATAAATTTGCCCGAGCTAGCTATGGTGCGTTTCGTAGTACTGGATGATGATTACATTGGGGACGAGTTTATTGGGCAATACACTATTCCCTTTGAGTGTCTCCAGACTGGTTATCGGCACGTTCCTCTGCAGTCATTGACTGGTGAAAGCTTAGCTCATGCTTCCTTGTTTGTGCATGTGGCCATTACAAATCGAAGGGGTGGTGGGAAACCTCACAAGAGGGGCCTCTCTGTGAGGAAGGGCAAGAAATCAAGGGAATATGCTTCTATGAGAACATTATGGATTAAAGCAATAGATGAAGTATTCAAGAATGCCCTCCAACCTATTCGGGATGCTACGGATTTGAGAGAAAATATGCAGGTACAGTTTCATAATCAATTTATTGGTTCATATGTGTACCTTTGTACTATGATAAATATAGAATACATGTTTTTTTAAGTATCTTGTATATTGAACGATTTGAGTCTAATTCTGAACAGCTCTAAGAATGGATCATTCCAGAGGAGTTGTTTAGATGAGCTGTCCACTGATGTAACCTTGAATGCACGCGTATATTTTGTTGAATGTCGAAATGGAAATATGACTCCAGTGTTTGAACTCAACCCTATTGACTCATTCTATGTCTTTGAATGAATATTAGAAATACACTGAAAGAAAGTATGGCAATATTTTAGTTTTAAAGAATTAAGCAGAAATGTGGAAGAGTATACAGCAGATAGAAAAGGGAGACTTTAATGCTTATCAGAGATCTTACTTGTAAGTCTAAGAATAATTTCACCAAAGTTAGGCTTTTTCTTTAGTCCTAAATAGAAGGCAGTACTTTCAAGAAAGATCCATTTGCTTTCCATGATTCTTCCTAGTTATGTTAGAAATACATGGCATTAGCATTAAGATATTAGAAGGCATCTTCTAGAAGAAGTTGTCCTACTTTAAATGTCATGTTAGTAAAACACATTGAATTTAAGGAAAAAGTGCAGTCTGAGGTGATTTGTTTTGTGGAAGCCAAGAGATCTCACTTCAAAAATGTGTTCCTTGGAGATTCTAGGTGAATAACCCCTTTTAGAAATGTATTAAAATTGAGTTGTAAAGTTACATTCTATTTAATACAAGTTTTAACTTTATTTATGAACTTCTGATGGAATACTAGCAGTGATCAACAAAATTAAGAGTTGTCATTTCAAATGGACTGACCTATCAAATCCTCTTGGTGTTATACAGTGTTAAGGGAAAAGAGATTAAAAGAAATGTCTAAGATCTGATTCTGGATTTTAAAGTCACAGCAGTGTATATAAATTTTCTTAATGAATAATTATATTATATTAAAGAGATTCTAATAGAAATACAATTTTAAAGCTAATTTTATATGAAATAAGAAATTAGTACATCATTATGCAGCTCTCCCATTCCACTTGGTATATAAATTTACTCTTTTAAAAGATAATTTAAAAAATACAGGAATGATACTTTGACTCATAAATGTTTCAAATTACAGACTACACGTAAAATGAACATTACCTGTAGTTAACCTACTGAAGGCAAGAATTCTGTCATATGAAGAATACTGTATTTTAAGATACTTTTCAAGGAAGAACTGAGTTGAGGAAGCAGTGAAAACATGGAATTTTGTGTAGCTACATTAAACTCGTGAATGTGCATGCTGCAAAATGCACAGCATAATGATATAATTGAAAACAGACTCTACAGTGGGGTTTCTTTGAACATGAGATATTAAAAGGTGTTTTATGTATTTTATTCTGTCAGTTTGAAAGATGTGCTATCAACTAAATTTATCATTATCTCAAAAATGCTGTCAAGAAGTTATTTTAGGCACATGAGGGAAGATTAGTTTTTCTTAACTTTGCTAACAGATTATATAATGTGAACCATTTAAGCTCTGTGTAAATAACTTTTTATAGCTAATACAAGCAACAAACCACTCAATTAAAATAAGTATCAGTTTATGTCAGGGAATGCGAAATTGTTTAATTTCTATACCACTGAAATTTTGTGTTATAAATTATAATGATTTTTGTGACCATTATATTCTCATAATATGCTCAGAAGCCAGATTATAAAGGGCAAAGTTGGTTAGTTTGATTTTTTTAAATATAAGGTGGAATAAGAAGAATAAAGAAAATATGCAACAGTGAGTTAATAGCTTCTCCAAATCCATGTAAGAATAGCCTTTTTTGTTTCTTTTGTTCCTGTATTACCATGACAAAAACTGATGTAATAACTTGTATTAATCACTGATAAAAGTGTAATATGAGTGACTGAACTGGGTGTGATGTTGCATGTTTAAATTACTGAACAGTATGAGGAATGGTCTCTGAATATAGAGTTGGAAGTCCAAAGGCAAGAGTTAGAGTAGTAATACGTATTAGTCCTGTCCTGCCTTATATATTAATGTATATATACGATCCCTGGGTCCTTGTTAACCTCTCTGTAAAGCAGTTGTTCATAATGGCTTATCCATGGTACTTATCTCAAGCAAAATCTGTTTGAATGGAGTTCCCAATGTCTGTCTCTTGAGCTGTGTAATTATTGTGTCATGGAAGTGTACATCAGCTGATAAAAGAAGCTTCTGTTTCCTGGTCATTTACTAAAAGTACACTCTAAGTGACTGGGTAGGTGCAATTTAGTGTTCACATAATTTTGCATGAATATGCTGTACATGCATATTTTCAAGTCTGCTTTGGTATTTTGTCTGATAAAGGGACAGCAAAATATTTCACATTTGATTGCTGTTTGAATTCAAGTTGGCATTATATCATTCTAGGAGACAATGTCCACAAATGAGTCTTATCATGCCAGCAAGATGGAAAGTGATTTGGATTAAAATGAAAATTTGTACCGGATACTCTGCCTGGGTGCGGCATGAGAGAAAGGAGCACTGAGCACATTTGTAACTTAAATATACCATGTTTTTGTTTTTAATTCCTACAGGAAGACAAACTCCAGACCTGCCATAGGTCACCAGTTCCCAGTTGGTACAAAAATCCTAAATTCTGTACAATGCTGACAATATTCCCATCATGGAATGTCAGTGGCTACTTGGAGTCACACTGTATTTCCAGTGCTGTAAACTTTCTTCCAGTTTAAACTTAGGGCTTTATATTCTACTGTACTGGATATAAAACATGACTGTAAGAAATCTTAGGGAAAGGTACAGTAGTCAGTATTTAAGCTGAAGAACCTTTAAAAATTCACTGAAGTGTGACTCTGATAGGAATACACCAATAGTGGAGTGCTGGGTTTGTGAATCACACCAAATGGGAGCCTGCAGATCCACAGCACGTCTGGACTGCAGTTCAGGTATGTTTAAAGTTACAAATGTGCTGAATTCCTCCTTCTACTTCACTTTGCTTAATTGGCACATTCAGCATCTAATATTTTTTTCTCTTGATGGCATTTAAAAAATGCTTTAAAATTTTTCAAAATATATAACCACTATGCTTTAGAATCTCATTATTTCCATAGGGAATTTTAGCCATGATAGAGAGGAGATATACTTGTTCTAAATTGATGTTTTTTTCTGTGGCATGTACTACATTCCTCGAATTTTTAGCATTTTTGTAAAATATGTGTGATATTGATTGGTTTGAAAAATGCCAGTTCTTCAGGGAAAAGCTGGTAATTGTAGCTCAACATTGTAGCTCAAGTATAATAGGAAAGTATTTTATCCTGAAACAACAAGACTTAAATTTTCATATTTAACTGTAAGGGAAACTCTTTCTTTCCTTTTTGCAGAATGCAGTAGTTTCATTCAAAGAATTATGTGGCCTCTCTCCTGTAGCAAATCTTATGCAGTGCATTTTGGCAGTGTCTATGCACTTGGTTGGGCCTGATAACACACCCTTGGTAGTAGTGAATCTCAGTGATCAGTATCCAACTATGGAGCTCCAAGGGATTGTTCCAGAGGTCTTGAAAAAGATTGTAACAGCATATGAAATGGTGAGTAGTTTTTTGTGCTTGTCTTATATTGTCTGTTTGGAAGAGTTTTTAAATATATCTGTATTATACTGTAGCATGCCTGTTTTAAAAGTAATTTTAACCTGTGACTTCCTATTCCGTGCTTCATTACTTGTGCTTGGAAGTTATTCCCATGAACAACTACAGCAATTGATAGTGTTTTAATACAGAGTAAAACATCGAGATTATTAATATGCTGCACACAAACACGTTTGTACACTTCAGAGGGTAAAATGGTTGTAACCAAGAGGATTTAACGTGAAGAAGAGGATGTATTGATTTACCAGTTTTTCAGTATTTTGAAAATTACTGTATATCTATAAACCTCTTACTGCTTTACATTTTCCACTTTGTGGACCTTGGTTTATTTTGGTTTTGACTCAACACAGAATACAGAAATATCAGGCACTGATTTCAGGTATTGTAGTTTTATGAGCACCTTGACATGTAAAATTCTACACATGCTCTTTTATTTTCCTTGTCTCTCTCTTTCTTACAGATGTCATTCGATTAGCCATTTTTACACATGTAAGCAGCTGTAATGTTAACTTCATTATGTTTCAGTAAATACATAAACTGTGTCTTTAGAGACTGGAAAGTAAACATGTTGCAAGAAAAAAGGAAGGAAGAACTAATATACCAATAAATACTGATTTACATCTGCTTTGCATTAATCTGAAATGTGGAAAAAAGATCCAGAAGAGTGTGATTTGAAATGTCTTCCTTACTTCCAGTGAAGTAATCTGGCAGAGTGTAATTGATTCTTTATTAATTTATTTAATGCTTTCTTTCACGTGTGCAATAATTTTGTGTGCTATAATGAGAAACCTCACCTGGCAGCACCAAGTCACTTGCCAGAAAAGAAATGGAGAACAACCAACCAGTAGCCCAGTTTGATAAGTATCTTGTAAACTGCTTTCTAAAGAAAAAGTAGCTTTAGAATTATGCTATACCAAAGTCAAAAAACCACTCATTGGTAATTAGCAATTTAGTCAGAGTTTATGTAGTTCAGTGGTGCCGTAAATATGACAAAATCTGTTTGGAATGATAGCACAGCTACAAGAAGATAGTGTGTATCCTCTTAGTGGTGGCTTACAGGATATCACTCTAATTAAGATGTAAACGAGCTTGACTGTTGGGATTGCAGCTGCAACACATAAAGACGTTCTGTTTTCTTGATGGAGATGTCTCTACCTGCAGTTTGTTCTGATGTGGTGATGCTGCTTGTTAGTTATTAAGCTATTCTAGGTAGGTAAAATCCTAGTTCTGAATCTGGAATGAATTTTTTGTTTGAATATCACTTAGCCAAAGGTGACTTGTGACTCCAGAAATCTTTACAATCTAAGTTGGGTTTGCTCTTTGTCTCTCACGTATGTTTTTCCCCACACAAAACTTATACTCTATACATGATTTGAATTATTTCTGTGCTTGAAATCTATACCTTACTTGTACCTGTAAAAAATAAAAGATGATTTTACTGGCAAAAGAAGGGATCTTCTTGTCCCTAAAATAGAAATATTCAATTTCAAACAAAGAGTATTATAGTGCTTCTAGCTCTAAATGATATTGAAGATAAGTAAATTTAAGGTTATTTTAATCAAATAAAAGTTATAAGTTAAAATAATGAGATTCGTTTCAATTTGTGACATTTGGGTTTTGCCAACACTCTGTTCAGTTTGACAGAAGATTTTAGGCAATTAAAATCTGAAGGGTATGCTGGAAAATGAAGTCAGCCATGGGAGACATATTCCCATGCACTTATTTCTGAAAGCATATTGTGAAACAGTGGGAGACATCTGTATCTGTAGAAATGTGACACTGTTTAGTTCATATATTGGTATTTGCTATAGTGGCAGAAGTTTAGAGTCTGACAGCTTTATACTTTGTGTGGGGGGATTGTATGATTTTGGTATATATCAATATAATGAGCCCTCCAAAGGAGAAATCTTACCTCATTAGTTTTGACTTGGGGGATACTTTTGTCAGGATTAATTAATATGTGGGTGTAAAATTCTACTTAATAGTAAGAGTTCTTTATCCCGAATTGAGAAAGGGTAAATGTATTGTCCAAGTTATGATTACCTACTTGTCTTCCTTTCTGCTGGCTTAGACCTCAGTACAGGTCAGAATTATGTAGCTGTGTGATTTCAGTGTGTCAAGTGCTGTAGGAATTCGTATGGATAACAAAGAGTCCAATGTTTATGAAACAAACCTTGATAGGTATCATAAATTCATGCATAGGCTGTCACTACCTGGTGTGTCCTCTCAATGTGGCACACGTAATGGCGTTCTCAAAGCGTGATTGTTTCAGGTTTATGATATTTTTAGCTAATGAAGGAATTCTTATGTGCCAGAAATACTCTCTTTTGTATAAAATGATAATGAACATAGAAAGTAATACTCAAGATTTTAATTATTCAGAATCTGTTGACATTGGGAGTGCCTGAAGGACTCATTGTTGCTCTGTCAAGTGAGAAAGGATGCAAGACCTTAACAGCAGGACAGTCAGTCCACCTTGAAATAATTGCAAATAAGTGCAATACTGCAGGGGCACATGGAAAAAAAGAACATCTTCAGTGTAACATGGGTTTTTTAAAAGAAACAATGAGGTAAATGATAATAAAATAGTGTATTAGTAGATACTTGGGGTTTTCATCTTTGAACAAATAGCACATAGTACTTTCTTAAATTGTCTGCATTCACTGCAATATTAATGGAGAAGCTGTTAAGTGATCAACACTACTAGTCATGGGTTAACCCTCCTATCCATATTACAGGAACTGGGGTATCTTTTCAGAATAATAAAAATCAAATATAGCTAGGAATTTTTGAGAAAGGCAAAAGTTTAAGGTGTATATTTTTCTTTAGCTTCTCCATGCTCCTGACTATTTTTCACCCTACCGTCTTTTCACTGCTTAACAATGTTTTATTTTTCCCTCTTGTTCATGAACTCCAGCTTCCTTTATGTGATACTTCAGCATGCACTCTGTTGGTGTCATCACACCCATCACTGATCAGTGCTGCAGACTGAAGCTTGGAGTTAAGGCAAGTGCCTCTTCCACACCATTGCATGTTATTTTTAATGTCTTATAACCTTTAAGATAAACAGTAAGTAAACTTTAAAAGTTATACTATGGCAAGAGAAAAAAATAAATCATCTTGCCCTAAGTCTGCAGCATTATTCAGTGATGAGTATAATAGCACTGCAAAGAGATGCTAGAGGACCATACAAATAAAGCCAGATACTGTTGAGAACTCTCTGTTGGCTCTTAGTGGAGGATGAAGTGTCCCATCCACTGAGGATAAGGTTTTCTGAACTTTGGAAGCAGGCATTTACTTCTAAGAGAAAAACTAACACAGAACATGCAGATAACTGTACCTGTGTGAAAAAGAAGTAGTGCTGCTACAGTAATTAAGATGTTATTAAATCCTAATTAGATAATGCTGCTAGTTCCGCTTTTGTTTTTTTTTTCTCAGTTTTTGGGGGTATTTTAAATTTCTTTTTTTAATTTTGAGGTGATTTTGTAACTCAGAATGTCTACAGAAAGTGTATTTGATTTAAATGAAATCAAACAAGATGAATAAATTTTGTATATACACCCTAGGGATGGACTTGAAAGCAGGTCTGTGTTTATTGGTGGTGGGGCTTGTGAGATAATGAAAATGAGAGGTATTAAAATAGAGTGACACTATTAAATTGAAAAACAAGATATCATTGGGGATGAGCAGTGCTGTAGAAAGCTTAAATCCGGTTACCTTATTTTTGGCTCTTTCCAGCTACTGACTGAGTACAGCAGATTGCAGGTGCAATCATGCAGAAGTTAACTTCATGTTACAGAGTTGGAAATTTCAGCAATCACATAAACCAAGTAAGATAGCTTATATTTTGAACTTGAACATGTCCCTCCCATTGGAAAGCAGATAGTTTGGCACTGTACCTGGTAGAGTTACAGACTGGACTGATACTGATAGGGCTTTATTAAAAGCCTATCTGAAAAGGACTGACTGTCAAGGTTTGGATAAAATGTTAGTAGTCCTCTCATACTTCAGCTACTACTCAAAATCTTAAATATTCTCCACTTTTAAAACTCATCTTGATATTAATATAGATTGAGTGGAGCACTTCTGTCACTGTCAGGTTGGACGTGACATATACCTGCACACTTGAACAGAATAACAATGGTGAATGGCGAAATCTTTATTATGTGTGTTCTCCAGTTTATATACTCTTAACAAGTGTGATCTTAAGTCTTCTTTATTGGGCATGTTGGATTGAATCTCGTAATTCTGTAGGAAGCAAAGGGTATATCCACTGCCTCCTAGACAGGGCCTAAGAAAGAGTGATTAGCAGATCCATTTTGAGTTACACTTAGCTTGTAAAATCTGTATTAGTTACCTGTTGTTGATGTAGGTCCTTGGTTATGGTTAGTGTGCAAATATGGTAAGGAGGATTACAGTCATCATGCTGTGATTATAGATTTGTGTCTTGAGAAAACAAGTAGAGCACGACTTTTCTATTTCAATTCGGCATAATGTGACTAATGTGTCAGATTTATTCAGCTGAGAAGCCTTCATTCCTCAAATTATCCTTTGAGGTTGCAGACTTCTGGGGCAACCAAAAAATACTGGATCCAGCGCTGGTAATTTGCTCCTTAAACTGAGTGAATATGCTGCTTCAACTTGTGCACAGGCCTGAATATTCAGTTTCTGATTGTGTCAGAGGAGGCTGAGTTCAATGTCACCAGTCTCCATGAAAGCTGTGTTCTGAGCCCAACTGCTTCAGAATGTTGTTCTTGAGCCCATTTCTTTGAAGTTGAGCTCCATGGGTGCTCCATGCTACAGTTCACCTCTTAGCATTATCTTGCTTATGAAGAAGAGAACTTAATGCTTCACACAGAAGATTGAAAAGCTATTATTCCTTGCTTTTGTACTTGAGAGCATAACTACATAAACAAAAGAAGAAGATAAAAGTAGTCAAAAGAACAGACATCACAGACACTAAAGATACCGCCTGGGGAGTTTGAAGTAAATATGTGCCACTTATCAAAAAACACTTGGGAAGAACAAAACAGGGAAGGTTCTCATGAAAAGAAGACATATTCCAAATAGCTGAAGTCATGTGCAGATGGGGAAGACAGGATCCATATTTAACCCTGCTGTAGTTAAATAAGAAATTGAAGAAAACTGACACTGAAGAATTTAAAAAATTGTCTGCACAGACTTAAAAATAACAGAAACCTCTTTTCTGAAAAAGCAGAAACAGAAGTCAGTCAAAGATTATGTAAGACCACTAGCTGATTAATGCTTAAGAGAAAGCCTCAGCTAAAGAGGCAAAGCCACAATACTTAATTAGGTTTTGCATCCATACACCTGTAGAGATTGAGGTTTCACATGAAAAGCTTCTTTATGAAAGACTGATTGGAGAATTCATCTGTAAGTGAAATGCTGACAGAAGATGTTTCATAGGAGAGGCAAAAGACTGGGAAAATAATACACCAGAAAGAGGAGATGTCCATTTAAGACTTCTGAAAGATCTCAAGAGTTGATGTATCAAAACTGCAAATTGTTGTGTGTATTCTCTCACTTGAAACTGACTATCAAAGTTGTTAGTGTGGTACCAGTGTTTTAAGAGATTTCCAGAGAAGATGATGAAATTACAGATCAGACAGGCTGACATCTGTACTGTGAAAATGGGTAGAAACTGTTTTTAAGGAGAAAATTAGAGGAAACATGGCGAAATGTGTCATGTTGAGGAAGAGTCAATACAGCTTTTGTAAAATTAAGGACTCATTAATCCCTTGGAGTTCTTTGATGTCAAAAAGCATGTAGACACAGCAGATCAGTTTGGTTAGATTTTCCAAAGCATCTGACAGTTTCCTTTCAAATGCTCCTATTAAAATAAAGTTACCATTAAATTTTTAGACTTTTAAAGTTATTAGATCTTTTCTGGATAGCTCAAGTGAATGTTGAACTTAACCTGGTGCTCCAGCAGGAAAAGAGCTGTTAAAGACAGTTACTTGTGTTGACTTTTGCATTAAGGGTGTGTTTTTCCAGTAAGTGGATTAGAGATAGTAGGTATAGCTCCTGCAAGGTTGATCTAGCTGAAGTAGCTAAGCACTCTGGAAGCTGTATGAATTAATGCTGCCCCCACATTTGCAAAGATCATTGAGGTGTGAGGTATGTAGCTGCTTAGACTTTCAACAGCTTTCTCAATCTTCATGGTAGATTGTTATAACACGTGTTAAAACAGTAAATTTCAAAGTTGGCAACACAAATGCAGTATTTAAATTGTGATAACACACAGTGTCTCACGGTTTCTATGATTGCCTCTGGCTTTCTACAGTATTGCTTACTTTCATTATTAGTGTCTGCAGAATAGAAATGTCTTCATTTAAGAAATAAATGGATATAGTTTGGTGGTTGGAGATCTAAGGGGAAACATACATAATTCATTGTAATTTAATATTGCAAATAGCCCAGGTAGTGTTTTTTGCCATGTTTAATAAATTATAGTAATTGCAGATCCTGGTTTTTGAGATGAATTGAAATAGTTACTGATTGTGTAGCTGTTAGTGTGTGGCAAAAACTGAAAACAAAGCATTCATGGAAAATATAGTGAATAGCTTGGCCAGTTGCTTCAGACAGAGTTGTGCTGCTTATTATCAGTTTTTATTTTCCTGTTTTATAACAGCATGAAGGTTGTAATTACGCTTCCAAAAGCAGAGCTGCAGATGATAACCTTAGCTTATGCTGGGCTTTTTCAGTCCACAAAGCAAATGTCTAATTTTGGATACTCAAGACTCCAGTGCCAAATGTTGTAAAGTATGAGCTTTTTTGCATTGATTGAAAAGTTCTGATAATGACAATTTAATGCTTCTGTGAAGTCAAGATTTCTACATTTCTTCTTGAGAGCATGGACAGCAAAGCTTTTTGTCTCCTCTCACTAATCCCATTATGCCTAATGGCTGACTCATGGTATTCATAAGAGCATAAAATAATACGGCTACTTAGGAAGAGGAGTTTGTGTAGCTTTCTGTCCTGTTTTAATGTAGTCCAATGAAATGTTTATGGAAGAGCATAAAAATAGGTCAGATGCATAGCAACTTCTCATACGTATTCCATATTTCCAATAGCAGTTCTCTTTCTCAATAAATTTTAAATTGAGTTTTGTCTTTTTGATTTCATCTGTGTGAAAAAAATTGTGGCTATTAGAACTGCTACTGATAGTTCTCATTTCAGAAATAACCTATTAACTACCTATTAGTTTTTTCACACAGATGATAGATTTTTGCTTCTTATACAGATAGAAGCTATTTTCATTTTATATACATGCCCTTACTTATTGTCCACTTTTCACATGGTTTTTCATTCTATCAGCTTTAGTTTTAAAATTATGAAAATCATTTTGCTACAAAAACCAGATTATCTGGAAAGTGAAAAGAAGTGACTGTTGGATTTTAAGTGTTTCTTGTCCTTGGTGCATAGTTTGGAAGAGCGCTGCTGATTATATTTACTCCGTCTTCAACCTAGTCTTTCTGATACATTTGACTTATGAGGAATTGAGAACAATTAGAAGTCTCTTTAATGGAGAATTTGTGGACTGTTTGTTCCTTTGGTAAATTTTCTTACACTGGGGGAAATTAATTCATTTTGGGATACTGCAGAATTAAGAACAGATTATGTCTTATTTTTTCTCAGGCCTACGAGAATTAGTTTTGGTAAGTGGATTTCCTATCTTTTGATCCTGCAATGACATGATCTTGTCTTGCTTCTTTCGGAAGACAAAAAAATGTTTTCCATGTATGTGTTCTCTAGAAACATAATACTTGATTATATCATAAGTTGTGCTTGAAGGACATGATCCTTGCCCTCTCTTCAGTGCTGCTGAGGTCGCACCTTCAGTGCTGTGTCCAGTCCTGGGTTGTCCAGCACAAGGGAGGCATGGATGTGCTGTACAGTCAGACAAAGGGCCACTAAGTTGATGGAGCATCTCTCCTACACAGAAAGGCTGGGAGAGCTGGGACTGTTTAGTCTGGAGAAAAGAAAGTTGAGGGGGATCTCATCAACATATATAAATGCCTGAGGAGAGGTGCAAAGAGGCCAGAGGTGGGCTATTTCCATCGGTGCCCAGTGACCGGAGAAAAGGCATGAAATGAAAAACAGGAGGCTCTGTCAGAACATCAGGTAGCACTTATTGACTGTAAGGGTGACTGAACATGGGAACAGGTTGCCCAGAGAAACTGTGGAGTCTCCAGCTGTGGAGGTACTCAAAAGCCATCTGGACATGGCCCTGGGCAGCCAGCCATGGTAAGTGGCCTTGCATGAGCAAGGGCATTTGGACCAGATGACCTCCTGAGGTCCCTTCTAACTTCAGTGACTCTGTGCTTCTGTGCTAAACTTATTTTTTGTGTAGTTAAAGAAATATTTTCTAATTTAGACAATAAATTTGCTAAAAAACTTACTGCTTTGAAGGAAATTTGGTTTGACGTGATGAGTCCTCTGAGTGTAGAGAAGTAGCAGTTAGCAGCTTAATTTTCTTACCTTGGTACCTTGGATTGTATTTGGATAGGAGAAAGATCATCTTTTGTTTATAGAGCTTTGAATTTTCTGTATAAAACCACACCCGATTTTTATCTATAATGAAGTTATTGTTGGTTGTTGTCTTAAGCCAGAAAGCTTCATTTGACTGGAGATGTGAACTTTACCAAAATTCTTTTTCACATAGACTCTTTTAGGTTGGAAGGCACCTCTGGAGATCATCTGACCTCAACCCCTTGCTCAAAGCAGGATCAGATAGTGCAGGTTGCCCAGGGCTGTGTCTAGTTGGCTGTTTAATATCACCAAGGGTGGAGACTCCACAGTCAATCAGGGAAACCTCTTCCAGTGTTTGACCACCCAAGATTCTCCCTGAGCCTTCTCTGCTCCAGGCTGACCATTCCCAGCCCTCTCAGCCTCTCTTCAGATAAAAGATGCTCCATTACTTAAATTTCTGTGGCTTTGTGCTGGACAGTAGTCCATATATTTATTGTACTGAAAAACCCCAAACTGGGATGAGTGCTCCAGATGTGGGCTCACAAGAAAGAGATTGGAAAAACTCAGCATGAGTTTACAAAAGGGAAACGTAGTCTTCTACAACAAGGTGGCATTTGGCAGAGCAGAGGAAAGTTGTGAATTTTTTTCTTGGTAGAAGTTGACTTGTGTTGTTTCTGGGGGCCCTGTTAGAAGTTGGATGTTTCAGAACTCTTTCAGTGTGGTGACCACACTGTTAGAACAATTCATTTGAGTTGTGAGGTTTGCAATCTGATTTTACAGTAGTTTCCTTTCTTATTTGTTGTAACACCATTCTTCTCCAGTGGAAAAGAAAAGGCAGCACGTGTAGTTTAAAACAGCTCCTTATGCAGCTGCAGAGCAAGCTGACCATGGTAGTTGTCACTGAAAGGACTAAGAATAATTCTGCTTGTTCCAGTGCCACAACAAAGATGCCTTCTGGTGTATTGACACTGAATACTGCTTGGATACAATTGATACTGACATTCACTTAGAGCTGACCATATTTTGTTTGAGTTCCCAGTACCTATAATGGTTCTTGAGGGCAAAGAGTTTATAGGGAGTGCCTACCAGAGTTCCTTTCCTTGCTGTTACTGCTTGGGGCAATGGTAGCAGCTTCTGATCCTCACTGTGTAACACATCTTTTGAAATGGTGCAGATGCTACTAGCAGTTTGGGATGCCCTGTGTTAGGTTTCCTACTTTTGTGAAGTGTTGTTTGCTATTGGTGCTATTAATACCATCCTGGGCTTAATAAAATGTCTGGAAAATGCAAATTACATGTTTAGTACTGTTGATAAGAGCTCCAGTTTAGCTTCTGAATACTACGGATACATACATTTATTAGAAATGTAGTTTCTGTAGTTTGTGATTTCAGAAATATATCTAATATGCAGAAGTTTGGATGAAAGTAGAATGTGAGCACCATTTTAATGATGATTTGATTTATACCTGCTGTAAGTATGGTTTCAGTTTTGCTGTTGGAATATAGGTCTAAGAGTATTGGCAACACATTTACAGATTTTGAAATCTAAATGTGTGGTGTGCTTTTCTTGCTAAAAATAATGTTCATCCTTGATGTTGCAGTTCTGTCAGTGAAGGTGTTTTCTCTCACTGAGTTTCATCAGCCAGACACAGTTTATTTTGATTTTTTGGTTGATTTTTCCATTTGAAAATGCAGCTGATGTCTCCCTGTGTGCTACCAACCAGTTCTACATGCAGAAGAACTGAGAATAAATCTTGAGGTTTTTGAAAGATTTCTTTCCCAAGGCCTATGTTAAATGTGATATTTAAAATATTTACAGTTAAGTTCAGTTACATGTTTTCCACAAGTGAGGGCATAAACAGAATGTTTTATCTTCTATTAGAAGACCTGTCTGTGTGAGCCTAGTAGAAACAGATCTTGTTCAAATTCATCTGAAATTAAATAAATGGTTTCAAATACATGCATGTGTACATACATGTGAGCACTTGCATTGGTCTACATGTTGTGAGTTCATAGCGCGCAACTCTTTCGTAAAACAACAAATCAGACAACAAACTTTGAAACATTAAAAAAAGTCTTAAAGGATAGTCTAGACATTGACATATTTAGTTTTAAGTAACCATCTTAATGAGAGAGTTCTGCTTTGCTGAGAAGGAGGATAGATTTTTGTCAGTACATGAGTTTCGAATTTGGTTTGTGAGGACAGCATCACTTAAGTGATGAACTCTTTACAATGCAGTTCTATCAGTTTGAACAACAATTGTGATTTCTGATCATCATCACTGGCTTTTTAATGTAGGAACAATATATATAATAATGCAGGTCTCCAATCCTCATTGAGAATTCTGGACTAATCATTTAGTGTTTATTTCTGACCCTCCATAATAATAATTTAATTTTTAAAATGTATTTCTTGACATTTGTCAATTCATTAGAATAACTAGGTAAAATACTTGCATGATTTAAGCAACAGAGTTTGAAAAATATAACAAATAGATCAAACTGTCATTCTGGCCTCTGTAAAAATGTGATGACTTCAAGGCACATTTAGCATACCATTCTGCATTTCCCATTTTCCACTGACCAACAAAAGAAGTAGGATAGTCCAATCTGTAATGAGTACCTGAGAAGTTCTCTGGTCCTGCTAAGATTAGAGTGTGGTGGTGGGGTGGGAATTGAAAGGAGAGTTGAAGCAATTTCAGCGTTATATCTTATAAGTTCTATATTTAAAATGCATTTTTGGATATTTTGAATCTTTGCTTCCAGAAAAAAAGCAGCGTCGGTTAGAAATGTGAATCAGTATTGTAAAAGGCTTGCTAGAAGATTCTAAACTTCATGTAACATGTTCTTTTCTTGAATATGGATGGGTAATTTGCAATATATTTTTAATGATCAGGTGGTGATGACCTGGTTTTTCCCTATTACATTTGTTTCTGTTTTTCTTTGCAAATTTGTCACTGATAATATTCTAGAAGTTGGACATGGTTAGAAAATACCTGCTTATTGATCGGCTTGTTCAGTATAGACTAGCTTAGTGTAGAGCAGATTCTACTTGGTCTTTCTCCTCAATTTCCACCACTAATTTGCCTTGAGATTTCCTTGTCTTACTCTGCTACAGATATAGTGTTTTTCACACTGAAGCTCCTGCTTACTCATCATTTTCTATTTCACTTTTATGTCAATCACATATATACATACCAGTATCACTTGGATTAGGCTAATTTTCTGTTTAAATATAGCCATTTATACATAGTTCTTCCATATGCTGTGTCTACTAAAAGTCTTTCAGTCTCTGTGGATGTCTACATGAGTGTTTTCATGAGGTTATAATTTTGGCTTGAACACTAGAAAGATTCATATGTTCAAACACTCAGTAAGAGTAATTTAACAAATAGCTGAATACATACTAAAAGTGACTGTGTGGTGAAGAGCAAAGAATGAGAATAAAATTATGATGAACTAATACTATTACTTCATTAATCAAGCACAACTAGAAGGTGACACCTACTCATACACTCAGCATACTACTCCATTATTTTCTTAGGGAAGGACATTCGAAAATTGGGTTTTTCTACAATATTGATTGAATGGTAGTGGCAGTCAACCCCTGAATTATTGCTAGCTCAGCCAGTTCTGCTCTGCAGGGCTGTTAATCTTAAATACAGCTTTGTATGTACTTTAGAGACCAAAGATAATGAGAGTAACTGGTCTTGATAATATAAAAGTGGATGTAAGAATAATTTCTGCCACATCAAATGCATTGCCAGTTTTCTTCAGAAGTTGCAAAGAGGGCATTCCTTTTGATCTGAGGGTATTTAGCAGCTTTCCATACTGGAACTGTGACATATGAAATTTGTGTGTTATTTTGAATTCTTCAATGTTAGCCTGACCATGATGAAAGGACACTTTAGTTTATTTTCCTTTCATCTGCAGAACTAGTAAAACTTTCTTGTTTTGTCAATACAGAACGTAAGCAAAAAAGCAGTAATGTAAGCATTTTTATTCATATTAGAATTCTCTTATTTCTGAAAATCAGTGCAGTGTCTCAGATTAAGTTTTCTAATCAGCTGAGACTTGTTATCCACTGCTTCTAAATTATCTGATATAGGGCATATGAAGGAAGCAGAGCAGATGGATATGTTCTGTGTCTGGAATAGGACCTAACTGAGATGACTTCGAAATTGTTATTGTATATATGGGATCAGGAAAACAGAGTAGGGCAGTTGTAATATTTCCTACAATTCCTTCAAAACAAATATCTTGATCAGGCATCACAGTTCTCTTTTTTTTTTATGAACTCCAGTCAAAACAGTGCTCAGGTGAAAGGACTCATATTGATAGAGAATTCCTCTCTAGTCCTTATTACTGTGTATTAGCATTCCAGAAATGCTCAACATTTCATTTCTCAAGGTAATTTTTTATTCAGAGAAACCTGCTTTACAGTTCCTTTTCAGTTAGTTAGCAAAATGGCATCAGCTACTGGAAGCATACAGATGACATCAGCTGTGTTTTGGTTCTCTCCATTTAAGTTCATTGCAGAAACAAATGTGTTACGTGACATCCATATTGAAACAGGTATATCCTTGCCTGTCAAGCAAATTTATAGTGATCTTATTTCAATTTGTGAATTCTGTTTTGGAGACTGAGTAGTAAGGAAACACAGTGAAATGGGGCTTTCTCCTTGACCAAGCAGGAATAGTCAGTTTGCAGTGCTCCCTATGTGGGTGAAATATAATATTCTCTTACTTAAATTGTCTTCAATTTGTCACACTTAAATAGTAATCAGCATAATTCTATTTATAGGTAGTTTTTGCTTGAGTGAAAATTGATATTTAAATTCAAAGAACAATCCAGTTAAAAATGGGGTAAGCTGATTTTTCACTTGAACCTTAGCAACGTGATCAAGTTACTTTTCCTTCATATATTATAATTTATATTTATTTAGAACAACCCCGATGACTGACGTAATATAATTTAGGTTAAGCAGTTACTTTAAATGGAGATTAATTGGGATGTGAGGATTAAGTTAAATTATCCAGTATTATGGCCTCCACATATACTCTAAAGTTGCTTATTCACATGCTGTTTTGTGTAGCATGAACTAAAAATTTCAAGGTTTGCATCATTTTCTGTGTTGATTCAAACTGAAATAATAGAAATAGAATTATTTTTAAATGCTTTGTCATTTGTTTAAACCAGATTTTTGTGCAGCTGACAGTTATAGAAGCTTGTAGAGCAGCTTGTCTGTGCAGGTGATTTTCCTCCTCACTTGCTTGCACACTTGTCATGATCAAAAATCTGAGACTTGCTTACCTGCTTCTCAAAATTGATTTATGCCTTATTTGGAGCAATGTTCAGAAAAATAGCCTCAATGTCATTCAGCTGGGGAAGGCTCCTTCTAATATGTGTGAAGAAGTCATGCCTCTTACAGTAATTTTTCTCTGAGGAGGAGTGTTAGAGAGGTTTGGGCTTGTTTTTTCCCTCTAACATGGAATGTTCCTGCTCATAAAAGCAAATTGTGGTCTCCTAAGGAAAAGCAAGTTCCACATGAACACCCACATAAGTAACATGTCAAAAGTTTAGTCATTGTTTTAGTAGAGAGAAAATTGTCTGCTTGAGTGGATACCAGAGACTTCAGTGGGTAAAGTGTGAAGCAAAGTTGTTACTTCTTAGTACATATCCTAGGCTGAAAATTCTGCACAGTTTCATCTTAGTAACTGTGCATTCAGCCGGGCTTCCCTGAAAGGCTTTTTGTTTAGAAAGACCAGCTAAAGGAATAATTTATTTTCTTATCCTCCTATACCAGCCTCAAGTGGTTAGTTTTCCTCCATAAAGCATTGTCTCATGCATATGTGCAGGACAAGCCACAAAAGGGAAAATGTAGAGAAAAAAATCTGGAAAAGCAATGGAATGATGCCTAGGAAAAAATTATGCACTGGGTCATGAGTGTCATCATCCTGAGTGTTGGAGGGAATGAGGAGGAGGAAAATTGCATCCAGGTTACCTCACCCACGCCACCAAAAGTGATTGCCTGGTTGTATCATTTCCAGTTGCTTTGGTAGGCAGTGAACTATGGAGTAGACATTTTGCTTCAGTATTCACAGATGTCAGCCCAAAATCGTATTTTTTATGCCTTTATGCAACGTTTTTATGCCTTTATGCTACGTTTAGGGCACTTCTCTGCCTCGTTGGGACGAGGAAAATGAGTGTATTCATTATGTTAATAATAAATATTAATTTATCGATATGAGTTCAATTTTAAGCATCGTTTGCAGGTGAAAATTTTAGAGTAAAAATTTAATTTTACTGATATTCTGTATATTTTAATTTATTTTCTCTACAGATGATTCACACCATTAGGATTCTGGTTGAAAATACAGATAGCTTATATGAGAAGATAGTACAGTGTCAGAAAGCAGGTAAGTACAAGCTGCTTTTAAAAAATATTATACAGAGCTTACTGCATTTTTTTTATTTTCCAAAACTTATAATCAGTATCCAATCGTAGCAAAAAAACCCAAACCCAGACAACCAAAACCTAACAACCAAAGAACAAAAAAACCTCATACACAAAAAAAGAAGGGATTACTGTAATTTAGGTACATCCAGTAGGAGTGAAAAGACATTTCAAATAATAGAAATCAAAGATTCATAGAATTACATCTTGAATTTGGAAATTGCAAGTATTTTATACATGGACAGGAGCTTGTCTGTATAGTCATTTCCACAAATGAAAACACAACATCACAGGAAACAAAGACAATGATCTTTCTTCACACTGAAATTTTTTAACCATTTGCTCCTCTTTCTCTATGTGAGAACTTTTCTTCTTTTGTTGTGGTAGCCCAATGTCTTCAAGAGCCTTTGTGAAGCTTGAATTGTCAGAAGAACATTGCCTTCTGGTAATTATGTGACAGAAGGTCAGATGTTTGGTTCCTGAATTTCTCTACATCTGTCGGGTGGATGCCCTCTGGTTCTGTGTTGTTCCCGCAAGTTTTCTGAAAGGTTTCCTGGATCTGATAAATATTTGAAGTAGATGGTATAACTACTTCTTGACCCCTTCACAAGCTGACCCTTTTTTAACATGATATTTTGTAACAGTTTTCTCATTTGGACACAACTGAGTTTTGAAGGTTTCCTGCTTGTTTTGATAGCAGTCTGACCTAGCTGTTTAAATGTGATTGTTTTCTTTCGACCTTCTGTTTTATAAATAATGTTACAAATTTGCTCAAAGTGATGCATCACATTTTGCATCAGAAACAGGAATGCTGCCAAAGGCTCAGCCAATGAATTTACAGCCCTGTTTTGCATGACTCAATTGGAACAAAAGCTTTTTATATACAAATACATTTTTATCTACCTGATATTTAGCATCCTGCAGATCCCATTATCTTCCATGATTTTCTTCCATTCTTTGATTTGCTTCTCCACTCTCCTACAAATTCCAGTCTCTTTGCTTTGTTCCTTTTCCCCAAAAAGAAAAAAAATAATACACTTACACCCTCAACCTTCCTTTACAAACTCTCTCCTACTAACAGTGACTTCCATCTCAGACCAGCAGCAAGGAACGTTTACCCACTCAGAATTTCTAAATCTCCCGTTGATTCACAGCATGTACTCCTCAGACACTGTGAACTTCAGTCACACCACAGAACTGTCAAATCCCTGAAAATTTCAAGTTGCCATATTTATTTCAAGTTGTCAAATATAAATACCGAACATAAATTACCAAACATAAATACCATGAGTGACAAAGTATTATTTCACATATCTTATTGATAGACGCAGAGATTTATCTAAAATACTGTGGTGGTTTTGGCTGAGATAGTTATTTTTTCTTCCTAGTTGCAGGTATGAGACTGTGCTACAGAGCCGTGCTTTAAAATGGGGCTGATAATCCAGAGATGTTTCTGTTACTGCTGAGCACTGCTTACACAGGATGATGTTTTGCTTTGCTTGTGTGCATGTCTTTTGCTTTACCCATTGAACTGTCTTTATCTCAACCCACGAGTTTTCTCACTTTTTCTCTTCCGATTCTCTCCCCCATCCCATCCAGGAGGAGTGAGCAAATGTGCAGTACTTGGCTGCTGGCTGGGGTTAAACCACAGCAGTACCAAACACAAAATGTATTGTGTTGTTGTAAGGATGTTGCCTGGTAGATGTTTATGCTTGCTTCTTAAATTACCTCCCATTTCTGTGGTGATAATGTGCTATTAGTTTTTTAGTGTCACCAGTGTCTTAAGCAGTTTAGATCCTTGGTTAGAGGTAAGGCAAAAGCTAGTTGCCTGAATGTCAGTATTTAGAATTGTTGCTCTTCAGAAAAGATTGCTTGCTACTAGCTTATATGCATTCCTGTAAACTTCCATATGTCTGACTTTCTTGAGTCTTACCACCTTATTTTACAATGGGGACAGTTGGGTCCAGGTTTCCTTTGTTTAAGAATGCTAAAAACTTAAAGCCTATGCTAAATAGTGGAGATTTTGATCTCCTTCAAATGAGAACCCTCCAGCATGGTGACATAAGCCTAAGTATGGATTATGTAATAGATCCTGCTATTTAGGGCAGCTTTAGCCCTGCAGGGTCAAGGCATTTTTTAAGATGAATGGGCTGAACTGAATTTCCTATTAGTATCAATGGGTTTTGAAGATTGTCTTATTACTGATTGATCTCATGATTTCAGTAGATGCTACTCTAATTACAAGTAAAAGATTATACATTTTCCTATGTAGTTTCTTGATAAGAAGAAAGCAAAATCATGCCTTTCTCTGGGCCTTTTTGTTTTCTTTGTGGCTCAAAGAGTGAAAAAGCTGCTGAAATAAGAAGTACACAAGCTGCCAATAAGAAGTAAATTTTTGTTGTCATAACCCGACTTGTAAGAGAATTTTGTTAAATAGGCAAAGTGGATTCACTCTATTGAACTATTTTCTATCTTAAGTTTAATAATAAAACGTTTGGCCTCCTATAGAATTCAGACCTAGTTTGAAAATAAATGCAGACTATGCTGACTATTTCCTTGATTGATAGCCTTTTGGATAAGCAAAGATACAATTAATAAGATGGCTATTTTCAGAATTCAGGTTTTTTGCTATTAATGTTTTCTGAGACCATTTAACTATAAACATCTCTCCTAATTTTGGTTCTTTAAAATTAAACCATATTAAAAACCTCTCTGTTTTCTTCATATCAGCATATTAATTTCAGCTCAACATATTCAGTTCTTTGTTAAATAGTTATTGAAAGTAATTTAGATACATAAATAATGAAAAGATCTGGGAATGTGATATTGCTTTGCTTCCCAGTGTACTTTTCTTCTTTTCAGAATTAAGAAAAAAATCCACATAACTTCAAGATGACTGCAGTTCCATTTATTTTGTTGCTATTAAGCCAGTTAAAGATGCTGAAAGAAAATAGAATCTAAGTGCTAAAGGGAATTTGAAGATAATCTGGTCCATTGCCTGAATCTCTTAGAGACGTAAATGCTCCTGTATCTTTGCTAGAGTAAAGAATTTGAATGTCCAGGTCACTTTACCCCATTTATAGCCTCCTTTGTACCCAAATCACATAATTCCTGAACTCCTCTTTTGAATTTTCTCTTGCATTTTTTGCTTTATAATTCAAATACTGCCTGAGCTCATCCATGGTTAAAAGAGAGAACCATGACTTAGGAATTCATTTTGGTGTTCAGCAGTGGAAGCTCAGAAGATATTCATTAATTATGGGGACAATAATTACCAGACACAACTTGCTGGTGTCGAAGAACTACTGAACTTAATCAAATGTAGATTTGATTGGAGGATTTTTGAGCAACCTGGTGTGGTGGAAGGTGTTTCTGTGCATGGCAGAGGGTTTGGATCTGGATGTTCTTTAAAATCCCTTCAAACCCAAACCATTCTATGCTTCTATAATCTTGGGAAATATAGAATCAATAAGGGTAAATTTATGAGTGTAGGGGAAAAGATGGCCTAGACAATACCTGCAAGGAATGGTCTCTGAGGTTTCTGTTTTAATTCAGAAAATGAAGTTATTGTATAGAGCTCTAGCAGTGTCAGTTTAGTGTTAATATGATTCATAAATGTGTATTTCAGCCCTGTTTGCTCAAACTAAGGATGAATTCCTTTTTAAGAGTTCAGATTCATAAAAAAAATACATATTTCTTTCCATATGGTTTTATAGACATAACCTTCCCTAGGCATCTGTGCAGCCAGAATTCTTGTTCAGATTCTTATTTTCTGGGATCTCAGCTCCACTATCCTTTCTCTGCATTTGACCATCATAGTTTTGCCTTATGCATGTCATTTTCCTGGCTGTTGTTTTGATGATGTCTATCCGTGGATGGATTTTTATACTTTTTTCCTCATTGTGCATCAGGACTGAGCTGCTTTCACTTTTCTTGTGTTTGCTCATTTGTTAGCAAGAGTTTCCAGTGCCTGATGGGTTTTCACCCCTCGTCATGCTTTTTGTCATGGTGTCCCAAAGGCTCTCTGTAAACATCCAACAGGCTACTTCCTTTGAATTTGTTTTTAAAATTATCCTACAAATATAGCTAGATTGACACATATCCTCCTACCACCTTAACCAAAATAGTTTTCACTGCTTCCTTGTGCTCCCCACTCTTCCTTTATCCATCTGTTCTCTTTCGTCCTCATACTTTGAGTTGTTGGAGCAGAGTCTGTCTTATTTATCCCATCTGACTGACTTTATTTAATAATGCAAGTAATGAATGACATAAAAGGAGTATATTTTCTAACATGTAGTTCAAAGCAGCCCTGGTTTCAAGAAAGGAAATATCTAGCCATTCTGGATGTCATTAAAGATAAACACAGTATGCAGTATCTGTTGGAAAAAGGTTAATCTGATCTGCATGCAGAAAAATACTAGGATGATGGCCATACAAACACTTGAAATACTTCTGATAGTTGAAAATTAAAGGAATAAAATCAAATTTGTTTGAGTAATTAGAACTCTTACTTCCCCACTGTTACTACTTAAGCTTTCCAGCAAAATTATATTTCTACTGAGCTGCTTAGATTTTCTTTTTACTATTTGTTCTGATTATTTGTATTCTAAGTTGGTTTTTGACTCACGTTCACCAAAATAAAACATAAAATGTTTTTCTTACATAAAATGTAAGAAAAAATAATATTCTGACAGATTAGATAATCCACTGACAGTGTAAAGGAGATTTATATACTTAACTATTGAGGAGCACTTTTGACTTGGTATATAGGTAAGCAATTGAGTTTTTTATTTAAACTGTGAAAGGCAATGACTAGGTTCCCAATATTTCTGCAGTTATCCCTGACTTGAATTGTGGTTTTTGTGGTTTGGGTACTGTGGAGTTCATCAGAACTTGTTAATCCATATCTTCTGAAATACTGTCTCTCATCAACAGGCCTTGACTCTTGGTTAGAAGCCATTGCATTTAAACTACTGTTTTGTAAATAGGGAGTGAAGGAATGCTGCTCAAGCTGTTATCATTGGACTTTGCACCTGAGAATATTTAATTTTTTTACTGCCATCAGTAGGACATGCTGATCTTCAAGTTATGTCTTAGAATTGGAACCATGAGGTTCACTTCAAAAGAAAGCAATCTATAATATTTATCACCATCACATAAACTCCAATTTCACCTGCTATGGCTAAAGCAGTACTTGGAGACCCCTCTCAGCGAGTCTCCATGCTTTTGAGATTCCTGTTCTTCCTTGTTTTCTTTATGTTCACATTTTTAATAAGCCAGTTATCAAATTGTTTTAACAACTTTCTCCACATTTGTCTCCACATTCGATAATTTTCAGTATTTATTAGCAGGCTTTTGCCTGATAGTTAAGGAATTAAAGGGTGTAATCAAGTTATTCCCTTTATTTGTTTCTAAACTTTCTGTATTCTGTTCCATAATTATTACCAGTTTTTTTTTTTCTTGTTTGCTCTTTGTCCTATCTACTCCTTTTTTCTGTATTTTTTCTTCTTATTTGTCCTTCCTCCTCAAGTGACTCCACTAAGCCTCTCCAGGTGCAGCTCCACAGCAGTTCAGATTATACTGACATTACATGTACGCCCTGGCTCTGTAAACCTGTTCCTCTCCTGTGCCTTGAATAGTCTTGAAACCACATTCTACTGGGGAGAAGGGGAAGTGAAGAATTGCACTTAGATCAACTTAAATAGTATTAGGGAATAGGTGATGAGTAATTTTTCTTTATGCTCAAATCTTTTTCACCATAGTTATTCACACCAGTCATACACCATTTTTTCCCCCATTGCTTTTCATACATAGCTCCCTGTAATACCTTGGATGGTATTGGGTTTTTTGTGAATCTGATGTATTTTGCAAATGGGCGGATGATTCCTAGGAGACATCTCACATACTTCTTAATGACCTCACTCACTGGTACTAGGGCAAATACTTGACCAGCACAGACTTATGCATTACTCTCTTGAGTTTTCCCCTTCACATGAAGTCTTTTTTTCTCCTTCTGTTAATGTAATGCTAGAAAAGGAAGAAGTTAGATTTCTGTGGAAGTGTAAGATATTCATTACAGTTGGCTGTGAAACAATGTGGGCTCAGCCAGTTCTGAACACTGGGAAGAATTACAATGTGCCATAAATCAATATCTTTATTAAGTCTGCATTCTAACATTCAATAAAATTAGAAACTTCTCAGTAAAATCTCACTGGTCTCTCTTGAGTATCAAGACTGATAAACAAAAGATGGAAACAGCAGTCTGTGGAAAAAAAAACAACTCTCGTTTAGACCTCTCTTGTGTTTATGCCCTTTATTGACAATCTTAATTCATTCTCATCCATGTAGTGGCTGAACTGGACCCCCATTCAGAAATATAGTCTGTCTTCACAGAGAAGTGTCTTTGTGGAATTAAGTTTTCGGTACATTTGGGATGGAATACCATGGGTCAGTTTTCCAGAACACCTGCTTTAATATATGAAGGTCTGTTTCTCTGTGAATTTTGTAGAAGCTTTGTTTTGGAGGAAAAGAAAAAGTGTTGGTGTAGGTTTTCTGAGTTTAGTCAGTTTATATTCTTTTTGTTGACTTTAGTATCTAGAAGGGTAATTTTACATAGGATTTTTCTTGCAAGTGTTTGTAAGGGTGGTTACTTAAGGGTGGTTTGTAAGGAGATGGTTACTTAACCCTTGGACGTAACAAAGTTGTAGCATAGATGTTACAGGTTTCCTCTTTTCAGCTTCATACCAGCGTAAGCTTGGTACTGCAACTACTTTGAATCTCTTCTGATGGTATTTCTTAAAGAATTTAGTGAGCATCTGAAGTCCTCAATGGCTCCCCAGCATTAAAGAAAGTCTCTTATATGGAAAACTGAACTGTTGTGATTGCATTTGGGACTGTGTGAGTCTGGATTGGAAGAATAAATACCAATTTAAAGAAAAGCATGCAGAAAGGATGGTGCTCAGCAGGCTGTGTTGCCACTGTTGTTTGGGATGTTGGAATAAGAAGGTTCCTCTTAAATATGCAATTTGTCTTTACTATTTTTCAAGGATAATAGGGCACTGGGCACCAAAATGGTTTTTAACCACCTAAGTAGGGGCAGTACATACATGTCTGTCTGTGTCTGAGGAACATTTCCACTTACTACAGAGATAGTGCACAGTGCCAAAGAAGTTGGAGTAATTAAAAAATACTACTAAAACAACTAATTTAGGTACTGTGTTCTTTTGTCAAGTAGTTATCTGAATATACTGAATGCAATAATTCATGCCTTGAGCATCTTAAATCTGCAGCAAAATATTCTTTGAATCTGCCAAGAAATTCTGATTCTCTAGTTATGGTGTAATATTTTTTCAGTGTCTTCAATGGAAACTAAGTTTTTGGAAGTACTTCAGCATTTAATCTTTGTTCTTGCTAAGACTCCATTTTTGCAGTTAGTAATGATTTTTATGAAATACAGAGCTACTCTAAGCATTAGTTTATTAAGGTTCATTTTAAATCTTTGTGAGAAGAGTGTTTTGTATGCAAAATATGTGAGAATTTACAAGTATAGTGACTTCTACTGCTTCTCTAACATGATGGATTTGATTTATTGTTGATATGGTCTGATAGCCAGACTCTTTTCCCAATCTCTTTTTTTGATAAAATTGATTTTAAGAGGAAATTGTTTGTGAGGCTGAAATAGCTGATTAAGGAATATAATCTAAAATAAAAATATTAAGAAACATATTTAGTGCTGTAAAAAATTAAAGCTGCCACTTTCAAAGGTGTGGCCAAGAGTAGCAGCTGTATAAGCAAATGTTGATATGTGGAAATGAATACCTAGAGTCTTAATTTCTTTCCTAGAATTTTTTGTTTCCTTTATTACCATTTAACCTACAGAGTGGAGGAAGAAATATTTGAATATATAAACCGATTTCTTGGATTTTTTTTCTTGTAAACAAATCTGTGTATGCCAGTTATTCACAGCATCTTTGTAAGTGTTTGAGTCTACAGTGTAGTAGACCTGCAAGGTGTGGTAACCTAATCAAAAGCTGTGAGGTATTTTCCTTACGTTTAAAATTTTTAATGTTTATTTAGTTTTACTTTGTATTTATAACCCTTTCGAAAAGTATTTAATTTGCTATTAAATCAAAGAGCTCTGCCAGAAATGAAATAGACTATATTTGTCTTGACTGAATTTAAGTGCTTCACACCTGGAGTATTAACAGTGTATATTTCATACAGACATAGTCAAATTTTGTTTGTTACTCATTTCACGTTACTCTTACTCAGTATATGCATTTATTGCCAGAGTTTCATCACTGTGCTTTTTCACTGAGAAAGCTCTTTGTTAAGAGAAAAAACATAGCAGGAGGAGCCCACCTGCTGTGTAGTCATGTGTCAGCTAGGTTGTAAATCATCTCTTGGCAAGAAAGCTTTCATCAAAGAAAACAAATGAGCATGTCAAGGAGAGATTTGGCTTTAGAAACACAGCTAAGCAAGTGTTATGCTGACTGTTTTGCTAAAGATTCCTTGAAAAATTAGTATCTTGGTTCTCAGTTAAAGAAAAGGTGTGAATTTTTTTGCTATAAACTGAGATTGTATGCCAGGGCTTTGTGATAGGAACTCTTACAAAAGCAAACAAATCTCAGAGTTCCAAATGTTCCTGAACTTGTACCATACAGCTGTGTACTTCAGTTTTCCATGTTTCAGTTTCTTTTCACATCTTGATTTTAATAAACATGTAATTATCGTCAGAGAGTTCAAACAACGATACATATATTGTATGTAAAACCATAATTACATGAAGCTCAATGACCTAATGCCACTTTCCTTTTTATAGAGGCTTCTTAACTAGTTTAAAAATAGCAGAATCACTTATGCTGCTTTATATATAACATTTTAATTAATATCTTAAGTATGGTATTTTAGAACTATAGTGAGAGCCCAGTAGTGGGAGGAATTACTAACCAACTTCCAACAAGTGCCATTTCTAATTACTAATTAAGGATAATGAATTTCATATGATGTAGCTTTATTTTAAAGAAAGGAAGAAACTGTTTTTTCAAGCTAAATACAGTTGAAGATGGGTGTCTTTTAATAGTATAAAAATGTTGCTTTTGAGATATATCACCAAATAATATTTTTTGGTGAAGATATGATGTTGGGACTACAACAATATGCAGGGCATCTTTGTTCTAGCATTTCAAGCATCGGTAGAGCAATAACAGATATTTTAAGCTGATATGAATGTTGTAAATTCTGAATGGTTTTGTATCTACTGAACTTATTTGTGAAAAATTAAACACTAAGAATCCAGGACTTAAGACAAAGCTGAAGTTCCAGTCTGGAAGCTGTTCTGACAGGGGATGACTCAAAATTATCACCCTGTCAAGACAATTATATTGCCTTGTATGTTTTATTTAGGAAAACTTTTTGTTATTAAAGTATGTCATAGCAATAAGACACCTTGCTCTCTATGCTGTCATTTAGTCCTGGTTTAGTTTATAGACATTAATGTTCCATCAGAATATGTTAAGCATAAATTAATACAGGTTTGACATTCTATGCATGTAATACTAGGTCATCCTGCAGCTGGTTGAGGAAACACAGGACTGTAGGGTCCTTAAGTCTGCTTCCCAGTACAGCCCTTGAAAATTTATTGTGTCAAGCTCTATTTTAAAATGAATGTGAGTTTTTCATCTGAGTATTTTTCTCATTTTAAAGCTGATCACAGAACCATATCTACAATAGTAATAAATTTCGCATAAGTTCCGATTTTGCTGGTGAACAGCCATCCTAATATTGTCCTTTAGCTGCAATGATCCTTGGAGGGCCCAGGTCTTACCTGAGTGGTGTAGAGTATCTAGATTGCTCCTCTTTTGGTTTTCTTTTTGCAAGACTAACCAGGCAAATTTTTGTTAGTCTCCTCAATGATACATGGTTCCTACTTCATTGAGTAGCCTTATGGTACTTCTCTTTTCCTCATGCCATTTGAAGTTACTAAAATGGGAGAATTGTGCGTAAAATTTCAGAGTAGCTTCTTGAATGGTAAGGTATTCCTGGGGGAATGAAGAAGTGTTAAAGCCATCTAATGCATTCCAGGGCTGTGGGAAAGGGTCTGAGAGAGAGGGAAAAGCTGAGAAAATGAAATTCAAACTAACCAGCATTCACTGGGGACCCAGAAAGGGATTCAGCACTGATGGGGAAAATATTATTTGGGAATGCTGAAGGATTGCTTCTGAGAATGCTTTAGAATAAACAAGTGTGCCGCAGAGGAGAAGAATACGCTGTGATATCTCTGGTTATGATTAGGAACATTTGTCTGCAGTATTTTGTTCACTGTACAAAGCTGCTGTTGAATCATGCTCTTGCTGTGTTGTTACATACATTACAGTGTGTTTACATGCCTTGCAATAGTTGGGATGAATGCTTCACTGGAAAGCTGGTCTTTTTAATGTGGAAGACTTGAATCAGTTTTCATTTTGCAAATGCTTAGGAAATTGTATGGCTTCTGTCAGCTCACCCTGACTTACGCAGTGATAACCAGACTTCTTAGGGCAGGTTATGCAACCTAACTGTCCTTAGCACCCCCAAGCAGAAACTCAGAATGGGACCAAATAATGATATTTGAGGCCTCATCACACTGTCACAAGCAGTAGAGTTACCACAGTCAAAACAAGTTAAAGAAAGCTGGAAAGTAGGACTAAAGCAGTCAGCCTCACTTCAGTCCCACGAAAGGTGGGATATCCACCCTTGGTGATATTGAACAGCCACCTCAACACAGTCCTGGGCCACCTCTTCTCTCTGATCCTGGTTTTGAGCCATGGGGTTGGTCCAGAGCTGCCTTCCAACCTCAGTGATTCTATGCAAATCAGGATTTTAGTAGAGTCTCCAGTCAAAAGAGCTTTTTAGATCTGAGCTTTCTGGCTCAAGGCAACAATCAAGAATAACTTCATTGTAGATAAATACGTTTGTGCAGTGGGCAAAAATTAAAACACAGAAAATACCATCCAAACAGAAGAGCACACATCCTATATATTCTTCGTGGTCACTCAGAAAGTTGTGAATTGTATCTTTCTTAACATCTGCCACAATAAATGGAAAATATTACTAACTTGTACTTTCTTTGATTAAGGTGGTATATGCAAAAATATAGTGAGTAATACATCAGGTTAATAGTATGCCTGTTATCATTCAAGAGCTCTCAGGCACTTCAAAATTACTAATTGACTAATAAATCTAGAAGTAATTAAGCCTCATAAAAGTGACTTGTTTACTATATCTTAATGAGAGTGAGAGCTGAATTTTTACTTGCAAGGAGACAGAAAATTGTGTATGTAACAAAGTAATTTAACACTGAGTTTTCTTTGTAAGCATATCCTGAAGGCATGTTTACATGGGTTTATATGGACATGTAATTTATTTTATTAATTTAGCTGTAAATGAGAATGTCTTTCCTCTTTTTTCCTTTTTCTGTTATCCTGTACTAATTTTTTTTTTAATTTAACACTTGTGTTATTCCTTTGTCATAGTTAATGCATGAAATATTTCCAATGCAAAGAGCAAGAAAACCAAGTGGGAACATAGAAGAAGAATGCCAAGAGAGACATAGTCAACAGTTAAATGTTGTGCTGCATTCATGCTCTAAAGTTTAATTGTCCATATATTGTGTAGCAAATACAATTCATGCCTTTCAGCAGATGGAAACACTGAGACAAAGATATGAAATAATTTATTTCAGTTAATCAGGCAAGAGCTAGTAATGGAAGTGGAAATAAAATGCAAATCTACTTGCCTCTGCTTGTATGTTTAGGCTCAGAGCAGGATAGATTTAGTGTAGTATGATGATGAGTTGGCCAATCTGTGAGAGATATTGAGGACAAGGGGGTGATCAGTGCTGTTTAAGCAGGAGGCACCTGATAGCTGAGGGTTTACATGTGTGTGCCCTGGTAGGATGATCTGACTGTTTCATTTTCTGAAGGAGAGTGATGAGATGTTCCTGCCAACTTCCAAGTGTACTTAGCTGGGGTGGAATGGCTTTGGCTGGACAGAAACGTATCATAGCATGAGTGTAGACTGGGAAGAGCATCACCACAGAAAGTTGTCCGTGAACATAAAGGAGCTTTTCTGGCAGAATACATGGTCACCATTGCGTCCACCTGTGTGATATCAGGAACTTGATATACATAAAAATAATCTGAAATGTACAAAGCACCAATTCCACATTCAACATGCAGGCACTCAGAATTATTCTTGATATCTGTCTAAGTGGCTTTAGTTCAAGTTATTATCGATTGCTGGTGTCCACCAACTTTAAAAGCAGTAATTGACAAGATGGGAATGAGGTGCACAACTTCAGAAGTTAACCAGTATGTCTCAGAATTCATTGTACAGATCAGAAAATCTGTAGTGTCATGATGGCTCTAGAAGCGTAATATTGTAAATACAGATCTGTGTATAATCTTTCCATAATCATATTGGGAGTTTATTATTTTGGTTGATATGAAGGGAAAATGGATACTTACAACAATGATGGGTTGATGAACTTTAATTTCTCTCCTGTTTAGAAATCTGTTTTGGGGAACTATAACATGAATATTATACTTGAGACAGCAGAGGCAGAGCTACAGAGAAGTGATTGAAATAAAAATGATACAGTATGTTAATTCAGGGGAAATATTTGCCATTTATTTTTCTTGTAGCAAAATTTAAAATGGTAAGAAAAGGTAGAAAGAATTTTGCCTTTCATATGAATCTATGAATACTTTTTAAAATGTGTGTATTTGTGGGAGTAAGGTAAGGGAGTGTACAATGAAAACATTCAGTCATCTCCCTTTCTTTTAATGACACATGAGTGTGGGATAGATTATGAAGAAGAGATAATGTCCTTAAAAGTCAGTCTTCTCTCAGATTGACAGCAACCCAAGTTTATATGCTTATTCATGGTAATTAAGTACATGTAAATTTTGAAATACATGCACTCACTGGGCAAATTGAAGATTGCAACCAACATAGTTAAAATTATAATTTGTGCTTTAACTATTATGTTCATAGGTGTATGTCACAAGCACTTGCCAACTTTTGACCTCAAAATACCCTGTACGTTATTATTAGAGATGGAGATCCTGAGAGGACAACTGAACTCTGACTTTCATACGGGAGTAGCTGTAATACATGTTAGGTTGCTCTGTGTACCCATGGAAGGACATTTAATGTCTCCTGTGTGAAGGAAACTGCTTAAAGTTTATTTTTATATGGCTTGTAACAGCAGCATGGAAAAAAAATTATATTTCTGCTATCTGTGAAGCGTAAAAGCAAACTTTGAAAACCTCTCAGTGCTTAGATCAAGCTAATCTGAATTTTACTAAAAATTTTTCATTTGAAGTTTGTCAGATACAGGTTTTGTGGACACAGTAGTTTACATGGTATGGTAAAACGTCCTTGGCATTCCTTGGCAAGTTCACTTGGCATTCTTCCTTCACAGTTATTCCTTTATTCTCAGGGATAAGGTAAAGTGTTTATTTTCTGGGCAGACTACACCATATAAGCTGTAAGCTGGAGAACTGTGATGTAAATGCATAAAAGAGCAAGGCACAAAATAAATTTATTGGGCTAGAGTAGTTAATGAAATTACTGTTTCCATCCTAGAGCAACCTCAAAAAGGTTTTTACATGTGGCACAACCAATTCAGCTGTGTGTAGAGCTTATATTCTATAGGAAATACTTGCTGGGCTCCATCTTTTTATAGCAATGACCTAACAGGTGCTTCAGTGGATTTTGGCTTAGAGATATTTGTATATATTGGCATGTTGTATAACATTGCATCTTATTACATCGGATAGATTTGTGCTTGAACAATAAAATGTCTGAAGCTTTTTCACTGTCTTTTTGCCATCTTAATTTCAAGCTGCTCTCTCTATGATCATAAAAAATGCACTAAAATCGATGCTATGCTTGTCTCTCTTTTATTCTCCACAGCAATGGAGTTTCATGAAAACCTGCACAATATAGGAGCAAGAGAAGGCCTCAAAGAAAGAAAACTGCAAAAATCAGTAGAAAGTTTTACGTGGAACATTACAATTTTAAAGGTAATGTGTCTTCCTTTGATTAGTTCCTGTATTTTTCTTTTCAAATCTGTCATTCCAATATTGTTACTGGTCATTACTCTGTGTCACAGTTCAACTGAATTTATTCACTTCTATAATCATAGTCAGTTTAGTTTATATAATCTGAAACCCAGCAGAGTCTCAATGTGACTTGCTATTCTTGTGTAGTCTTATGGAAGCTTATTTCATTTAGTTTTTCTGACATTTTCTTC
Source organism: Sturnus vulgaris (assembly GCF_052056855.1). Classification (NCBI taxonomy): domain Eukaryota; kingdom Metazoa; phylum Chordata; class Aves; order Passeriformes; family Sturnidae; genus Sturnus; species Sturnus vulgaris. Next base: position 36,694,047 of record NC_142243.1, read on the forward strand.
TTGCAATCTTTTAACATTGGCAGGATCATTGGTAATCTTTACTACATGGCTGAAACAATGAGTGTTGACTTCTGCAAAGTGGCTCAGGCTGGAAGGAAGCTATGCCAGCGTTTAAACCCTGTTTTGTGATTTGAAAGGGAGTAAATGCTAAGGTTAATGCAGTTACTGAAAAACAAAAGGGAAGCTGTTACAGCTGCAGTCAGTGATGAATGGTGATTAATGGTAGAAGCAAATTATGTTCATAATCCAGGCTGAAATAAATTGAGCTATGAGCTGGAGACTCTCTTTACGTTTTGTCGAGCGTATTTGCTTACATTTTGATGAAAGAGTAAATGGTGAAGTGTAAGAAAAGCTTTCAGCCCGAGACTCTCAGGAAACTAGAACGTGCAACAGTTCAGGTTTCCTATCAGTGGTCTTTCATTTCAATAGAGTATATCAAAATTTGTAGCGATAGCAAAACTGCCTCCCTTAATTTATTCCCTCGACACTTTTCTTCTAGCTCAAATTATTCAAGTTTTGTGTTTACATCCACTAATGAGTTCTTCTCTCCCACTCAATCAAATACTTCTTCACTACAATAAACTATAAAGTCTGCTTTAATTATAAAGAAAATTATTTTCTCCCACCTAGTTTTTATTTTTAGTTCTTTTTAAATATGCAGTTCTGTACCGCCTCTTCTCACAGTGAACTATGACAGAAAAGCAGTAATGCATATGTATTTCTCCAGCTTTCCATGTTGGTTTGAACTGTTAAGCTTTTCATGATGTTGCTTGGTGCTCCAATCCCTCTTGTGTTATACTGCACAAATCCATTGCTGAGGAGAGTCAAAAAGTGGTGAAATTTGCTGCAGCATGTACAGTTAATACATTCTAAAAATATGCATGCAGGTTCTGCCTATAGGTAAAGGACCAGAATATCACATTTCCTGTATCAGAACAGAGTTTCCTGAAGACAGTGTATGGGATGTGTCATGTATCAGTCCTATGCTTCCAAGAGGATAGAGTCAGTTCAGTAGCTTTGGGCAAATGTCAAAGAAATAAATTCTTACTCCATCCTTTCTGTCAAAGGTGTCAGATATACCAGCTTGGATAGGCAAACCTATTTTAATGCTGCCTGAAACAGCAGTACCTTTGCTTCAACTCTGCTTTACATTCTGAACATAAGGGTTGGTGGTGGAGGGGAGGTTTGCAGTTGGTGAGTGACTGAAATGTGAAGTCGTGATTTCTGCGTTAGCCAGGAATTGGAGAAGCCACATGGCAGCTCTGGCTTTGAGGAGCACTGAAGGGCTTGTGTACATGTCCTTAGGATTAATGTAATTATGAAGTTAGAAAGCCTGCCTTTTGAAGAGATTATTGAGAAAATGTCTTCAGCATTGACTCGGTGGTGTTATTCTATTCAGAGATTAAGATCTTTTCTTTAGGAAGATAAAATTTGTCCCATAAGTAATATTGTAGTTAAAAACCTGATGAGATTTTAATCAGCTTGTTGTTGAAACTTTAACAGTAGGCATTAAAGAAAGTTCTGCTATGTTGTTTTTAAAGTAATTTACAATACATATATATGTAATTACATAGATGACATTTTAAAAGTAATTTGCAGATACTGCAGTTCAGATAGGCATCTGCTAAGTGCTGTTACTCACGTTTAGATGTACAGAAAGTTAAAGGCTGAGATTTGTTTGAAGTGGCATACTGAGGTTTTTCACTCCTAGCTCTTTAACTGTGGGCTATAGCCATCCTCTCGTGTTGTATAATTAAGCAGAAGTTAAACAGTTTCTAAGACACTACTCTTCCTGTCTGGAGAAAAAGATCTGCAATCATAATTTCAATCTGTCTTTCCATTGCCATGTTCCCAGTTCTCAAAAAACGATGAGAGAGCAGGGATGAAAAGTGAATGTCCGCATTTTTTTTAGTAGAAATTGAGCAGAAGAGCAACAATCTGAACCACTTTAGGAATTTTTTTTATGTGTTGAATTCCCTGCCTTTTTCAAATTAACTTCCTTCTCAAATAGTACAAAAATCCATGTGGAAATACACAATAAATACATGGACTCTTGGCTGTGATACAGGAATTATTGTGTGGCTCTGAACAGCCTTACTAAATAATCTTACATGAGTGCCGTCCTCAGCTCCTGCCCAGAGGACTCATGGAATGCTCACATGGTGTGGCTAATATATTTTCCAAACTGATCAAGTTGCATTTTACCCTCGAGATACATATTGATTGTTCTCTTTCAATTGGGACATTTTGACTGCAGTTGATGCAATGGAAAGTTCAACAAAATAACAAAATCGACAGCTTAATTCTAGGGAAACTTTGTTTAGAACATCTGATGCAGTTATTAAGTATCTCTATCTGTTTTGCATGCACATGCATTACAGATATGGTTTTAAAGGATTTAATTTTTCTTAATTTGAAGCCATGTGGCCAAATTTATTATGAGTATAATATGTATTAATTCAGCTGAAATAGTTCCATCTGATTTGTGTATGTGTATATGCACACATGCCCATTCTTATTCACCCCATATATGTATACAGAGATATTTAACTTCACAACATCACTTAGATTAAATTTGGACTGTTGGCCGATTTAGAGATTGTAAACTGCTAGGATATTAATCTCTTTCAAATAGACAGTTATTTGCTAGTAATTTATTTATTGTTTCTACTTAGGCTGATAGAATTAATATTTTCTATATACAGATAATCACATTTTCTGCCAAAACTACACTGTTGAACAAGGAAAACCACGCTTAAGTACTGTTGCAGCAGACTCCTACAACCTATTGTAAAAATTTATGGACTTGCCTGAGATGGAAAAACTTTGAGAAAAGCCCTCTGTAAGGCTCAGAATTTGAGATGCCCTAGGAAGAACATAACAGCATCTGTAAATTAGTCTTGGCAATGGAGAGCTGTTCTAAACAACAGAGGGAGAGGTCAATTGAAGTATTTGGAATGAATGTGGGACTCGTAACTTCAAATAATATATTTATAAATGGAACATTCAAGGCACTTACAGGACTGCAGCTTCTTACTTTTTAAAAAATAATCTGAACTTTTTAAATTAAATCTCCAAGTGAATTCCAGCAGCCACGGAGCATTCATAAAGCCTCTGATAGTTGCTGCCTGGTTCTGTAGGTCCTCAGAAGGCATCTCAGTTCAGTTTAAATATCTGAAGCTACTAGACTCTTGATGTTGCTGGACTGATGGGATTTTGGCTCCTAATTAACTCCTTATTTAGAAAATAGAAGGTTAAGGCCTTTATGTCCTGATTCCAAAACTGTACTCAGAGCATGTCAGCTGGGGATGGAACATTGTGGTGTGTCACAGAATAATAGAATGGCTGGGTTGGAAAGAACCTTAAAGATGATCAGTTTCAACCCCTCTGCCATTGGCAGGGCCACCTCCCACTCAACCAGTTTGCTCAGAGCAATGTTCCATTGTACTCTGAGGAGCACTTTGAGAAAGGGATAATGGCTTCTTACTTTTCCTGATAGGAGCTTCGGGTTCCAGATCCTGAGCTAAAGACCAGTCATTAATGATAGAGTTTCTTGGGATTTTTGGGGGGAAAGGGTGCTCTTGCAGTTATTTCAAATGTTATCTGTAAAAATTTATTTTCAGGTTCACACACCTAGTGAAGAACCAGTTAATCAAAAATCATGAGTGAATACGTAACAGCTTATGAAGATAGCTGTGCTGAGACATTCTAGTTGATTCTATATCCAGCTGACTCTGAAATGGTACCTCACTTTGGATGTACAAGAACTGATAGGAACCATTTTTGGTTTGTTTTCTGTTACTGTTAAGGAGCTATGATATAAAAACGCTGCCTCTTAGCCAAAAGTTTCAAAACAAACAGAATGTTTTTAACAATGATTTTTGAAAAATAGATCAGACTAGATGGCATGGGCATATTGGGCCAGAGAGGCTTAAAGGGTACTGGATTGGGCTTCCAAATTAATCCATATTCTTTATTGCTACTGTTTACTAAAAGAATTTGAATGAATATCAGTTTTGTTCTTTGATCTTCTTTAAGGTATTTTTTAATGTTTGCCTAGAAAACACCTTTTTCTGAAGCCTGTAAACATGAAATATTCAAGTTACATAGTGCTCAGTTCTGTAAGTGAATTTTAACCATGGTGAAGGAAAGGGGAGCAGTGGTTGCTGTGTGCTGCTGTGAGGAGAGTGCTCTCCCAGTGCTCTTCAAGGCCTAGATCCATCCTACTCCCATTTGGGAATTACCACAAGCTGCCTGTTAACCACTGTGCTGGAAGTAAATTCAAGTTTTTTAGTGTGCCTGCCAGACAACACTGAAGACTAAATTAATTTACATTTTGACTTAATCTGAGATGAAAGCCTGGTGAAGACAGCCCTTCCACACAGCAAGAAACACTCTGGTTTGCTTCTGCAACTGCTTCACTTCCCAGCATTGAGTTCTCTATGCAAACCAGCTTTGTTTCTTGGAATTTGGTTTTTTCGGTGCTCCCTTAAGATAAATCTTCTTGCCTAAAGTTTCAGCTCTTTGTAGGTCTCTTGTATTGACTTTACAATATGCATTTTATCAGAGCAAGTTGCTACAGTCATTTGGGTCTGCTAAGAAGGTGAAAGACCCCTGAGTAGTCCACAGATCCGATAGATTCCCATGTTCCAGCTTGCAGTCGACTGACTTTGCTATGAAGTCAACAGAAACTACTGTGAAAATCAGTATGCATAAAATATAAAGAATTGAAACTGAATCTTGAGAGCCCTTGGAGAAGAGACATTTGATACCTATCTAGAAAGAAAGTATTTGCGATTGTTTAATTGAGTGTGTGATGGCAGTTTTTTTTCCAGATCTGAATGACGTTAATTTTTCTGTCTTTCCGATGCACTGTGTTATTTTTCAATAGTGTTCATTGTGACTACAACTTAAATTTTTGATGTGCATGCTGTTTAATTTCCCCAGTACATGTCTTCATGATGGCATATCAACAGAACTAGGTACTTCACACAAATTGTGCAGAGCTCTCTCACTTGAGCTCATGGCATTCTTCGTAGCAGTGGATGGCTCTTGTTTTATCTTGAGATCAAGACATACCAGCAGATAATGACAGCACAGTTGGTTTCACAAATATTTTTCTGAGTTCCATGGCATTCAGAAATAAATCCTGAGAATTGGAGAAGAAAGTAATGAGACCTGATACATTTTTCTATTTCATCCTGGTCTGAATATGATACCGCTTGGTCAACTGTGTTTACTCTGAGCACCTTGTCTACAATAATCCAGCCCTTTATCCTAGATCCTCTTTTGTCTTCAAAGTTCATCTTCCCTGATTGGAATCATCCAGACACTCACAGTTCCCTGCTGCAAACCAACCATTCCTGCCAACCCGTGATTCCTTCTTCCCCGCTGTCCTACATCCCCTATTCTGTTCCCACTTGGTCCCTAATATTTTCTTCTTCCTCATTGCCACATCTATGAGTGTTAATTTTCATTTTCTCATCACCTTACCCAATTCATTGCATTCAGCAGCCTTCTCCTTGCTCAATGTTTTTGTTTTTCTTTCTCACCAGCTTTTGTTCTCATTACCAATCTCTCACTCTTTTGAGTTGCTAGTCCTTCTACTTGTATATAATTTTCAGTCTACTTTCAATGTGGTGAATTGTTGATCTGTTTTCTTTCTGTATTCCAATCCCAAATGATGCCTCAATCTTTCCCTTTCTCTGCTCACCTGTCAGATCCAAATTTAGTGTTGTTGCACTTTAGTGTTTGTGTTTCACAATCTCCTCTTGCAGTAAGATCTAGCATTTGCCTTGTGTAATGCAGTCCAGCTTCCCTTTCTGCAGCCCTAGGCTTCTTGCCAGGTCAGTCCCAGAGATTGCTCTTGTACCTTCCTTTTCCCCATCCACCTCTTCTCCAGAGTCTGTCTCAGGCTCTTCCTTCTTCCCCTCTGCTCTGGCTTTTGGACTGCCTGCATTGGCAACCCAGTGTTGGTGACTTGGAGAAACCATCCAGGAAAAAAAAACAACTTTTTCCTAATGCACATTCATTATTCTGTGGGAATGGAATACACATTGTCTTGCCACATTGCTGGAGCTGTCAAGAGATGAAGGATGATCAAGAGTGGAATCCTGAGTGATTGTACTAACCACATTCAAAATCTGATTTTCGTTTATTAAAATCTCATAACTTGGATTTACTGCCCTGTAGTCATTTGAATTGCAAGTCTCTACCCCAAGTGAGAGTAGGGAAGGAAGTATAGAAGATTGTTAACAAACTTCTGATGACATTTCCACATCTGTATCCTCAGAACTGAATGAGGCATATGGATGAGGTTAAAGAATAATATTAAACAGAAATAATAATAAAATCTACCAAATCTGCCAATGGCAAGAATCCTGCATAGAAAGTATCAGCTTAAGTAGTTAAAGTTTGGCAAGCATATAAGAAACTGAAAGCAGAAGTGTTTTTGTAACTGAGAAGTTTTGGGAAACCTTATTAATAGACTGTTTGCTAGCAGCTCTGCCTATAATAAACAACTTGATTAAAATTCCAGAACTATATTCAACTAATCCATGTAAAACAGAACTTGAGCTAGAAACAGATGCACTCCAGATATGACTCATGTAGTGTGCTCTGGTGTTTTAAATTAGCTTTTGGTTGTTTGTTAGTTTGGAAAAAAGTATGTGATTTTTAGAAAAAGTAGCCCTGGTTTTCTTTAGAAGAAAATATTACTGAATCTTGTGCTGTGATTAATGATATTCTAGATTTTTTCCTCTCTGGTGATCAGAAAAAAAGACTTTGGCTATTGTGGTTTTGGGTAAGGGGAGGGGGGACATTTTTTCTTTGAAGAAAGTAGTATTTGTTTTCAATTTGAGTGTCTCAAATACGTAAGTGTGCTCACTTCACTGGATAGTATTTATGTTTTGAGTTGCTAAAGAAGGATCAGAAATATCACACCATGAGTGCACACATGGTTTTTTCTGACTGCTATTCTCTCTCTACTCCTGTATTTTTAAAAATGAGAGGTAAAGATGGATTTCAACCTCATTTGGCAGGGGAGAGGCAACATACTATCTTTGGAAGAGGTATTAGCATGTCTTCAAGAGAAGTGTCTGTCAGGAGAGAGACTTTACCCAGGTTGGACAGAGATGACAGGAGAAGGGGCAATCAGTTTTTATACCTTATTGGACACTGGTCACTGGACACTGGTCCTGGCAGTCTCAAGGAACTACAGTACCTGGACATTTTGTGTGTGTGTGTGTATTCTTCCCCTTCAGGTATGAATTTCTCTCCTTCAGGTATTTTTCTGTGAGCTGTGGAGCAGTTCTCTCTCAGGAGCGCGGGCACAGCACAATCACTTTGCCCCATGCAGACTTGCTGCTCTTGTTTTTGAACTTTTCTGTGCCCACCAGCAAGACAGACGTGCTCACCATGTGGTACAGCCTTGCTCATTCACTGCAAGTGGGCAGGGATGGCAGATACCAGCTGCAGGGAAGGCTGTCCACAGTCTGCCAGTGTGAGCTGCTGCTGTTAGAGGGCTTTGATCAATACAATGAGATGGAGGAGTGTAGAACAAGAGCCAAATCACCCAAGCTTGGGACAATTTCTCTTACTGCTTTGCTTATAACTTAATTACTATGAAGAGGAAGAGTGATGTGGCTCTTAAGGATGTGGTTTAGTGGTGGACTTGGCAGTGTTAGATTAATGGTTGGACTTGATGGACTTAAAGGACTTTTTCAACCTAAACGATTCAGTAATTCTGAAGAGGGATAGCAATAGTGCTGAACTGCAGACAGCCCTGTGAAGTCTTTGTCATCACTGTCCTTTTTATGTTGCTCCCCGGTCTGTGTTTTCATATTTCATGCATTGACAAGCATTGGTCCTTTACCATCCTACTATTGAGTGAATCACAATGCTAAAAAAAAAAATTCCCTAGGAACCAAAACAACCAGGAAAGCTTTAAATGGCTCCTTGAGGTATTAAAATCAATCATCACAATTTTCATTATGCAGAAACATTTATAGTCCCCATGGATTAAAAATACAGCACAATTACTTTCTTGAAAACTGTTAGGCAGGAATTACCCATACCCCATTGCTTATGCCACCAATTGGCTTCTGAGAAAGCAAAGAGCTTGATTCTTTCTAATACCAAATAATCCATATTTGAGTTTTGATTTGGTTTTTGAGGAGTTTTTTGTTTGTTTCATTGGTTGATTTGGTTTTGGGTTTTGGTCTTTATTTTAATTTCTAATTTTTTTTTTTAAGCAGGACAACTATACTTTTAATCTGAAACAAGCAGAAGGGTAAAAGAGAAGAGAATGCTGTTATCAAGTGTGTATTCTAACTGCTTTTTTTTTTTTTCCTTACAGGGACAAGCTGATCTTCTCAAATATGCTAAAAATGAAGCACTGGAGAATCTGAAGCAAATTCATTATGCCACTCTTTCATGTGGACTTAATAAGCCAGGCACTGAAAATGCAGAAATCTCAAAGCCTCGTCGAAGTCTGGAGGTCATACCTGAAAAAGCAGGTGATGAAAACGGAGAATGAGAGAAGGCTCTTCTCGTAATTTTGGAGTTTATAACTCTGTGACCAATTGTAGCTGCATAGGACATTTGCTTTGCACTTACTGTTGGAAAATATTCGGAATTTTTAAAGCACAACTGGAGAAGCTAATTACAATCTATTGAAACTGTGAATGTATGTAGCAACTCTGCTTGTGAAGGCAATGATTTTGTGTAACATGGAAATTACATTATTGGCCTAAATATAGCATATATATGTAAAAGATACTGTAATTCAGTAATCGCGTGCTGAGAAGTTCATTGAAGGAAATGAACATTTTTTTAAATGAGATGTAACTAGCAGGAAATCAGTTGACAGAATTTGGAAAGAGGCCTTGGTGTTCAAACCAATTTGATGCAAAGGTTGTTTCTTTCTTTGCACAGTTTGTTAATTGTGCTAGTGAGATATATTATTCTTTTGGAAATCAGGTCAAAAAAAGGAGGAATCCACATGTTTCATACTATATGTAATTCAGCCGCTTGGATATTTCGGTTTGAAGTGGTATTGATTTTATTGTTGAGCCATAAATTAAAATGAGAATGTAATTAGACAGTGATCACTGACTTCAGTGCACTATAGGAGAGCCATTATGTAAAAGGAAAATGTGCAATCAATCTGATAGCCTATGTCAGAAGAAGATACATGCCTATTTTGCCTAAGATCTTCTGCAAATGTGTGTAGATAATGTGACCAAACTGCAAGCAAAATGATGTAAATAGTTTTTCATTTTGTGAAGTGAAGTGCTCATATTAAAAAGAGTTTTATGAGATTGCTCCCAAACAAGTAAAGCTTTTAACTAAATTTTAACTTTTTTATTTTTTCAGTATTTTCTTCCTTACAGAATAGGTGATATCTCAATAAGCAGGTTTGTCAAAAAAATAAATCAATTGCTGTTATGATTGTGTTTTGGTTTTCTGACAACATTAGGTAAAGGTATTGTAGCTGATACGCTCATTTTAAAATGACTATACCAACCTAGAGTGTTCTCTTACTGTTTCCGATTTTATTTAACAATAAAATGGACTATATAATTACAGACGCTAATAAATTTGAAGAAAAACAAGTGAAATCCTACAGAGATCAAAATGCACTTTTTGTTCAGTTGTGGGGGACAAGGGAACATGGTGATGGTTGTTGAAAAGCATTGTTTTATGTAGAAGTCTTCAAGACATGCATTCTACATGGATTTTTGTTTTAACCAGTTCAAGATGCTCTTCCTGCTCTGAGAGTGTAATGAAATCTACATATGTGTAACATCCTGTAGAAGTCAATAGAGCTGTGAACAAGAATGTTGTTACACTTGCACTTCATTGAATTACTAGGGACTTAATTTATTTTCTAGTTATTATAATATTAAAGTGGGGATGGGGCGGGATGAAAACAGTTTGCATAGTAAATGTCACATCTTGAGCCTGCACTTTTAAATGTCACTGTATGGGTTAGGAGCAGTTTTAGAAGGTGCTAAACTCTTTCAGTGTCTAGTTACAGACTGTGTGCCTTAGGATCTTGCCAGGAGTGAGTTCTGTTCTGTAGTACAAAATGAAGGATTTAACCTGTGGTAAAGAACTGCAAGTGTTGCTTTTCAGGCAGTCCTTTTCTGTGTTGGCAGCTGAAAGTCTTCTGATGGAACCTGAAGTTGATGGGAAGCAACTTGAAATTCATGTTGTTAACTGAATTCTGAGCCACTGTAAAATTAGTCTTCCAGGGCCAAATTTATCACATCTAAATCTGATTTAGACTAAGATTTAGATTTAAATTTATCTACAGCAAAACAACTGTGTTAGATCAAGATCCATCTGCACCATAAATATGCAAGGTCAGTTTCACTTTATCAGAAATCCCAAAACCTGGGCTGCTGGAATTTCATTTCTGACTTCTAATTGAAAGATGTAGTCTGTGGGAAAATGTCATCACTGTTCACATTATGCTTCAGAGAGACCTAAAAACCAGTAAGGCTCCTTTTGCAATCCTGCCCCAGCACTGTTAGCATGGCATTTACAGAACAACATAATTTATATCACAAATGAAGCATTTCTGTAGAATCTCATCCTCCAACCACATTATCAGAACTGATGTCTTGGGCATTCTTATCATTTATGTGTTTCTGTTTAGCACATTAAAACCTGCACAGAGGTGAGGGAACCTTGAAAGGGTTCAGCAGACTTTGATGGTTTTTCCTGTGTTTTAAGGCAAAAAATAGTAAGTGAAAAATTATTATCACACAGACAAGGGCTGAGAGATTTTGCATATGTAATTGTTGATTACAGAACTCATCCTGTTATACCTTGTTAAAAAGGAAGATAATATTTTTTGAGTAATATAGATACATAATATATCTTTTTTAAAAAGTCAAAACACATGCATTTAGCTAACTGACCCTTTAAATATGTTAGGATCTGTTTTTAGTGCTGCTTCCTTAAAAAGGAGGTCACTTTTGTGCATTATTCATGCTCAGTCCAAAACTGTACGTACCATAAAGTCTTAAAATGAGCTGAGTAGATAGTCTGAAACAAGATGTGTAGCTCTAAATAATGCGTCAGGAAGTTTACAGGTTGCATGTTAAAAGAGTTCAGGATAAACACTTGCAAGCAAAGTGTCTGGCTCTATTGTAAGCCCAGTGATGCTGATTTCAACACCAAATATATATGTTTTCAGTTTTATTTTCTTAAAGCATTATTTGCATCCATATTATTAATTTTTTTTTACAATGTTTATTTTAGGTTATATAGAAAGATGCAACCAAGACCCAGGAAAATATTCAAAATAAAATTAATCAGAGGTTGACTTTGCATTTTTTGGGGCCTTTATTTTCTTAAATGTGCTGTAATGCAGTTGAACTGTTTATGTAGTTTTAAACTGTGGAAGATTGACCCAAAGTATGAGTAAGTATTTGACTGCCTTTATAGCTTTTGATTGGCTCCAATAATGATTGAATGAGTATGGGTATATGTCAATATATTGCTCAATTTAAAATTAAAGGGTAATTGAGAAAACAAAACTTCACATACAGATTAACCATATAGACACTACCAGTAATTTCTTTTTTTGAACACAAGAAAAAGGTTAAACAGTATCTGTTTGAAAAACGAGTACCTCTCTAAACCTCATCTGCATTCTTCCTCCCTTCCCCATCAGTTTTGCTTGGTGTGGTACATAGCAGCCATTGGATATTTAACCACAGAGCCAGGACCATGCCTCCCATCCTCTGTACTCACCAGCCAGCTGTAGCAGACAGCTCTGTTCTCCAGGCATTCCCCCAGCAGCACTTACCGAGGCATTCCTGAGCCCAGTGATGCCACCAAAACAGCGAAAGCCTGCAACGCAGAGCTGGGGGACAGGCTTTACTGTTGAAGCTGTGGCCTTTCTGATGTCAATGGTAGTCTTCTACACAGGCCAGTAGGACTGGGATTTAAGTGCAGTGTCACAAAATTTCCCCTTTTTCTCTGATCCTTCTTTCTTTTATACCTCCATGTTGTTCTGTTGCTGCAGCAAAGAATGCTAGAATGGTGCCCTGAACAATTTCACAAGCTGGCCCATGGTGAAAGATGCTGTATGAGTCAACCATTTTTTCAGCTACTTTGTAGAGCACAAGAATAATTTTATAAGACTCCATGGCTGGTTACTATATTCACTTTTTCCTGTTTTGAAGTTGAAACAGCAGAAAGAGATGATTCAGAGTTGCCAGCCTGAAAAATGGAAGTGAGTTCCAAAAATTTTAACACTGGTCTACTAATCAAATAAACTAATCTGAAAGGACCCAATCCTTCGCTTTTTCAGTGCTTGAGTATCCCTTCCATTTATATGATTTCCTGATGTAGTTTTCTCTGGCATGGATTTTAAAAATAATGCTGATTTCCTCTTGCTGTATTAATTTGCTGCACAGATCAAGGGAGCTCCTGAGTCTCCTGTGCATGATGTAATAATCTTCTAATAAGCTTTAGCCTACCTAGGTTTGCATTTGTGTTAATTGAAGGTTAAAAATGAATACAAAGAGTGATATTTGCAAGAAGGGTAATCATACAGCCATAATCATGGCACAGAGTGCCCTTGCAAAGGCATGTTCTTCACTGTGAAATCATTTTATGCTTCTATAGCTAAGAGTTGGAGTGCTGCTGCTGAAGGACAATGAGCCCATGGGGTTTTGATACCATGAGCAGAATTCTGAAGCTGGTGATGTCCCCAGCTAGCTTTTTTTGACTGTAATGGGTGTAAGACTTTACCACATTTTTTTTCTCTATTCACACCTACTCATTCTGACCAATTAAACTTTCTAAATGGAGTATTTAACAACTTGGTTTAAAGATTAATAGACCTGCTATCCTATAAGGACCTGCAGTCTTTTGATCTCCTGTAAACGTTTCAATCAAACCCTCCACCCTCCACCATTCTCAACACTCCCTAATTCCCGTTGTTCTCAGGATTATGAAAGCAGCTGTGGGACAGATCAGTCTGATAATTTTCAAAACTAACCCATGTGATGTTCTTTAGTCATTACAATTTGTTTGTTCTCAATAAGAAAAAAGCAGTAAACTGCCTAAGCAAAACTCTTGAGGTTTTTCTAGTTATTTCTGGTTTAGGACCCTATTAAACTTCCCTTTCTGACTCATCACCTCTGTTCTGTGGGTGGCTGTGGAAACACAGGGTAGCAAAAAGGAGCACAGCAGAAGTATTAGAAATAGGACTTTGTATACAGGAGAACAACAAGTCCTCACAGGCTTGGAGGAACATCCATTGTAGTCAACCAAGCTGAAAAGCACTTAAGGACAGAAAAGCAGCATTGAGGTATAGAAAGACCAGCAGAATTGGATGTTAAAAATAAATAAATTTGCCCAGAAATGTGTGTAACCAGAGGATGGCATGGTCCCACTGCCATCTTAACCCATCCCTAATGCCTCCCATTGGTTACTGGTACTTTGAGACAAAATATAGTGGGTCTTCCCTTTACAGTATATTCTGCTGTGGGGCAGACAGCAGTGATGCTGGGAGAGTGGTCAGGTACAAACACCAAACTGTTAATTTCTCTTTTTGCGCCTAGATGCATCGACTGGTTTGGGGTTCATATTTTTGCCAGTTGAGCTCATAGGACTTCCAGTCCTTGAGTGCCAGTTTGGCACAGCAGAGTTGAGAGGGAGGAGGGTGTGTGTGTCTGTGAGCAGGAGGAGAGTGTTCAAGAGGTGGCATGGGAGGGTTGGTATGAAAGGAGGCAGCTTGAGCTGTGGTGGGAGTAGCACAACCAAACAGTGATTCAGCTGTCATGAACCTCTCCTGTTTGTCAAGAGCAATCCAGCCTCGTTAAGCTATCTGCAGTCTGTAGAAGAGCTTTCTGAATAAGCTTGCGTGTTTAATTAGTTACCTCTTTTCCATGGAGATGAATGTGGGGGAGCAGAGGTTTTCTTGGCTGGCTGCAGCGTTGGCCTCTGCGTTGGGGACTGTCTGGGAGAGGGAAGCAGCACGGCCAGGAAACAGTGCGGGGACTGCGCTTTGTTCTCTGGCCCTCGGCTTCCTCCATCGATAAATTGGAGGAAATTACATCCACCACTTTTTAAAGTAGCAGGAGAAACATACTGTGTAATGGCAGAAAAAAATAACCCCCTCAGAAGGTGGGTAGGAGCGAAATAAAGTGACATGTAAACAAGTGTTTTGTGAGAAGGCAGCACTGTGTTCGAATGCTGTGTACATTGGGTTTCACTGGGTGCTGGTTTACAGAGTGCACTAATGCCTACATAGCTGTTCCCTGGCGTGTACTTCTTAAACGTGCTACTGATTGGTGAAGAGAGTTTTGAAATACAAATCCTATCAGTTGATTACATACCAAGCATGTCCCAGGTCCTGGAGTGTTCCAATATTTTTCCTGTCTAGTAATAGCCAAAAAGAATTTGTTACACTCTTATAATGCAGACTTTATGCTGTGGCTCATGGCATGAGCACTTCTTTTATTCTCAGACATGCTATTCTGTGGATAAAAAACCCCAAAACTTCACAGAAATTTTAGAAAAAGCCTCAGGATTCAGGTGTCTCTGTTCTGAATTCCTGAATTGGTGATAACTGCTGTGATTTGGGTATGTCCTTAGCCAAATAATGATTATATTTTTCGACTATTAAAAAAGGTCTTCAAATATTTTTATATAATATACTGGTGCTGCCACTTGTGCCAAGATTACAGAAAAAAAGCAATTTTGTTAGATGGAGAAATAAGGATCACATCTTAAACTAGGAATCTGTAATTGTGGAGGTGAGTAGTGAATTTCCCAGGAGAGTGATGGCTTCTGCTGCATTTCAGAGCCCCATGCCTCTGTCAGGGAGCAGTCAGCAAGCAGGACTGGAAACAGCATTTAATGAACATCATTTTCTAGGGTACAATATTTTCTGCTTACATTTATTGGCACACAGTTGTATAGAAGCATAGACTTTTTTTTTTTTTTTTGCCTTGATTCATAACCACTGTTCAAAGTTTTTTTTGTTTGATTGATTTGCTAACTGAGTATTTTTACACAGCTATTTCCAACATGTTTTTAACAGCTAATAGCTAACAAAGAGTAAGAGCCAGAGTGCATGAAGAGCACTGATGATGCCAACACTGTGATAACATATCATTCTGGACTGAAAACCTGGTCACTATAATGTGAGCACAGCCTAATGCTCAGGGAGGCTGCACTGGAGATAGTATTGACTGAGGAGACCTGCTAGCCCATGAAGGGGAGGTGGCAGCTGTTATGAGATTAAGCACAGAACTGGGTATGAGAGATAGGATATGTTCAGTCCTGGAAGAGGAATCAGCTATTAAATTCAGCTCCTTCCACTACCCCGTGTCACAGCCAAGACTTCTCAGACATGACAGTTCAAGATAAAAACTCAATTTTGTATTGGAGATAATTCTCTGTAAGTGATGATCTGTCACATATGATGGAGCACTCTGACAGCATCTCCCCAGAAGAATTCTAGCAAAAGAAAAATGGCATTTTCTACCTACATAAAATATCTGCCACAGCTCAAAGCCCAGAGGAAAACTACAAGAACAATGATTAGATATGAACAGAGTGTTTCAAGGTAATCAGCAATGTACTTTGCCTACCATAGCTACATTACCAAAAGTAGAATGATCCAGGAGTAGGACCCTGAAAAGACAATTTGCACCTATAATGGTGGAGATGCACATGATGGGTGGGAGCACTATATGCTCTAAAATCAATCACCTCCAGGGTTTTCATAATCCACAAAGAAAAAGCCAACCTCAACCTAGTTTCCAGCAGTGCTTTATTTTCCATGTACTGACTTCCTTGTACAGGCACAAACTAGAAAATAGTTAGTAAATAACACTGTAATAAAAAAGCTGGAATTGCAGCTTTTGTAAATTGCCTAGGTATATAAGATACAAATGACGTTGGTGCAATTCCCCCAAGTGCTGAATCTCTGAAAATTAGGCCCTCAAATTTAAGATTCTGATCACAGACTATTCATGAGAGGAGCCAGATTAAAACTATCTTATGATCTGTGCTGCAAGTAATAGTATCTATAACGCTGTAAGAATTGCTGTATTTAATATTCAATATTGCTCTTTCATAGGTTCTACTGAGCTGTTTCAGACACAGATAAAGTAAGTAAATGGTGAAACACATTCATGAAATAAAAGGCTGCAAAATACTGAAATCCATAAAGGATTTCTCCATAGTAGCTAGTAGTCACAAACCACAGGATTTCATTGAGGCTTAGCAAGCTCAACAAGGATAGCATGTAATTTATACAGAATAAGAGTTATAGTGTGTTGCACTAAATAAAGAATGACTAGGTATCATGCAGCAGGGCCTTAAATAATCTCTGTTTCATAATATTTGAGAGAACTTTAGGCTATCTACTGAAACAACTGGTACAAGTCAATGGCCAATGCTAGCCAGACCTCCTGCTGCAAGAGATCTTCTGTTTTCTGCAGATATTTCTGTGCTACGTTTAGTGCACATAACTTGCAATTAGCGTTATTGTACCATAAACATGGTGAAAACAAGCCTTCCTCCTCCAGCATTAGTGACAGCAGGCAGGGCTTCCCACAGATTTCAGCTTTTTTCAGAAGCACATGGTCACCCTGAGTCCCACGAGCCCTGCCTGTACACTGGAATTCGAAGACCAGGTTGTGCATCTAAATGAGTTTCCCAGTGGTATAGCAAAGTATCCATGAAACACCTGACATCAAGAGATGTCTTTAGCTTAGCAGGGCTGCTGATGGCTGCTGTGTGCTTTACAGACTCTTCTCAGGGAGCTCGGAAACACAGTGTGGTCATATTCTCTTTTTTTCCTAGTGCCAGCAGCTTCCAAACCTGCAGTTTCCATTGTGGTTACTGTTCTTTTCTCCAACAACTACCACTGACCTGGTGTGGGCTGCAGCAGAGCTTAAAACACCCTGCAGAGCAGTTTTGAGGCAGGGTAGAGCAGTTTTTGAGTTGCAGAGATGAACTGTGGTTTTTATGAACTGCTGCTGAACTGCAGGGTCCAGCAACTGCAGCAAGAGAGAAAGTTTGGAGAAAGGAAGATTTTCCTTCATCAAAGAGGATTAGGTTAAAGATCATTTAGGCAAATTTCATCCCACAAATCCATGGCGCCCTGATGGGATGCACACATGAGTGGTAAGGAAGCTCGATGTTATTGTTAAACCATTTTGTCACCTTTGAGGAGTCATGGAGAACTGGAGAAATGCCTGAGGGCTGAGGAAAAGCAATGTCAGCCCAGTCTTCAAGAAGGGTAAGAAGGACCCAGGAAACTACAGGCCAGTTGCCTCACCTCAATCCTTGGAAAGGTGATGGAATCACTCATCCTGGATTGTCATCTCTTTTCAGTGATTCCTGTGATAGGACAAGGCACAATGGGCACAAACTAGAGCACAGAAGTCCCACCTGAACTTAAGGAAGAATTTCTTTCCTCTGAAGGCAAGGGTGCACTGGGACAGATTGCCCCTAGAGGCTGTGGAATCTCCTCTGGAGATATTCAAAAGCCATCTTGACATGATCCTCTCAAGCTGCCCTAGATGGACCTGCTTTAGCAGGTTGTTGGACTAGATGGGACTCCAGAGGTGCCATTCAACCCCAGCTATTCTGTGATTCTGTGATCAGCTGCAAGATGGGCTGTTCTGCAAGATCTGAGAAAGAAAGGGGCTGGGGACTGACAGTGAAAGCACTTCTGAAACAGGAGTGAGGGAGCCCTGCAGTGTTAGGGAGCAGAGGGTCACAGAGAAAAGGCACGTGGAATCTAGTGCTCTTCAGATGCCCTATCTGAACTTTTCTTCTCAGTGTCAGTGTACAGTATGTATCAAGTGGTTTGTGATATATTTGATTAGTCTGAAAGGAATTTATGAATAATCAGTCCAGAAGAAAAACAAGTGATGTTTGGCAATGCAAAGAACAAGATAAAAAATATTTTATATATAGTCATATTTATATTTGTGATGTTTCTATAAGGATATAATAAAAAACTCAGGTATGAGAGCCATCCTGATCATACTCTTGCAGTATGATATGGCACATTCATAGCTTGGACTTAACTATGGTTTAGGGAGAGACAGACCCTAAACAGAATCTTTATCACATTCTGTCTTCCCAGGCAAAACCAACAGCTAGAAACAGATAATATTTGACATATTTTGTCAAAATCAGGCAATAACTTTGACCTGGGTCATTTCTAGCTGTTTTAGACTGAGCATGGAGAAAAAAAAAAGAATCTTTTTGCAGTAATTGGTTCTGCTACTGTACTTATCCCCAATTTTCTGAACTGTCAAGCCTCATTTCTTCTGTTAAGTAGATTGACAGTCCTCTCCATAGTAATTCTCATTATGGTTTGAAGGACACCATGGCCTACTTTTGTGGGGTAGGCACTGACCTAGGGAAATGTAGCCTGCCATTACATTGTCCATGGTGTCCTGTAATGCTGGTAGTGATATTTGGTTCCTTCTCATACACTGGCAATTTGCTAGACAGGAAAATTCACAGAGCTGTAATTCATCAGGCACAGGCTTGGGTGTAATAGACTGTGGCAAGGTGACAAGTGTCCCAGTGCAGATGATTCAAGCTGAAAAAAACAGGGGGATTTTCAAAGATGCAGCTGCTGTTTTCATGCATTTTGATGCAGCCACTTTGAATAATAATTCACTCAGGATTACAAGGGGAGAGGATGGGCTGCTGAAGAGAGAGGAGGAACTTCCACTAAACCATGTGGTGGAAGTCAGGGTTTTCTCTGTGCTTGTCAGTCCTCTTCTGAAATAATATCCTTCACAGAGTTCTATGAATTCATTACCAATTCGATATGAAAAAGGTTATGTTTCCAGCAAGCCTTTTATTCTTTAATTAGATTTTTCTGTTATTGATGCTCTCATAATAAAGGTTATATTTGAATGGAATTTATACACTTACATGACATTTAAAACTGCACAGAAACAGTGTGAGAAGTCATTGCATGCAAAAGTGCTATTAACTGCATGTCAGCATCCAATAAACTCTCTTTTAATCCTTTTTTAAGACCTTGAAGTTTATCTGATGTAGTGACATTTTATGGCATTTAAATGTCTCATCAGTAGGACTTTGTTCTTCTCCTCATGCACGCAGTTCTTCTAGGACTGAAAGAGCTCTAACATTGCAGATGAAGCAGGGAAGATGACAAAATAGGATGGCTTGCCAACTGTTTCTCAAATAAACTGTTGTAGTCAGCTGAACTGCACAAAGCTCAGGCTTCTCCTGAGGTTTGAAGCATGCTGAGGTGATCTGGAGTTGGAAGGATACTTACACTGAAAACAAAGTTAAATTTACATTCAGCTGGAAAGCCTGAAGGACAGAAATACAAACCACTAGTCTTGGTACCATAAAGCCATATTACCACATATTGCATGATCCATTGTGAAACTGTTCTCAAAAGCTTCAAACTGCCAACTGGTTTCAGACACAACATGAAAGGTTTGTGAAATGAAACCTGATACATGTGAAAGTAGTTTAAATGACTGAGAGATGGAGTGAACTTATTTTATTAACTTTTCACTGCAGTGCCTCAAACTCTAATGTCACAGCAGTGGGCAGGTGAGCAAGGACCCCAAACCCCAGCCCCAGAAGCTTCTTCTGCATCCAATACATGCATGGAACGAGTGGAGAGCAGGGCAGGAGAGTGGCCAGGTCTTTCCCCTTTGGTAACAGGGAGTGGGATTGGGCACTTTGCAAGTCACTGTTTTCCCACTGGCTCCACACGTTAGGTATGAACACATTCCCCACCCACGTCACAGGTTTTGGCTTAGTGCTGTCAGCAGCTCACAGGTGTGTGTCCTGTCTTCCACCAGGTAGGAAGGATTATGACCAACCACCTCATCTGTCCTGTGCTGCACCTCGACCTCACAGCCACACAGAGAGGACTCAATAAAAGAAGAGCTGTGAATAAAAAGTGCCATGAACTCAAAAGAGTCACAGCAATGGTTGTCTTTGTTACTTGGGTGCTTTCCTTGGGTTTACCCTGCCGAGCTGGATGCTGGCACACAGCGATGATGAAGGAGAGGAGGTTGAGTCTTGCTGGAGATTTAAGAGGCTTGCCCCTCATTAAAGGAGCTTCTATATATAAATCTGTGCAAATTCATAAGAACATGAGATGGGTCTTGCACATACCGTGTGCATCAAAGACATTTTGAGGTGAAATCCACTATGGACTCTTCCTAGATTCCGTGTCTGTCAGCTCATCGCAGAGCTGTCTGTCTCCAGAGACCTTCAGATGCTTGCACTGGTTTACTGCTTGTCCTGTTACTGAGCCAGGAAAACTCTGAAATCAAATGGCTTTGTCTCGTAAAGAGTGGCCAACACCCTTCTAAGAAACAGAATTCCATTTTTTTCCAAGTAGCATAAATTTTGTGCTTGCCGAGCTCAGCCTCCAAATTGCTTCCCCGAGGAAGCCAATCACATGTAGAGAAGGAGTTGTTTAGTGCCTGTAATTGAGAGGAGAAATGAGATCTCGGGAGTGTTTGAAGACTGAGCTGAGGCTGGTCTGGCCTGGAATATTCTGAGAAAGAAATATATTTTTGTAGACCTCAAACCATACGGTGTTGTTGAGCCCAGCTGAACACATGACTGAGTGTCTGTGGGACTGAATATAGGTGTGCTGACATCCTGGGATGTGGCAGGAAGGCTCTGTATGGTTTATGTGTAACATGTTACTAGGGGTACACCACAATCTATTTATGGCTACCCTGTGGCAGAGCTGTGGATTGTCGCCCTGAGAATACTTAACAAAATTAAACTGCTTCCACGCTCACTGAGAGATCTCGTGGGTTATTTGGAAGGAACTCAGCTCTAGGTGAGCAAAAGCTGGGCCATATGGATGTCATCACTGCTGCTGGGAATGGTTATACATAGACCAAAATTCTCCAAATGGAGAATTATCACTGAAAATCAGGGTTTGCGGGGCTACACTTCTGGGACCCCATCTTTGAAATTGTCATGTATGATGTGAATAGCCATCAGATGTCTTCCCTGCAGTGCTTTACTCATGTAAAACATCCTGACTAGTCACTATTTATATTCCAATTTTACCACACATTTTGTGTAAATATTAGTCTGTAGTCCAGGCTGAGGTTGCTTCTAACTTTATCTCAGTTGGTTTGCCTGCCCCTATTTATAACATTCTTGCCTCCTTTCCTGAAAGTTGCCACACAGCTAAATTTATGATCTGACCAGCCACTGTTTATTTTGCATCTCTGCAGAAAAGGAAAGAAAATATCACAGGTCCATCTCTTCAGCATGAGGGATGCCACTGTGCAGGCTTTAGCTGATCTCGGATCCACTTTATTGAAAATGTCTGGCAAATATCCTTTCAATACATGAGAAAAAGAAGCATTCAGAAATTTAGGTTGAAACACTTCAGGTAATTTAGTCTGCCTAACACCACATAGATATGCCAGTTCACCTAGTTCTCCTGTCTAGATTCTTCACCTGCAGCAGTTTTAAAATCTACATCCCTTCCTTCCTCAGATCTCTGAAATGATGAAAATTAAAATCAAAACAATTTTTGCAGGTTATGTTTTTCAAAGGCTAGTTTTTCTCATGGGAGAACTTGCACTTTGAGTTTGAGTTTGTCTGCCTTGAGCTTTCACTCATCTACCAAGATCACAGTTCCCTCTAAAATCTGAAATCTTTCATGTAGTCTAACCATGATGGAAATTATATTATGTATCAGATTTGAAGTATCTCACTGAAGGGCTTTGTCAATGCCTCAAGTCATTCTTTTACTTTCGTTATTGATCCTTTTTGATCTCTCAGCACAAATTTTGGTGTTGACACTATGAAAATGTTTTCAGGAATGACAGAGACATGATCCCTGCTAGTGACATATCACATGAGCGTCCATTACTGGTCACAAGTTTTCTTCTTTCCTAAATGTGTTTAATGATGTCTTGTGGTCAAGTGATGTAAATCCATCTGTACAAATGATTTCACCTCACTTTCATTTACACTTATTTACACAGCTATATGTGTTCCCTGTAAATTGGATATTTCATTATATTGTTTTTCAGATCAGTATAGAGAAACTGAAAGCAACCATCAGGCTCTACATGGCACTCATCCAGAAACATTCCAGAGTGGTGTCTACCCATTTGAAGTTAATTACATATTAGAGTCATTAAACCAGTTTCAGATAGTTTGAATTATTTTAAAATTGAAGCTATCAGGCATGGCATGGAGCATAGTACAAAATTACCAAGTTATGATCATATCAAAAAAGAAGGTAAGCTTACATGACATTTTGCTTGGTAAAATAGTTTTAATTGAAATTTAGTAAGCTGTTACTCTTCGATTGCCCCTCTCTCTCCCTACCCAATTGTCCAATGTAAACAACACATTATGGGTTTTTGAATGATGGCCCAGATAATGAAAATTTCTGTGTTTACTCCTTTGGACTACTACAGGTCTTCTGGTCTTGCTGTCCTGGGAACTTTCTCAGCTTACTACAATTAGTCAGAAACAAAGTCAAATGTTCAGAAAGTTTCTGAACAATTCTTTTAATACTTCTACATGAAAAAAAGGATCCAAATCCGTCCTTCTTACTTAAAAGGTACCACTCCTTTAGTGATAAACATTTGGTTGAAATAATGTTGTACGACTCCAAAATATCGATTGACACAGTAAGAGCAGATGGCATCTTCAGTATGAAACAGGAGTTTATGCTCAATAAACAAAGCACAGACCAGGGCTTGGGTTTTGCTGCTGAACATCATGTGAGTGTTGATGCTCCCCAGCAGGAAATATGAAAGATAATATTGACTCACTTTGGTGTGTACTGCAAACCCACAAAACACTATTATATGAGTCTCACACGTCTCAGGCTTGGCAAAGACCACCAATTTATGCACTTCTTTCAGTTTTTTGAAGTATGTTTTGTCTGAAGAAATTGGTAGTTTGTGCTTGCAAAGGGCTATGATGCTGAGAAACCTGTCAGAGCCACCTCATTGCCTCATGCTACCTCCCTGTACAGAACCTATCAGCTTGTTCAAGGATGGAGTCATTGTTCTGAAACACTATCCTTTGGAAGGACAGCAACAAGCAATCCTAATCCTTGTACTCATTGCAAGTATCCATCAAAAAAGAAGTTTTTAAAGCTTATTTTTCAGATTTCAGAATAGACATGAAAACAATTTTTCAATGATCAAACCACAGCAGTTACCAGTCAGTATTTAATGAGTGACAGGTTTAATTCAGACAAATGTACACACTTTTTTTTTTGGCCTTCCCCCCTCCCTCTTCCTTTCTGGCACTGAAATATAAAGCCAGACTCTTTATGATAACTCAATTTGGCTAATTAATCTCATTAAGTGCTATATGTAATTTTGCAGAGTAGAGCAAGCTATTCAAGATTGTCATCATTAGGTTAAAGAGCTGACAATTGATGCAGATAATTTTTTCTTAACAGGCTGTAACCTTTCTGCAGGCAACCCCCTCCCCCAGGGGAGTTCTTCAATTAAATCAATAATGCTTCTGGGGAGAAAGAAGAACTTGGCTTTTTAAGAATCATGTAAACAGATCTTCAGCAGCTTCTCATTGCTTTGCTTGAAAAGAAAAGCAGCAGCTGTTTATTAATACCTGCTGTGCTTTGATGAGCTTGCCTTTAAGAATAGCAGCTACTGTCTAGGTATGGTGCAAGTTGAGAAGTACAGGTTTTGAATGTATTGTGTGGAGAAAGCTTGGCAAAATAAAAGTTTTTGGAACGGGTAAATGTCAGGACTTGGAGTGGTTCCTAGGCAGGCTGGGGAAATGAGCTTTTAACTGCTGGCATATTTGTTATTATTTGGATACAAGAGGACTTGACAAGAAGATAAATGTAACTGGAGAAAGAGGTGGGGAAAGCTCATCGTGATGACTTTTGCCAGCCTTAAGGCTTTAGTAAGCAGGATGTGGTTGAGACTTTTTTTGATTTTTAAACACAATTCCCAAATGGCACTGTTTTCCCTGCAGAATATCCAGTGGGCTCAGAAGTCCTGTATGTCCCTACAAGAAGGAGCCCCTCAGTCCTCAGTGGTGACAGAAGGCTGATGCCCCTGGTCTAAGCAAGCTCTGGGCAAGTTCAGTGGTGACTTCATGTAGCCAGGACAGAGCTGTGACATGGAGTGACAAAACCCACATGTGTCCATCTGACGGCTCTGGAGGGCTCTGTAAACAGAGGTTTCTGAAGCAGCCAGTGGGAGATTTTCTTGCACTTAATCTAGTAAGATGCCTGGTTATCTTCTCTGAGAAAAGGGTGTGTAACAGCTTGCTGTGGCTGGGTTTTACCTCTTTTCCTTGGCTCAGCTTTCCTCAGCTCAGTTTTCCTTTCCTCTGCTGGCTCAGGGTGCACTGAGGATGTTGCCACAGAGATGCCTCTCTCTCCCTCTCTGCACTGCCTGGCCTCACTGGTAAGAAGCTCACCTTGGTTAGTTCCTGCTTTTGTGTGAAATATCCCCTTGCTTGCAGCAAGGATGGCTGCTTTCTCTCTTTTACTTCCCAGCCTGATCCTTTAACCACGGCAGTTCTCAGGCTGTCAGGAACTGGAGCAGTGTTCACTCCAGAGCTTGTTCTCCTCGGTGGATGGGTGCCAGCTCTGTTGCACAAGGATGTCACTGGTTTGGAGAGTACATGGCAAACAAAACTCACATGAGGTAATAGGTAACAACAAAATTTAGGCTACAACAAGAATCAAACCTGAAATATCACAGTACCTTTGGGTTTTGGTGCATTTTAAGGTTGTGTACTATGTTACAGCTCACCCTTAGCTTGTTTGAGGCATATATCTATCATCTCCACTTAATACTATTCATTAAAAAATCCATCAATATGACGTGGGGCGCACCATGTTCTATAAAAGGTCTCTGAGCAGGAGCTGCCAATACTGGAAAAGGAAAATTTAATGGAAGTCCTGGTCAGTGCTAAACTGGTGGTCAGGGATCCCATTGGACAGGGAATATTTGGACAAAAAGAATTTGGAGAATTTTCACTATGAATTCAGAGACTGTTTTCATTTGAATCCTTGTACGTGGATCTATTGAACTAATTTCGAGCAGATTCCTTGACTCAAAAGATTGAGCTTTTATTTTTATTTTTTTTTGCTATGTCTGCAACCCTGAAGGCTACAATAGGTGATATACCAAAGCATACCATTGTTTCTTGTTCATTTGTTAAATGGGAATTTGACACTGTTACGGATATTAAAAGTATTCCATTCCCTGTATCATAAAATTACAGCAGTTTTTATTTAATTTGGTTTCTGTCCTTGGCTGTTAGAGCTAGAAAGTTACTTTACGTAATAAGGAAAGAGAATTACATCTTTTATTAAAATGAGAATCCAGCTTTATAGGGGTTCTGAAGGTTTTATTCAAGTCCTTACTTTCATCACCTTTGCAGTGTTCAGCTAAATTTCTCCTACAGATGCACACAGCAGATTGCTCATAGAGGTGGTGTCCCAGCAAAACTGGCTGTGCCACCAAGAGAGGCAAAGTACAATGTGACTTCTATGTCACTTCTATGCTATGGCCCCAACTGAAAGCTTTCTGTTTGCATCAAAAAGAAAGTCTGGGCATAAAAATTAGGGGAAAAAACCCCACCTCAACCTTATTTTTCTGCTGCTGTTGTGTGTTCAGTGTGGTTTTATTGACACAAGAACTATTGACAAGACTCAGAAGTGATGTCACAAGAGGTTCTTCATGTAGGAAATGTGGTACCATTGGCCAAAAGGATGATACTGAAGCTTAAAGTTTTTGAGACTGAAAATGAGACTGCAAGTTGTGCGCTGGACACTATTTCTCCTATGGGACATTTCCACTAACTACAACTGTAACTATCTCAGCATTACTTTCTTCTGAAGGATTGAATCATGTGCTTGTCAGAGCACAAGTGCTGGTGCAAAGCTATTTATGTAGCTCCTTATCTGTGACAGATGCACCAAAGGAAAGGGGCTGCTTTGATCTTGGGCAAAGAGATGGAGAGCAGAGTGGTGCACACACGAGGCCTGAGCTCTCTTCCTGGCGTTGTCATTCAGCGCATCAAATTACACCCTGCAAATCAGCTTCCTCAGCTTTCTCTGCCTCAGAAGTGAGACAGATGGGCTGTATCAGCTTCCTCCCTCTGCTACATGAGGATAAAGCACATATTGATGAAAACTCCCCCTGGCAGATAACTTTGAGAGCTGCAGGATCCAAGGAGCACAAAAGGGTTAACCTTATAGAAGGATGACTTTTTTCCGCGTTGTGGTATAAGCGAGAAGGGATGTTTATTTTTAATAGTTTTCCATTTAGATTTTGTCTTAGATTAGTTTTTGAGGGTGGATCTACATTGATAGAATGTTCATCATGCTCACTGCACATGGCCACACAGACAATTTTGCCTTTAGAAGGAGGCAGCACATGCTGGACGTTTCTTCTGTTGTATTGGTGATATAAAAGTGAAAACAAACCATGCCTCTGCTGATGCTGTTTCTGATTTAACGGGAACTAGATGGACATCATATTTTTAAATCCAGTTCTTTGTAAAACAATTTTATGAAGAAAATAACATCCAATACACAGTCAGAAACCAATTCAAGTCAAAATTAATCCAGAGATCATAGATTTATACTACATAGTGATCTTCAAATGGACAAAGTAGCAGTGTAGATTTATACATCCATATATCTTGCTTAACACTGTTTACTTCCTCTAATGACTTCAGTTTACTCAATCAATTTTCCTCCAGTGTGGCTTATGGCTGGAGGGTATTTTGGACTTACTCAAGCATCTCGGAATACTTTACAAATAAAAGAGAGGCAACTGACCATAAAGCACATATTACCAGTAGTGTAATTAGCATTTTCTCAACAAAAGTGATAGAGGAAAGAAAAGTTCACACCCTCTTTGGGGAATGAGAACTACATCTCATGGTGGCAGGATCTAAGAAGGAAACTGGACTTGTAAATAATTCCCCTGCATCTTCATTACATCGACATTGTTTTTCAGGCCAGGACTGTGTTTTGGTAAAGTTACTGCAAAACCAGCAGGAGTCTTCTCTGCATTCCCTGGAAATCATGGCAGGGATTAGATGTGTATGTTGTTTGTGACCACCATGTCCACAGAGAGCTGTGCTAAAGGTGACCCAAAGAAGCTGCTTGCAGTGGGAACAGGATGGATTTCCTGTGCAGATTAATCTAGGACAGAGGATGGCTCTATTCAGTGTTGAGCTGGCAAGGCAAAATAAGGAAAACAAAAAAAGGCAAACGCACTACATGAACGAAAGAGGGAACTTCTTCAAAGCAAGAACTAAGATGCTGGAATCTTGTCTGTTTTTAAAAATAAAATCTCTGTCAGAATAAGGGGAAAGAGTATATTTAGAGCCTGAGAAACAACTTGGCTTTCCTGGCTCTCTATATGCACAGTTTTGCCAGGCTCCATCTAAAACCACCCAGTTTTTCCCCTCAGAAACAAACAACCCTGTTTGCTCCCAAAACTCAAATAAAGCTTAATTCGCTTTAAGCTGCTAAAAAACCTTCCTGCATCTTGGGTTAGCATTGTGTGCCAGGCTTCAGCATGCTGAGAAATGAAAAAGTGCTTTGTAATGGAAAAGCCAGCTCACTCCTCCCTATGTGGTGCCACGGCAATAAAAAAGAAGGTTGCAAACCTTTCGCTCTTAAAGAGGACAGAAGGAACAGGGGATTAGTTTAAAAAGTTCAGACTCAAAATAATTGTGATCAAAACTATAGTTTCTGGCCATTCTCAGCCTCGGAGAATGCTGGTTTTCTTGGATATTTGGTAATTCAATGAATTGCATGATAGAAAAGGGAAACTGCACAAAGCTATGTACTGTTATGGAGTGGGAGGTTAATGAAGTTCATTTAACAGACCAGTGGTGCAAACCTGTTATCAGATGGTTTGTGCAGATCCCAGATGGCTTAAATAAACCTGAGAGCTTGAAACAGGTACTTCACATTTTGTCTTTGGATTACTAAAGCATAAAGATACAGCTCTTCTGCAGCAAGGTTAATGACTTTCCATAATTATGTGTTGTCACCAAGAAGGAACACATTTCAGCACCTCTAAGTCATATTTTTGTCAGATAATTGAATTATTTTTCTCATGGCAGAACAGTATTGGAAAACATCAGACCCTGTCCTCAATTGCTACTTTGTGCATGAAGCAGGCATCAGTGCTGAGCACGAGTTACTCTTCCTCCTTCCCTGCCAGCTGAGGAGCCACATCTGGCCACTAGAAGGAGAAACCAAGAAGTCTCCCACTGCATTGCTGGCTGTGGTAACTGCAGAGCTGGACAGGACAAGATACTCCACCCTAGCTGGGCAGTATTTGAGATGCAGAACTATCTCAGTTTCCAGAAATCTCTTTGTTTTAGTCTGTGTCTAAACTCCTCAGACTCATAAATCACTAATGGCTGGCCAGTTCAGTCTCTGCACCACCTAATGCTTGTAACACCAGCCTTTATACTTGAATATATGGCATGTAATATATGACTGTTTGTTTGTAAAGCAAACTGTACTAGTTAATTCTGCCATTGGTCAGTTGTCCACACCATTCAGGCAAACCAGCAACTCTTCTTGCCAGTCTTGGATCCCCTCATCACAGCAGATATGCAGTGAACTACCATCAATAGTTGTCCTTTCACATACAGCTTTCCCCATTCTCTTCTCCAGATCTGTAGGCAGTGTTTTGATAATGCAGTTCTTCTAAGAGCTGAAAGGAAGAAAATCAAATGTTTTGTTGCCCTTCCAGAAAAAAAATTCAAGGCAAGAGTAGGTGTGGTTCTAGGCTCAGGCACGTGGTTGCTCTGAGACTATGGTTTGGTGGGGTGTAGACAGTGTGTATATATGTACACACATGCATATATATCATCTTCATGGACATCCTCTTCATTCCCAGGGCTATGTTTACTATAAACAGCTACAAAGCCCTGTTGGCTCCACAGTTGTCACCCAGCACCTGAACGCTTTGCTGTTCCAGGGCTGAGCACCTTGAACCACCACATCTGCCCATGATGTATGTTTGTGGAGGGCTGTGGGGAGGTGCCCCAGGAGGGACTTTCAGGTGGGACACCTGCCTCCAGCTCCTTTGACCAAGAGCAAGAGCTCTCCTGCACAGACCCATGTCCTGCACTTCCCTGGACACACTCCCTGAAACTGTGGCCAGCACTGCTGCACAGGAGACTGGGTTGGGAAGGCAGGAGCCTTGTGACAGCAGTGCTTTCCCTGTGCCTCTTTGCAGGTTTTCTTGGAAGCCATTGGAGCACAGAATGGCAGGCACTCACCCCATGGGCTGTATCTCTGCAGTCTAAATATTTGCAGATGTCTCTCTCCCTCCACACTCACCCCAGCAGGCCATGGTCACATCTTCCCTCTGGCCAGAATAAGGCCCTGCGCCTGCCTCTCCCTGGGGATCTTAGACTCAGTACACCCCTTAGGACAGAGATACAGGCACTGGAGCGAGAACAGGAAGGTTGCTGGTGCCCAGGACCTTCTTCAGGGCATCAAACAGCAAGACCTGATTTCTGGAGACATCAAGAAACATTCCCCAAGAGCAAAGCAGGCGTGGGGTCTCAGCAGCACCCATTCCTGGCACTAGACCAGCAGCTTCTGGGTGTGAGAGCAGCCCCTGGCACAGCCAGGGAGACAGGAAAGATAATACAATCACATAACGTCTTACATAATAAATGTAGGTAACAGTAGCATTAACTTTAATAATCTATTGCTTTCACAGGCCAAAACACAGCATTTTAGTTAAGACATTGCATTTCACTTGCATCTGGTGTTTACACAAGCCAGTGATTCAATGCCAGACAAATCATGCATAATCTGTTTGGTAAAGAGCTGTTGAAATAGCTGCCCGCAGCATTTCTTCTCTGTCATCTCACTAGAGGCAGTGCCTGGTTCTGTGGGCAATAAAAATCCAGTGACAGTTCCAGCATAATCAATTCATTCACCCTTTCAGCAGAAATGCCCAAAAACCAGCAACAATTTTACGTGTCTCCAAAACTGGATGACTTGGTTAAGTCACGTCTTCAAGGTGGCTCTCTAATCAGCTCTCTTTTATGCATATCAAGGATGATAACATATGGCATCTATGAAAGGGGAGATTTAAAGCTATGGAAGTTAGCTTTAATCGTCTAGAAGAGTATAAAAGGATGCCTCAGCAAAGCTTTGTGGAGGTCACTCAAAGGACTTCTGCCAATGTTGCTTAAATAAAAGTAAACTCAGTTATTCATTTTTTAGTCCCTGTTTGCATCGAGTTCCCTATCAAAGATACCTTGATCTTTCTTCTTTTTTCTGTGCTTTATGACTGAGCAAAATTAATATTTTGGGGTTTGGGGATGTGATGGGAGAAGCTACATTATGAAAGCAGCTTCAGACTGCATTTCTACAGATTTTTTTTTCCTTTTCAGAAGAAGTATATTCCATGAAGAGTCAAGCCAGATTGACTAGGTGCATGCCTGCACTTATGAAAACAAAAATGTGACTATCAGAATAAAGGGTAGAAACAAAGACTCAAAATGAATTCCCACGCACTCATTCACTAATCCTCCTGGAAGTAAAGTCCTGTTTGGAGATAAAACTGCTCTTTTTCCGTGCAAATTTATAAATGTAACTCAGTATCCTTTGCTGAGACACCCAAAGTTTGCAATTCACGTGGAGCAAACAGATGTGTTCATGTGGACAAGATTGGTGAATTAGGGTTAATTCAGCCAACCATGTAATAAAATGACTTAATGCAAACCATCATATGTATCCAAAGATAATTAATGAGTAGAATACAAGTGTTCAACAGAGGCACTCTCGAGGATAAGCTGCCACCTTCCTCACTGCATTCCTGTGCAAGGCCCACATCATACTGAACAGCTCAGCCAAGAACATGGTTTACATTGCCCCTTGTTACTGCACATCTGCTAGGAGTGGGCTGCTTCCTGTGGCTCAGCTGGCAGTCTCAGGGATATTCTTGGGGGAGAGGAGAAGCTAGCCCTGGCAATCACCATGTCATCATCAGCCCACTGCTTCCAGCCATGGACATGATGTGTTTGGTGCAAGACTGGAAGGTCTCTGCACTGAGCTGTGCTCTCCAGGTGAACTCTCATCTCACAACTTGAGTGGAAGCTCAAGAAATAAAACAATCTTTTATGGACAATCAACTCAGGCAGGGCAAAAGGGAAATGAAAGCTAAAGCAACCGTGAGCTTATTATGAGTAATCCTGCCTGGTTTCATGTGGAAAGGCTTCTTTGCAGAAAACAAAAGGCATAAAAAAAGTGATCTAGCTGGTCACGACACCAATCGTTGTAGGTGATGGAAGGAGAGAGATACAATGTCATTGCTTTCCCCACACATGCTACAAAGGGCTGGGAACAGACTGCAGCACCTACCTTTTCTGCCCAGCAGGGCAACTGAGCTGTGCTTTTCCTTCTTAGGGCAAAGATCAGCGCCAGCCCTTTGCCAGTGGACTCCGAAGGGATCCTTTGGTGGGGACAAAGGATGTCTCTTGTTCTCTCTCTGCTGAAATGGGAAGTACCAGCCATGCTGGCAGCTCCCTGCTTCTCTGCTCTAGCCATAATTATTAGGAAAGCTGCTCCTAAATTCTCGGTGGGATTCATCCCAGACTCTCTAGAAGTGCAGATGATGTGAAGCACGATCCAATAACTCCTGTTAGTAATACCTTTGTAGATTGCCATACATGAGATCAAAATTAAATACCCCGAAGAGGCACATCTTGCAGAGCTTTCTCAGCAAGCAGCACTATTCAGAAGCATCAATATACAGCAGATAAAAACCCTTTAAAGGATCATGTGAAACAAAGTAGTAGAATTAAAAAAAAGGGGAAGAAAAAGTGTCTCTCCAGCTTCACATTAACCTACCCCCTACTGCCTTCATCATGTTAATTTTGTATTTTACACGTGTTAGATCGACAGGGAGCACAGATGGCTGCACTCACGTGTGAGACTGCAGCCACCCACTGGGGCACCAGCAGCACCTCTGTCACTTCCCTGTAATGTGGGGAGGGGGGCTCCTGCCAGCAAAGCAACAGGAGTAGGTCACTGAAAGTTAACAAGAGCAGTCAGCACATAATTATCACTCCCTTTTTAGCATCAGCCTCTCAGGAATAAATTAGAGGGACAAAGTAAGGAGGAGCAGTGAGAACATCGGGGTGGGCTGCACTTCTTCATGCTACAGGAGGGAGGGCCACCATCCTGGATGTCCCTGCTTCAATTCACAGGGGTATTTTAGAGGCAGCTCCATCTATCTGAGGGGAACTATTAGCACTTGAACATTTTAGGTAGCTACATTAATTTTCTTTAAACATTTAATAGCTCTAAATATAAATCCAGAGAAAGTAAGTTTTCCTGCCTCTTTAATCCAATGGCCATAGGCACATCTGTCACATGCATTGTTTTCACACATCTCTCCCCCAGTTCCTTAATCAATCTACTTTATTCTGGGCTTGCAGTAGAAAGGACACTTTAAGATGATTAATAGAGCTCTTGAGACTGCAGCTCCAGAATGCTGGTCTCATTTGCAACAAAGATGACAACAGCTCAATTAGCCATCTCTTTGCACACTGGTAAGCAATGAAGACAAGACTGTCTCTGTATCGAGTTAAAGAAGCAGATGAATTCCCAAGGTAGAGTGCTTGCAAAGCAGAGCTTGCAAGAGTCATGTTTGCAATTAACTTACTGCTAGCTGTTTCATCTCTATGCTGTCAAATAATGCATGAAATAGCTTGGGCTAATGCACAGTCAGGAAACACTGGTCACAGCCCTAAAAGGTCACAAGTCTCTATTCTGACAGACAGCAGACAAAAAAAAAAACCACCAAGGGAGAATAAAAAGTTCACTTTTTAGGTGGAAGGCATAGTGAAGTTAAAAAAAATAAAGCACAAAACAGAGGTATTCTGCTTATTGTGGGAACCTTGAAATTCAGAAAAATACCACTCCTGGTGTCACTTCTGCACTTTCATTATTAAACATTGTTCTCCTTGTAGTTGTTTTCCCTTACACATACAAACTTCTGAACAGCATCAGGGTCAGAAACACAGAAGTGTTGCAGAACCTTTTGTATGCATGTATATCCCGCTGTGGCACAGCTAACACCTGATGTCTGGGAAATCTGGCTCCTTGGACCAGAGTAGAGCTGGCAAAGTCCTTCTAGGGCTGCAGCTTCTCAGACTTCTCAGGGTAATGGGTGTCTGGCCACAAGGACTGTCCAACTGTGTCCTAGGTTTATTAGGCACCTCCCCCTTTTCTCAAAAATAGATTTGTCTTGATGCCAGATACTAGTACAACTTGTCACCATCCTTGGATGTGTATAGCTATTTTCCACTGGAACAAAGCTATAGACTGAAAGTCAGAAACTGTTTATTGAATAAATAATTGAATTAGGATCATGCTTTCCCTCTGTGGCTGAACAATTTTGCCAACTCTCACTGCAACATTGTAGGGGCAGGAAAAGAAGTCATAGGATGACTTTGAGTAATTTGTTCAATGTTAAGAAGATATTGTGGCTGCAAAATGCCCTAGACCCAAAAGACTGAACGTGATGTCAGCCTGCATTCTAGTTTTCCAGTTCAGTTCCTTACACTGGAATTTACTTATATTTAACTATTTGGGGGATGCTTACTCCCAAATGCCATTATTAGGTTAAATATACAATGAAGTAATTTTTTTGAAGAAAACTTCTGTGGGGTTCATAACCCCACCATCTGCATGTTCCAGACTTCAAGGCTCCTTCTGCCCAGCTTCTGCCAGACCTGCCTTTCCTGCGTTGCATACTGAGGACATTTTCCTCATGAAAATTCCATGAGTTTTCCATAGAAGCAATATGCAGACTATATAGCAATGTATCAGTGATGTGATGTACCTCCCATGTATGCCTCTGTGTAGTAAGCCATTCAAAAGGTTTCTAAAGTCTACTCAAAACACCCCAAAGATCCAAAAACCTTAGTGAAATCATACCAGGCAGTAACCTCTTCAGCAGGTAGATATCAAACCATATCTACAGATATGGGATCACTCTTTAATATTCAATATTCCACAAGTCTTCCTAGCCATTTCCTCAAGTCTCAAATGTTACCTGCATTTCTCCCTGACGTTCTTGGCTTCCTCTCCTCAGGGAATTTTCTGGCAATAGAAAATTAGTAATTTCTGCTAATAAACAAACCAAGGCTTTAAGAATTTTACCTTTGTGTTGTCTTGCTAAGAACAAAAAGAAAATGACAAAGTTAAATAAAGAAGGGAATGGGTTGAAGAGATCCCTCTGTGGCTGCAAATTTCCAGACCCTGATCCATATACTCAACACAAAGGAAGGCACCTTTATAACATCAGTGGAACAAAACCATTTTTGCCTTTGCACATTACCCTTTAAAATCACCTCTAAATCTCAGAATGACACAGCAACAAACATAATCTATAAAGTCATTGCCAGAAACTTCACAGGTCTCTTACTGTGGTGAATACAAATTCCTGTGTCACGTGTTCTCACCACTGAATACAAGATGTTCAAAAGTTGTGCATTCAGGACTTCCTGCAAAAGCTGTTCCCTTATATAAGAAGCAATCACTTATCTGCAGGAATGTGCTTCAGCGTGAGTCTGCCAATCATTTCTGTTAGAGAAAATTCTGCCCAAAGAGATTTTTCTTTTCCCTTGAGAAAGCACTAAGAGAACATATTCTTCTGCACAGAACAATGAAAACACCCCACAAGCCCTTGAGCAAAATATTCCTGCCTCTTTTCGTTGCTGCTTTTCCACATTTTCTGTAGTGAGCTTGTGCATGGCCTTGCAAAGATGAACACTGTTGGCTCACCCTAATTTTGCCACCTGAACAATGGCTGACTTTGGCAATGTTGCTCAAAGAGAGACAAAGAGACTCAGCTGAGACCTTACACTGCCTGGCACCTGGCCTTTGCTGTGCTGCATGTTTGAAAGAAAAGTGATTAAAACTTCAGAGAGCAAAAACTCTACAGCATCCCCCTGTAACACAGCTTTATGGAGAGGTGGGATAATCTGGCTTGTATTGCCTGGCCATTTGACAAGATTTTGTTTGGGAAAGACACAAGAAACAATTAACTCCTCAAGGATGACAGGGAAGTCTACACTAGAAATTAACTCACAGAGAGTTAACTCACATGGTGTTAAATTTGTTTCACCTGCAGATTAACTAAAGAATTGAGATTTCAGGAAATTTAAGTGCACACTTTTTACCATTGCAAAAGCATCCATCCTTCCTTTCCTCTCTATTAAACAACCTAAAAATATCTCAGCAAGCACAGTTGTACAGCAATGTGACATTTTTACTGGCAGCTCCTTTCCTCTGATTACTCTTCCCTGTAGCTGCCCTATTTCAGAATAAGTTCCCATGGCTTGTGCTCTGCGATGAGGGCTTGGTTTGCTTGAAAGGCTCTATGAAGTAAGGCAGGATCAGTCTGGCACAGAGCTGCCTCCAGCCACTCCTGTTACCCTATTTTCATCAAGATGTACAAGGCTGAAGTGAAACACTCCCCTTTCCAAGTCGTGTGGCTGCCTGCTGTGAAGATGCAGTGATGTCAGTGCTGAATAATTAAGTGATAATGTAATAACTGTGAGTTTGTGCTCCATTAAGTGAGCTCCTGCTGACTTCTTAATGAGCAAACAAACACCCAAACCCCATTAATATTATTCCTCTTACATTAAATGTAAGAAAGAAGACTCAAGTCCTTAACAGTAATCAACTGAGAGGCTTCTGAAAACACAGATTGAGATGGAGAACATGAATTATGACGTTGCCGAATTTTTGAAAGAACCAGAAGTTCTTTTTCTTTTTGAAGGGTGGAGAATTAGGTAAAAACACTGACAGGATTGCTGTTTCCTCTGCATAACACCTAAATCCTTTGTGGCAATAAGAGCCTTGGTGGGTCTTCCTGTGGCAATGCTGCAATGAGTGAACTGCAGAGGCTGGGAAATGCAGCTCCTTGGCTGCTGCATGTTAGTAGTTTGAGGAGAGCCTAGATGAAATATCCCTACTTGTCAATAAAACACACAAGATTTACAAAACATCTAAAAAAAAATTTAAAAAATCAGTGGTATAGATGTTGCTGCAATGTTTGGGAAAAAGAAAATCTAAAGTCAGTTTCCCATCTCTGTTTCCCCTGCCAGGAAAGTGAGTTAGTTTAACACCTTTTAGTGAGGATTGGATGAGATATGGCCTCTGTAAGGAGAACCAGAGACCAGAGCAGTCTCAGGCAGCCAGAACCTCAAGTCAGATAGAGCTTTTAAGTTAAGCTTGCTGTTTTGAAAACAAAGGCATCATGGTTCAGAGATTAATCTGAGGTTTAGGCTTCATATGAATGGTGACAGTCTCAACACAACAAAGCAAGCGATAGCCTTTTTGCTTGTGTATGATCTGTGGAAAGACAGTAAAGCCTAGATTCTATTATTTTCCCCAGATGGTATTAAGGAAAAAACAGGATGTGAAGTTTACAGCTCAGTGCCCTAATTTCTGGAGGTCTGCTAGCTGAAATGGAGCTTCTAACAAAATATTTATATGCTCTTAGAAGTTTTCTCATAAAAAAGGAAGAAGCATTATTTGCATTTTCACTGGTTTTATTTGAGAATCCTGCTTAACATAAATTATTCAATGTACAGAATTTATAATCAAAGCCTAGAGAAACGTGTGTTCTTCCCACGTACCACAGAAGTGTGTAAGCCTAGGTTTAAGATTTGCTATGCTATTAAGGAACTGAAACTTTGCACACAAATAACGTGAGCTACCTGCTATTTCACCTCATAACAACCTGCAGCACTCATCTGGGTGCACCCTTGTTTACTCCAACCAACATGCTGAGCCTTACAGGAAATACAGTGAGATAACACGCAAGAACGACGTCTCCCCGCTTCCTGAAGGACACTGTGAGCAGGTGATTTTTTCTCCACTAAAAGTACCCTGATCTGTGTTATTTATCATATGATCTGCAAGGCAAGGGTTTCATACCCTTAGCAATCACATTGGGTATTTTGTAAGAGATAGTAATTACAATAAAAACAATGGAAAAGTAAAATAAAAGAATTGGGGTAAACAGCGTGTTAATTGTCATTCCATTTTTATAGTTTGTAGCTCCAAAACAGATATCTAAGCGTGAGGTAAACTCCAGCCCTGATCCTCAGGGAATGTTTTCCAGTGATGCTCTTGGACACAGCTTTCTTCTTTAAGAGCTATAGCAATGCTAGGAAGATTCCTCTCCATCATAAAAGGTGTCTTCCCATTCCTTCCACTCTTCCAAAGAAGTGTAAATCAATCCCAACAGAGTATTTGTACTCTGTGCTGAGTTCTGTCTTTTACTGTAAGAAGACAGGTAAGAGACTGGGAGGTCAATTAGGGATCATCACTCCCTAAGATGTTCAGACATGGAGGAAGATCATTTTAAAATACCAGTTTGGAAATGTCAGCATCTCACAGTAAGTTCTTTGCTTCCTAAAATTTGCTGTATTAAAGGCACACTGAGGGATTGGCTTTTTAAACAAAACTTAAGGAACAGTCCTCTCTATGACCATGGTGACTTTCAAATACCATAACAGTAACATCTTATTTAAGGCCAGATAAACATTGCAAGCTAGTTATTTATTGTTTTAATGAAAGTTTTCATTACATATAAAGGGAAAAAGCTAAAATATAGCAACAGCCGAAATGTTTCAAACCAATGTTTGGTTTTTGATCTTGGACAGGTCATCCTTGTCCAAAACTCCTTCATCCTTCCATAAAGGCTTGCTTATGCTCCCCAAAGATACTAGGTCCTCTGTTAACACTAGAGCTCCCCAGATGAAGAAAGATTATTTCATGTCATCCTATGTGTGAGAGTTCATTGGTGTTCTTTCCCACACTTTCTAAAAGAAGTCTTGGCTTCCAGATTCAAACATGAAGCATACCATATTTGTTCTGCACAGACTTCTACAAGTAATTTTTTTCCCAGGAACCTTCCTCTCCCACAAATTAAATGAACCGGTGAATTCAAATAAAGTTCAGCACTTCTATGAAAAAATAATAAACACCCTTAAATTATAAACTACATATACACACAGAATTACTTCTTCCTTTTTGCAGAATAGATTGAACAGCAAAGATCTGGAAATGTACTTTGTGAAAGACTCTGAGAAAAAGAACTTGCTCTAAATGCTCTCATTTTCTCATGCTGCAGAGATTGCACTACATGGTATTGGCTAGATTGGCACGTAACAGTGCAGAGGCTGACGTATCCAACATCCTTTTTTGCCTGTGCTGGATTTATTCCTTAATGAAAGCATAAAGCTTGTCCAGCCTTTATTGTTGAAAACCACGAAGGTAACCTATAACATGAATTATTTTTCCAGTCATTGGCAAAGAATAGGCACTGCCTGTATTCTCTACATTAGTATACATAGGCAAGTGATAATTCAGGAGAAGTCATGCATCTATCAGTCAATATTTCCATGCCCTGAGAGCTATTGAAGTCACAGAATGATTTGTTGGGGCAGCAGTTTTCTCCCAGTGTAGCAAACACTCTCACCTGATTACTTCTGTTGCATGTACCTATTTGATCCAAGCTATTCTTTAAATGTGGCCTTAATCTTGAATTCTGTAGAAAATCAAGCCAGAGCAGAGCCATTTGCTCTCAGCATCCAGGCCATTGCAGCTTTTTCTTTGCAGCATTGCTATAAACAAGTATGTGACACTAGTGATATATCTACAGTACCTTTACACTTAACCTCTGCAGCCAACTACTTTTCTTTCTTTTCTGAGTTCATAGTTCTCAGAAATGCAGTAATCAATAAACCTACTCCAATTATCAATGTGAAGTAAAACAGGGTCTTCCCATTATCTCAGCAGCAGAGGACACCAATTTTTTATGTATTCCTTATGCAATATTAGGGAAGAGCTATAATTATACTCTCCAGAGCCTGGAAAAGGGCATATAGAACAGCTCAGACAAGACTTTAAAGCTGCTGGCAGTATTTTCAGAAGCAGCAAAGCATTTGAGCTGTTAAATCCAAATATCCACTGCAGTGGTATTGAGGCAAATTCATTCAGATGCTAACTCTTGTCCCACCTCAGCATCCTATGCAGAGCCTGCTCTACCCTTGTAGATTACACGGGGCCACAATGAAACTGAAACCAAAGACAAACCAGAGCTGCTCCTGCTTGGTGCAGCTCTGCCACTACCTGTGAATTCAGACATCTGGTTTGCTGATGAGTTGTCACATCAGTCTTCTCCCACAGCCAAGCAGAAGCATTTGTCTCCTCAGTTCTCTGCATGACCCTTGGGTAGCTGGTGGAACTTGATACAGCTGCGGTGGGAGCACAGGAAGTTCCCTGTTTCCATAATGACCACAGAGATTATAGCAGAGATGGCAGCTTTACAACCTCAGACTTCCTAGTCACAGGTCATCTACAAAGGAAAAACAGCATGGCCATGTGTCCAAGTGGGGCAGTGAAGGCAGATCTTTGCCTTGCATTGAGGCAATTAAATGGTGATTGGCAGCCTCCACTTACCATGAAAAGAATCTCTCTTCAAGTCCCCATTTCTTGCCCTGCTCCTCCCAAGA
The DNA here is from genome assembly GCF_052056855.1 of Sturnus vulgaris. NCBI lineage: Eukaryota > Metazoa > Chordata > Aves > Passeriformes > Sturnidae > Sturnus > Sturnus vulgaris. The sequence continues at coordinate 36,733,635 of NC_142243.1, forward strand.
GTTTTATGAAAATCAGAGCTCAGTGTAGGCTCTACTCTTGATTTTAATGGTGTCTACGAATTTACAACACGTAAAGTTGAATGTGATAAAGCACAGATGCTCCAGGAGAACTTTTTCCAGTTCATTGTTAACCCTGAAACAATGTTGGATATCCTATCCTTGTCTCCCTTCCTAAGTGACCTAAACACTGGACAAATTAAATCCAGAACATATTATCAGACCCATCTTAGTGAATTACTTCTGAAGGACAGTGCTACATGGCTGCTTTTCATAAACACTTCATTAAGACCTAATGTGACTAATGCACTTGGTATTAATGTGTACTTAAATTTATTCTTTATGCTGTTTGTAAATCTGTTTCGAGGCAACTAGAGTCAAGAGCCTTTACACTGCTCTCACAGCCTCTCCTCATTATTATCATGGTACAGTTAGTTTCTTTTACTCTCCCACAATTTCACTTTGAAAAAATAATCTTTAATCTTTAGCTGAGAAGTTAGGTCATGAAATCACAAGACACTATATAACATTTTTTTCGAAAAAGAAGTTCTTTTCATGAAATGTTCTAGTTACCAAACATTCCTAAAATTATCCTCCTAATCAATACTGCACAAGCATTTTCAGCTAAATCTCTTAGCCACTTTCATTAAGCTATATGAGATGTAAAATAAGGGAATTCAGGAAAACTCTGAATGCAACAGTAATTATGGTGCTAAAACACGGACTCCATAACAAAAATCTAACCAGATGTTAGCTGCTTCTTTACTGTTTAAGAAAATCTATTCAAATGCAAAAGTCAGCAGCAGCAGAAATGAGCTCACGCTTCGCCTTTCTGCTCTCCCCAGTCTTGTATCTCGGGATCTATTTTTAATGCAGTTTCAGGTCAGTGCAGATTCGTTGTGCTGTGGGGCACTGGCAGTCCACAGGGCACTGCCTGGCCCATGCATTGCGTGGCAGAGGACCTTTGGTGATGGGGCTCTTCACGCTCTGCTTACTGAAGAGCCTGGTTCCCAGGGAAGCTTGGAGGCTGTGCTGTGCAGCTCCCTGCTGGCACAGGCTGTGGCACAGCCTGGGTTTCCAGGTGTGCACAGGAAGGGCGAGGGCCATGGCTGCACCTGCTCAGATGCAGACTTCTCCCATCATCACTGGTGGTACCCTCTGGAACATGCTCAGCAGCCTGTTGGAGCCCTGTGATCATCACCCGTGGCACAGAGCAGCACTGGAGAGGCAGTGTGCTCATCCTCAGGAGGAAGGTCTACGCACATTTAAAAGAAAGAAAATAACCCCCAACACTTCCCTGGCTCTGTAGAAGTGAAGAGCACCAACACCTCCCCTTGATCCTCCTGATGAGTTCAAGTCCCAGGAACAGCTCTTTGAAGATTTTCAGCAGGAAGCCAATTACAGCCAAAAGTGAAGCCTTTCTCCCCAGATGTAGCCAAACTGGAGGATGCATGGATGTATGAAAATTAGACTACACCAGCCTGTATGAGGCTCAGTGCCCACTCACACCAAACTTGATGCTACCTCCACAGCAGCCCCAGAACAGTGGTACGTGATGCTGAGGGGCTGGGGAGCAGAGCACGGAGGGGATGTTTGGCACAGTGTGCTGCAGGATGGGTGCCAAGTGCCCCGTGCAGCCCCAAAATCAATGCAGCCTCTGAAGGAGCAGGCAAGGGCCAGGTGCTGCTGTCCATACGCTGCTGGGGCTCAGTGCTGGGCTGCTGGCAAGTGTCCTGTCCCCAGCGCAGAGGCAGCGGGTGGCCTGTGATTCCTCTTCAAGACTTTCCCTGAACTGAGGCGAGGACTTCCAAGAAGTGTCAGCTGCTGCCGCCCTCGCTGGGGTTTGCTACGTGATTTAGCAGCAGCAGCAGCAGCAGGGGGAGGGCTGCGGTGAGCGGCTCCCAGCTGAGGTGCACGGACGCTTTCAGCACGGATGTTCCGTGCACAACAACCAGACCCACGAGCCCAAGGGCCATCAGTGGCTGGGATCTTTGAAGACCAAGGGGTACTTAGGGGCTGTGTCTGCAGTGAGCGTTTCCAGCGACCCTGGACAGGACAAGACCTGTCATTTCTTATGGGTGTCTTAGAAGGACACACACCATCAGCAGAGATGAACAAGTGCTAGCACGGAGCTATTTTGATGGAGCTGGAAGGGGAAAGGAGGCTCTCTCCTGTGCCCAGGTTACCCAGGTTACTAGTGCAGCAATGTAGCTAATAAACAAAATGCTCTCAGTAAGCTTAGTCCTCTGTGGTTGACTCTAAAACTCTCAAATTTTAACAGATCATCTAATCAAAAATAAAGTCTTCCCTGTGTTTCTGGAGACCATTTGCATTCCCCTGACTTGCTGGCTTGCAGTGCCACCCCAAGCCCCATTGATGCATGTGGTTATCTAGGCCAGCAGATGTTGGACAAAAAAAGAAACATACCTTGATCTCAGTAAGCTGCTGTGGCTGTGGGCATCAGTCAAAGTGTGCTGATTCACACTCAGGGCGATCTGATCCAAGCAGGCTGGGTCTGCACTGCAGGCTCTGGAAATGGGGATTTACCTCTCCCCATGGTGGCTCTGCAAGTGTGATAAGGTTAGAGAGAAGATTGCCCAGCACACTGCTAAAACCTTGGGTTAACCAACTGGTCTTTAATCCAAAATATAGTGAATGCCAATCATACAGCTCATGGTCTTGATATTGACACAGCATCCCAGTCTGCCAGACAGACCAGGCATGTACAGACACAACAGACAGACAGACAGACGGACAGACAGCTCCATCTGACAGCTGACCCTGACAGTGCTGCCCACCAGCTCTCCCAGAGGTGTGAGTTTTTCAGGTCAGCACCTGCCTCCAGCAGCCAGCCCCATAAAATGCCAGTCCTGCCTTTGAGTGCAAGCTGCAAAGCCTCACTTTCTGTTTTAAGTATCTCTCAGTTTTAAACTTGCCTGGCTCTGTTCCCAAGGAGCATCCCGCAGCCCACCTGCCTCATACAGATTTTATTTCTTATTAAAGATAAGCTCCCCTCCATCCCAAAAACAGTGAATTGATTAAGGAATTTTAGAACATCATGAATTGAAATATGTTTGTTTTAGAAGTTTTGTATATATTTCACCTTTTGTACTTTCTGTAAAGGATTACATAAAGTTTCCAACCAAAATAATTTTGAACCAGAAGGTGACTTTCTCTTAGACAGTATCAAAGTAGTATGCTTGAAACTCTTCCTTCTTTCTGAAGGAAGGGAATGGTATTTCACACTCTGTTGAACTCACCTTGCTCCTACCTGATGGTTCTATTTGGTCTCATCAGCATTTTGCAGCAGAAACTGGAGTTCATATTTTTATCACCAGCCCCCAGCGCCTGTCTTTATCTTGATTGTGGCAGCACCCACAGTGTGCACTGACAGGCTTAAGAAATGCAAGAATTTTGGGCTGCTTCTCTGTGCTTGAGGTCTTTGCTGTGCATTTTATAAACTTGCTGAAGGTTAGACTCATGTCTTCTGATTTTGAAAGTAAAGGATACAGTTATTCTCACATAACGGTACTCTATCATGCAGATTGCTTCCTAGGAATGCCTCCCCTTCACAAGAGGCCAGACTCAACAGCCCGAGACCTTTGGTGTGCTTGTGGCTTTGCAAGGTCAGAGAACCAATGAATGTTTCCTAGCAAGGTGTGACTTACTCATTTGGGTCAGGTATCAATTTGTATTGTACCCTCCCATTTCTCTTGGTGCAGTTTTCCACAAATGATTTGCAACTGGATCTCTCATAAATCCCAGCCAGGGAAGGCAAAGATGGGGGGATGAGATGGTTCTGCAGGCTGTGCTCATGCCAGGGTGCAGACAAAAGACAGAGGATGGTGAGGAAGAAAAATAAACTCTTGACATATCTTATAGAAGCACAACAAAAAGGTATTTTCAGAGAATGAAAGATTTCAGAAAACAATAAATTTTATATGCAAAAGCAAGTATTGATTTTCACTCTTAAAAAAAATAATCTGCAGAAGCAATATTCATCATGTAACTTCCGCCAGTAAGGCCAGATGCACCTTGAAAAGCACTGGCAAAACACACAGTGCTCACGTAGATGAAAAATTGTAGACACTTTTCCTCTCTCAAACATGTTTTAATAGACATTGGTTTTCTACTCAGTGCAAGCTACCAAGCATACTAATGCCATCACATAAAAGCTCAGTACTTAGATTGCAAGAATTTTAAAGATACTCTTTCTCTCTCTTTTCTTTGGCTTACTTCAGAATGTCTGATACATGGAGGAGAGAGAAGGAGGGAGGTTGCTGCAATCTCTATGTGGAAGTACACCAATAATAACATCTCTTTAAAACCCCATAATATTCACACAGAGTAAAAATGTCAGAATACGAAAAAGGAGATTTTTATTTGCTTTTCATAAGCCCCTCTACAATGCAAAATTTGCATCCCACAGAAAGAAAACACTGAGGAAAGCACATTTCACTGGCTGCAATGCCGGCACAGTTAATGGTGCTTGCAATTGCTTTTCCATTTTTATTTCCTCTGAAGCTTAAAGATCCATGGAAGGTAAAACACACTCATTTTCATCTTCTGATCCTCCATCTGTCCAGTAACACTGCAGCCTGTGGCCCCTGCACAAGGATGGGTCTTCCCATGCTCCAGACATGGGAACACATGCCTGTGTGGCATGGCCTTAGGTGTTCCACATTTCCTCTAAACACAACCATGGGCCACCTTCCCTTGTGCCCAGGAGAACCCTGCCCCAAATAAGAGTTTTCCCTCTCCATGGTTTCACCAGGGAGAATAGTGATTTTTTTTTTTTTAAGAAAATGGCATAGTTTGGTAAAGTGCATTATTTGCCCTCTAGTGTGTTTACTAAAAGATGTTTTCTAGAAATTGAAAATAGACACTATTCCCATTCAAAGTCTTTTAAAATTTATGCTTAACTCAAGCTCCATTTATTATGGGAAAAAATTTGGAGAAATCAGTGTTTTGTTTTGGCATTTTTAAAGAGAAAATTTATCAGAACTTTACCTCACAAGCAGTATAAATACACATAGGCTGTTTCACAAGAAACAGAACCAAAAATTCTCAGAAAAGAGACTCTACCAGTAGAGGCAGAAAATAAAAAGCCAAGTATTTCTGAGTGAAGCCAAGATTTTCTTCAATTTTTTTCTTGATTGTAAGAATTACAACAGAAGTATGGCTAGAGAAAAATATTATGCAATAAAACTTACAATAAAGTTTACCACAGGGAAGTCATGAGGACTGAATATGGATACCACCTGCTGTAGAAGTATTGTGAGATTTTCATAAGATTTCAGATTTTACATGAGAACAAGAAGCACACTGGTTGGGCTGGTGGCCAGGCTGCAGGCACAGGGTATTAGAGTCCTGTGAGGAGTAACTTTGATCACAGTGACTGAGAATTCAGTTATTCAAGAAGATTAAACAGCTGAAGTTTTTATGGATACCACAAAATTGTCAGATGGGCTTGACTGTGGAAAATGAGAACAAAAGAAGTTTGGAAAGAGGGTCTGAGGAATTGAGGAATTCCCCCATCATGACTTCTTTGCAACTTAGTACACATGTGCAATTCATTGCTTACAGACTGGAATGAATGTTCTCCAGAATTTGAAAGTTACAAGTCTGAAGCACAAGAAGTTGACTGCAGTCCTGAACCCCTATAGGTGCTCCTGTAAGACACCCTGTGCTATCACCTGGTGGCTGCAGTTCCATCGAACTTCTCTAAACGAAATGAAACTTTTTTGAGACCTGATAATCTTTGCAAGCCTAAATAAGCTTTGTGCGTATCTATTTTAAATTTTAAAAATCATTTTGGTGTATTCTAATCCTTGAAGCTTTAAAAATGTTTTTATGAACAGGCTCATGTTCACTTACATTTTCTGCCAAGTGTTCCAGAATGCTGCAAGCCCCTCCATTTCTGGACAGAAATGATGCATGTCTCAGATTATTGCAGAGAGATACATATTATCCAGCAAGCTATATGACACCACTGACAATCTGCCTTCTAATATCTGTTTGCTTGATATACTCTTATTTTAAAGGGCAGTTGAATGATGCTCTGGAAATGCTGCTATATTCCCCATCTGCTGAATTCAATTAACACAGCAGGTGGGCAGTCAAGCTATTTTGACAACTATTCTTCCATCTCAAAACTATGTAGTATTTATATTCCAAAAGGTTTCAAATACTGACATGATAATTTGTAGTATCTTCAAATGCTTCTTTGTATGAGTTAAAAATTCAGACAAACCTGGTTTTGCTACAGTCCCCAAAGCTCACAGTCAAAGGCAAAGCTGTGAAAACTTTCTCAGCTCAAAGCTCTGCAACTGCATGTGATGACTTAACCAGTGGCGTTCCCATCAGGTCTCTGGAAATGATTACAGGGTTTTTCATGTTGTTACCATGGAAGACAGAGAAAGTGTTAAATTAGCAGGATTTGAGGGATCAGATTCTTACCATTCATAGAAAATGGAACCACAATGTCTTCCCTCTGCAGCTGATGTATTTTAATACTTCCCTGGCATCAGCTGGGCTTTTTTTACAAGTTAAAGATAGGTTTGCATAAACCTACCTGACATAGTCAAACAAGGTACACAAGTGCTACCCGAAGCACAGTTTAGAAAATACTTCTTATACTTCACATATATATCTGGAATGAAACACAGTTTTGGGTATTTGGCAATATTATAGTCCTGTTTCTGGTGTGAGGTTTCTTTGGTCTTAATTTATTTATTTAAACTACTGTTCCTCATCTGCACTTATTTCAGCAGTGTGGGACCAGATTCTGCTGCTCCAAAACTATTGCTATCAGCTGAGTTACTGTTACTAAATTAAAAGCAAAATGCGGTGAAATAATGAGTATATCATTATTATTGTTATACTAATTTTGACAGTGTTTGTGTTGTACAACACCAGAGAAAAATGTGGCTCCTGCCCTAAAGAATCCATAGTTTCAGAATCTCAAACTGGATCCCTTCCAGCTCATTTTCTGTTTCTAGGGTTATGCACTTTGCCTCTTGCAGGATCCTCCCACATACCTAAAATCACACTTACCATTTCAGTGTTTAAGTAAGTTGTGAGAAGCAGGAAAGCAAGTTGCCTGCGTGCATGCTTCAAGTTGCTGTTGCTTTAATGAACTTTTTTCACGCTCTTTCATCTCTAAATTTAGCTAACTACTAAAGCCAGAGTTTAGCAGATTGGGGGACACAGGAAACACTAATGCACAGACTGTATATAATCACTCTCAAAAGAACAGCACAGATTACAAGACATTGTAATTACTATTCTGTAGCCAAATGAAGTCCATTTTATGAAATCACACCTTTTCAGATCTAATAAACCATTAGAATCATTCATTCAAGACCAACACATGCAGCACAAAATCAAAAGTATTATTTGAGGGCTGACAACAAGAATCTGAAAATCTGTTCATGTATTTGAATAGATCACATTGTGACTTGTGCCAGGCACAAGTACACCTTAAATCTGAAATGTAATCTTTAAAATAGTTGCCTCAATGCCGTTTAATTAGAACATACTGAAGAATCATGGGAAAGAGTTAAGAGTGTGAATTCAAGTACAGAGATTTAGAAGTGTACTGTACAGATACTGGCAATGACACAATGATGATACAATACTGAGCTTTATGAAACTGCAGAAAAGTTATGTCATTGTAAATTCTGGTTCATTTTCAGATACAAGAAATATGGTAAACCAGGAAATATTCTATATTGTTTAGTTTAGATAAATGACAAGCAGTTTTATGCCCTGGATCACATACATAAAATCTGATTAAAGTATTAAACTTTGTGCTTATATAGATAGTTTGAAAGTTTTAATCTTCCTAGTTCTCAGAAATTATACTTCCAGTATTCTAGCCAAAAAGCTTTCCCTCTTTTATCAGAAAACAGCACAAGCACAACCCAGAAAGTTTGTTAATTCTTTCTTTAATAAAGCAGGCTAGATGTTCTTCCAGAGTAAAGATACAAAGCTCCACGACTAAATCAATACCCAGTCAAAATATGATACTGTCTTTCTGCAGTACATACATACTGACATGACATGCAAGAGACTTTAAAGTAATAAATTACAGATGTGAGATACAGTAAAACAGTCTCAGATGTGCACTCTTAATGCTGCATTAGTTTTGTCAGCAATTTGCAATGTTTATAAATTTTCTATCTGATTATTGTTATCCATGAACATTATGAGCAGGTCATTTCTGAAGAAAACGAATAATCTTGTATTTCAAATGACAATTTCTCTTTCAGTATATTCTTAACATAACACAAAACAGGGTGATGATTTGACATTTAACTTACAAGTTTTTAATTTAATGAATATACTAAAATACTTTTAACTATCTCTGCACTATGATCAAATATCAGAGACAACATATTTGAGATGTGAAAGGACATGGCACAACCAAAGCAGATTCATTTACTGGAGTTACTCTGATCTTATTTGTATAATCATCTCTCTGCTTTTGAAGATTTTTATCATATCCCATGGCATGACACACATTCAGCTCATCGATATTCACTGATTCATCTCAGAAACTCCCCAAATCTTTATATAATTTTACTCCTGTTTTAAAATATGCAATATTAAAGATACAACTAATTTACAAAAATAAAAAACCTGTACAACTCACACTCTTCCATTGGCATTGAGACTGTTCAAGAAAATAGCAATGTGATCCCTGAAACGACCCACTAGAATAGAAATCAAAAGATTGATGCTTAAAAAAATAAAAAAGAAGTAAAAACATTTTCTCCTGCCAAGCTACTGGAATCTTTGAAGGTTTATGTATCACAGAATATAAAACTTTTCTCTCTGTCCCCAGAATATGTCTTTCCTCTTTGCACAGGTACTTCTTCAACAGCCACCTTTTGTTGATGGCACCACAAGCCTTGCTGGATAGGGTGAGGCTAAAAAAGCTTGAAAGACCTAAATAAATCAACCAGCCACCCAATCCCCTGGCGTTCATGAAAACTCAGGGTAATAAAATAAACTGGAGACAGGCATGCATACTGAAATTCTAAAGAGATTTTTTATGAAGCTTAAAATTAAACCAAAATAAACACCTCTCCAAAATGTTATACGTTTAAGATCTTTCATCTAAAGTCATCTGACTGTTTGCATCACTCTGTTCAGAGAGGTGTGATGCTATGCCTGCTCATAACATTCTAGCATTTTAACATTTTACAAGGCACAAATCATCTCTGAAGAACTACATGGTGGCTTTTGAACATGTAAGGATGGCAGCTACCACGTAATTACATAACAATTAACTCTTCAGTTCAGTCACCGACATAGACCTTGTAAAATCTAAGACCAGAAAATTACATGTCACCTCATCTTTGGGATAGGGTACTTCATTCACAATTACAGACTAAGCAGCAAGTAACTACAATTTCATAACTTGCAACAAACACAAGCTTTGCCATGCAAATAGGAAGTTGTTGCATGGTATAGTGTATATGCATCTTAAAAGCAAATAATGCTCTTTTTTTGCTGCAAGAGGAGACCACCAGGTTTTTTTTTGTGAATTCCAACAGAGGTTAAAGGGATCAGAGAGTACAGAAAGCCCCCCTTATTTACTTGAAAAAAGCTGTTATTAAATGTACTATGGACTTGATGGGAAAGAAATACACTTTTCCATAGAAGAACAAATAACAGAGTTAATTTGAAACTTTCTGTTGGTTAACGCTGCTGCACCATTATGTTTCTCTTGATTAGAAATATGGAAATCATATAGGAATATATGTAAACAGAGTGTATAGAAGACAATAGCAATGAGACATAAAGTGCTTTTAATTATGAACATTTCATTTCACTTTGCAACCTTCCCTGGTAAGCTATCATACTTGAGCTAGCTTTAGTTCAACCAGCTCAGGTCTATATCATTGTTACTTCCCTTGCACCTACTGCTTTAACTGTGGTAGTCTGAGTAAAATTTAAAAAATCATGCCAGGGGAAGTAAAAGTAGACAAAGAGGGAAAGAGGTGAACTGGGAACTCTCAAGGGGGAAAAGTAGACAAAGGCAAATAAGGCTCTATTGTGTAAGTCCCCATTCTCAAGGAGTTTGTCACATAACCTCCTGTAAGCACTGAGGAACAACTACACAAACCTCTGCCCTGAACACACCTCAGGCTATTGCCAGATGAAAATGAAGAAACTAGGATTCCTCAAGGGAGAACAAACTTCCTACCAGGATGATGCTTTTAATCTTTTTGATACTCATTCCCTATTTCTCTAATCAGTCTCTGAAGAAACAGTACCCTTTCCTACACAGAAAACCCAGTCAAGCATATTTTGTAAAAGGACAATATTAAATCTAGCCCGTCTTTGCTGCTTCAGGTCTTATGCCAAGTATCCACATATTTCCGTTATGGTACCTGGCCTATACTATTCTATGTTTTGGGAAAGCAATAGTTCTATAGTAACAAAGCTCCTAAGTAAGGTAACAGCAGAATTAATAATAACTGTATATTAGAACTGGGTTTTACTGGGTCTTTATTTAAGGCAGTTATTAACATGTATATATTATTTTTTAAAAGTAGCAAATTTATGGGTTTTTTGTTTGTTTGTTTGCCTTTTTATTTTAATCTAGGCTTTTGGCAGCTGAAATGGGTTACCTTCATCTATTTTCTGTCCTCATAATCCAAAGAACTATCCAGCCAGTGGAATCACAGAAATCAGAGCTGAGTTGTAATGACAGATTTCCCGAACTCTCCCAACCTGTTTCTTTAGATGTCCAGTGGGCTGACAATAGCAAAGTCAGAATCTTTGCTGTTATTACTACTGTCGTCATCAGGGCTGGAGCTCAGGTTGCTGGAAGAGGCTGAAATGGAACCCATCAGAGGGTCAGAAAATATCAAAGAAGAACGAGACGGAGCTTCTGGCTTCACTGCTGCCTCCTTGTGTGCCTGAGGGACCTGCACCGGCTCTGGAACAGCATTTTTACTTCTTTCCTCTTCTTTGGAAACCATAATATAGTCATCAGCACTCTTGCTCTCACTAGTGCTCGAATCAGCTGTAGTCTGTGAAACAATGGCACAGGAAGGACTTAAAGTGAGCACCAGTCTTACCACATAACGAGGTTTATGAAGCATGTCAGGCATATGGGAATGGGACAAAGGAATAATTATTATCCAAGAGTGGCAATGACTAAATAAAGTGAAAAATAAAATGGATATTAACTTTAGATGACATAATTCATTATTTCATAGAATCACAGAGTATTCTGAGCTGGCAGGGACCCACAAGGATCATTGAGTCCAGCTCTAAAGTGAATGACCCACACAGGGATCAAATCCACAACCTTGACATATTAGCACCATGCTCTGATCAAACTGAGCTAATTTTAAAAAGCACAAAATGCAATACTTTAAAAATACATTTTTTGGTCTAACAGTCTTACGTGTCTCACCATCATAGTGCATCCATGTAGTGACCACAGCAGCCATGCATCAAACACATACATTACAGCTGTGAACATTTTCAGTAATTACAGTGGGTTTCTGTACTATTTAGTGAAGTAGTTTTGAGAATTTTTTTGCTGGTTTGCATGTACAGTAGTGTTTTGGAGCTTGTCAGGAGAATGGTTTGATATAAAATTTCCTAGTAAAACCCTGACTTGTGAAACCAGAACCACCCATAGACCTGATTTAGTGTGCACCAGTTTGGGTTCAAACTGTGTTTAAACAACACTTGCCAGTGTTGTTGACTATTTCCTGACTCTTCCAGAAAATGAGTGTCTGGGAATCCCAATTCTGTCTGGTTAGACCTTGGGAAATGTGTGTCCCTGAGCAGTTAGGTAGTGGCTCAAGACCACGCATCAGTGCATTAGAAAACACTATGAAATCTCAATTTTATATTCCATTATACTAGCCACATTGAGAGTCCCAGCTTTTCCAGTTAGAGCTATATGTAATTACAAAGGGAGATTGCCATGCACAGTAGAGTGGGATTTCTCACTTGTTGACAACTGGCAGCCTTTTAGCTTGGTTGCAACCCAAATGGACAACACTGCTTCCTTCTCCAAGAGCTGCATTCAGCTCCTGTCTAGTGCTATGTTCCTCTGGCAAGAATATGACTGCTTTCTTGGTTGTTTCCACACAAGTTATTTTCAGAGTAATAATTCAAGCTGCTAAACAGCCTGTAGGTACAAGCATCCTGAAATGGTGTGATGCTGAAACCAATATATTTGACTACATGAATGCAAGACTGAGAAAAAGGAGAATCAGAGGGATATGTGTATGTCCACATTTGTGCCACTATACAAGCCCTTCTGCTGTTAGACTTCCACATGCACACACACACACACACACACACAAAGAAAAAAAGGCAGTTACATAAAGAAAAAACAGGAATAATCTGAATGAGATCATGGTATATAAAACTGGAGTACCACAAGCATCAGCAAGCCACAACTGCACTTACAGAATCAATGGCTGCCAGCAAAATTTATTTTGCAAAATTTATTATTACAGCTGAAAATTATTTTCTTGTTTTTACTACTGATTATAAATCAGAATATTCTTGAAATGGTACTGTAGAGTAGCTCAGGAAGCAAACCCCACCTGATTATGAATGACTGTAAGATGAAATGAGGGAGCTGGAAGTCTTTGGTTGTCATTTACATAGTCATTACAAATTGTTAGAAGTCACAATCAAGATAAATTTCAGCTGAATGGGAGAATATATTCAAATACAGAATTGTGCTCAAATTTATAAGGATTCAAATATCTCTCTTTCTAATAAATGTTGAAATATCCTGTTTTTGTGTGTTATCTACAAATATGCAGGTATAATAATATTATATAATTAGTATTACTATACGTTTAATAATATAAAATATTCTGTTTTGTAATGAACTAATTTTAATACTTTATAATTCAAATGTAAGTATTTTGAATCCAGAACATTGGTTAAAATTTTACCTGTCCTAATGTAAGACAGTCATCACACTGATAGAAACTGGCATCTATTATTTTTGATAGTAAATCTTTTCACAGAAGACTTAATAAAATTCATACAAAAGTCAACAAATTGGTTTTAGAAAGATCAACAACTAGCCTTTTCTGAGTGTTATCAAAATTGATCTCCAACCCTCCAGATAAATGCAGAACCAGAGTAGTTCAAATGCCAAAAACTTCAAGCAGTTTCTATGAAGTTAAAACCACAGAGTTCTATCCTACAAGGAGAGATACTTCACTGTTTAAACACTTCTGAGCTGAGACATCATTTGTTAGTAATTAGCCTTTTGCTTTCATCTTGTCTATTTGAAATGCTGTCTTCATGAGCTGTCAGTGAGTCAGCTGCCATCTCCAGGGGGCTGAGGACGCAGGCAGCACACAGCCGTGGCTCTGCTCCATCAACACAGAATCACAGAATAGTTTGGGACTATGCGACCTTTAAAGGTCACATAGTCCAACAGCGAGGCACAGGGACGTCTTCAACTAGACCAGCTTGCTGAGAGCTCTGTCCAACCAGACTATCAATGTTTCCAGGGATGGGGCACCCACCACCTCTCTGGGAAACCTGTTCCAGTGTATCATACCATTCTCATCACAAAAAAAAATTTATTTGTTAGATCTAATCTAAATCAACCCTCTTTGAGTTCAGAATCATCGCCCCTTGTCCTGTTGCAAATGGCCCTGCTAAATTTGTCTCCACCTCTCTTGAAAGCCCTCTTTCAGTACTGAACACATACAATTAGGTCTCCCTGGAGCCTTCTCTTCTCCAGGCTGAAAATCACCAACTCTCTCAGCCTGCCTTCACTGGAGAGGTGCTCCAGCCCTCTAATCATCTTTGTCACGCTGCTCTGGACTTGTTCCCATGTCCTTTATGTGCTGGGGACCCCAGAGCTGGATGCAGTGCTCCAGATGGAGTCTCACCTGGAGGGGAGCAGAGGGCCAGAATCACCACCCTGGATCTGTTGACCACACTGCTGTGGATGCAGCCCAGGGTACAGCTGGATTTCTGAGCTCAAATGCATATTTGGAAAATGTCCAGCCTCTCATCCACCAGTATTCCCCATTCTTCTCAAGCAAGGCTGTTCTCAATCCCTAAGCCTCCAGCCTGTATTGATACTTTTTTGGGAGCTCTAAATGCCATAGTCAAAATTTCAGTACTTTGTTCCCACCCCCCTGCCCTGTACAACAGAAATATACATTCTTCTGAACAATCACTGCCACTTAATTCACCTGGTCTCTTTCCACACTTCTATTTAAAAGCTCTGAGGGAATGCAGTACCGTCTCATTTCTCAAAATTATACACTTTATTATTCCAATCTATCAAGAATCCTTTATTTCAGTCCTCACAGCCCTCACACCTCCACCTTGTGTAGGGTGACACAGATCTTACTTAGTGAAACACTCGTTCAGCAAGATCAGTATTTCTGTCTCTTGCACTCCCCAATTTCCTAAATTCTGCTTTCAAGAGTGTGCTCTAGTGCAGTTGGAAAAGCTCTTTAATAAAGGAAAGAAAACTACTCATCCAAATTTCTTGCTGGTGCTGTTGAGTTTCCAACAGTAGTCTTCACGCCACCCACACTTTTTGGTTTGGTTAAGGAGACCTATAGCTCACTGAAGTAACAGGGAAGCAGCAAAGTGGAGATATTGACCCCAAAATCCTATAAAAGGGCTTCCTGTAAATGTTTGCCTATCCCTAGCATACACTGGTATTTTGGAACTGATATTTCCAGAGGTAAAATACCTCCTTCCTTCTTCTTTTGCCTGTTTCTGTTTCAGGAAACTCATGCTGACGTGAAGCATGTTTTCTCCCATCTGCTGCCACTACTGAATAAATGAAAAATGACAGAATTATACTTCCAGTAGCTTTGAAAGTTAACAACCTTACGCCCGTTGCCATATGGCTTCTCCAAACAATTTTTCCTGATGAATATCAGCTACTAGGACCAGGCTTATTTCATTTGCCTTCACACTGTGAATGAGTTAAAACTAACTGCAAGGATACAATTCACGAAAGCTTAGAAGAACAGCAGCTCATTTTGCCTCCTTCTTTGAACAGACATAAAGGCAAGATAATGTGTTAATTATCATTCATTATTTAGCAACAGAAGCCTTCTGTTTGTCAACTGCATGCTGCTACCAAAGCCAAACATTCCAAAAAATGCTTGATTTCTTTCAGCCTTTATCTTAATGTTTTTTGCATTTTTAATTTTGCAGCTTTCTTTTCTAAAGAAGGGGTATATCCTTATCCTCATTTTGCAGAAAGGGATTTTGAGACAAAAAAGAGGAAGAATACTTTTTAAAAAAGCAAAGATGATAAATAATTTATACTTATATAAGAACCAGGTACAAAAGACCAGATTTTAGTCTCAATTACAGAATAGCTATACCTGTAACTGTTCCAGCTGTCCGAGAAAATAACCCTACAACTCCAGCAAAGAACAATTTCTACCGTACAAAACACACCAAATAGAATTACAGGCATTACCAAAGTAACAGTAAATGCAAAGAGAGTAGAAATTTATTTAGCAAGAAATGCATTAAAATGCCTAGATGTGGTTGTTTTTTAATCCCCCTGCAGCTCTCAGTAAGTACTCCCAGCATGACCCAGGGCACCAGTGCAGCCCCTTTTCTTCAGCAGAGGTAAAAGCCTGGGCTGTGGTCTGGTTTGGGCCAACAACTGAGCCCATCAATTAACAGTCTAATATCACAGTCAACTGTTCTGCAGTTTTATTTTCCTGGCTTTTATAAAAAGGGGTCCAAAGCTCTCCTCTTTTTGTTTGATTTTATGTGTGGTGGTTACAGACAGAGGGCTTGGAAACAGACTAACCAGGGGGTAGTCAGACAGACAGACAAACTACTCCTAACTAACTATCCAAGGATACTACCAGCCCTCCTGGAGTGCCATTTCTAACACTAATCTTCTTCAATGGTGGGAGCCACGGATGTCACTCGGCTCCTGGGGCTGGATGTAAGTACCCTGAGTACACTCTGGGATAAGCCCACACATCACTATACATCACCCTGAAAATCTGCACTGGAGAGAAATCTGTGCAGACCAGGCTTCACCTGCTCCACCCTCTTCAATACTTGAAGAGTCCCAGTATATCCATTATACATGATTTAGACCAGCCTCTGAGTCAGGGCTTCTCCAGCATCAGCAGGGTCTGCACAGACACACACACACGCACATGCACACACACATACACACACAGAGCTTGCTACCATGTGATATGGCATTCTACCTTCTAGTTTCTAGAAGTGAAAAATCATAAAAAAACCCATTGTTTGCCATTTTGGGAAGAAAAGAGGTACTTCATATAAAATACTAGGACATCAAGGGCAAAAATAGGAGGCCATTATATACTGTATCAGTTTAACCTATAGCTTTATTATGGCAGAAAATAATGGTTGTGATGACAACAGCTAAGCAAACAATGAAAACTCTCTAGCAAAGCTTTGCTCTTTGACATTACTGAGTATAAAAAATAAATCTTGGTATGGCCTCTAATACCAAAATACAAACATGTTTTTGAACATAGAGTGTTCTAACTCAGGGGGATCGTGTCTAAGAAATCAAAATGACCCTGTGTCATTATTTGAAAATGAATAAATATTTCCTGTAGCTCCTAAGTAAATTTGTCAAAAGTGACTGACTGCAGACTCAGTTAGACTTTGAGGTGATAGTGCTGCCACTGATTTATGAGTGTGAGCATCAGCAGCAGGGTGGCAGACTTAATAGAACTCCAACATAGAAATGAGCAGGCACAAAAGTACTTTTAAGATTATGTTTGGGTTTGACTGAGTCGTAGACAGAGAAGGCCCTTTGTCTATGAACTTGTCCTATGTATACTTGTCCTTGTATGCTTTATATGTGAAAACATTGTTTACACATTCAAGGAGAAAGTCAATTCAATGAAGTAGAAGGTAAAAGCAACCTCTTGCTACTTCCTTTTTGGCAATGGCCATGAATACACTGCATTGCAGTTAATCAGCTCTTACATAATGGGATCCTGGAGGACAAGGACAATGAGAATAATAATGTGGGAACATTTGGTATGGGAACATTTACCTGCAGTTTTTACATTTTTTTTGTTAGGAAATTAATCTGATTCTGTGATTCAACAGTGTGAAAGAATTCACCCCGAACACTGCCTAACACTTAGACTTCAACATATGTTTGTGGAGCATAAGCCTACAATAAAAATAATTGATCAGAATAGGACAGTAGCTAGAGATACACTTTTAACCCACTCTCCATATGGACCAGGAATGTTGGTGTGTCCCATGTAATGTATGGATATGCTAGAGGAAGTCTCCAAAAAATGGAAGACCATCAATGGCCTGCTTGAGATGCTTTTATTTTACCTGTTGTCCTGAGATGAACTGTTGCTTTGTCATGACAGGTCCCTTTAGGACATCACCTGCCCCCTTGTTCTGATTATTGGAACAGTAGTGATCATCAGCAATAGTGATTTGCTCATTTTCTTCAGCTTCCAGCTGGCTCTGGTTGAAACGCAATGAACCTTTCAGGATATCCTTGATCTGTTGTTGAATAGGAGGGGAAAGGATGTAAGTTAAAAACTGGGAGGAATTCTACATTTTCTAAAGCTCTGGGCAGACTACTTTCATACACCATTTCCCAAAAATATTTGCTTTGAAAAGATAGGAAGCAAGTCAATATTCATATCTATATTGGTTAAAGGTAGAAATAACAGTGAAATGTGGTTTTTATTACAATCTGGAAAACAACTATCCAGGAAATCTAAAGAGAATAAAACTGTTAAGATTACTTCCTGGCTCATTATAGGTTTAACACATCACATTGCTCTTCATAAAATGTATTTTGAGGGAGCAGAGGCAGTAAAAACAGAGCTACAGACGCTCATTTTATGTATGTAGTATTTTTTCCTTTAATTCAATGATGTTCAAGTGTTGTCACAATGAAACAATGAGGACACAGGCATAGTTGATGTCTAGCAAGTACAGTTTGCATTAAGAAAAATGATAGCATGGCTTAAGTCCAGCATTTGGTGTTGCATTTCTTTAGTTTTGATTTGAGACTTCCAAAACTTCCACAGGAGCAAAAACTGTGCAAGTTGTTTGAACTCTTTATAGTTGAGTTTTATTGTTAAAAATAAAAATACACCACAAGGTTTGATGCACCAGTAAAACAGCTACAAGAAGACAAAACAGCAGTATACAAAAAGAATAACATAGGAGAAAAAAAGGAGAAAGGATTAAGAACTCTGAAGGGCACAAGAAGGTTAAGCTAAGCAATAGTAATACCTGCTTCAAACCAGCCAAGGAAACCAGAATTTCATCTTCTTTTTCCAAGCGTTCTTGCAAAATGACTTCCTGAATATTTCCTGTAACATCAAAAGAAAAGAAAGGTAAAGAGAGAAAACATCCTAAACTCTAACGTGCTGTTACTTACTGCTGACTGATGCTTTCAAAACAAACTCTGTGACCTGCAAACACAATTCTGTATCCAAACCTAGAGACTGACATCCTTATTATCTGCAGAGGTGAGGCCAGCCTGAGCCTGGCACTGCTACCAGGAAGCCTCCAGAAATGCTCTGCTTCTACAGGATTTCTGTTGCCTCTGTGTACCAAGGAACTCAGGCTACTACTGGCCCCTAGAAGACCACACCAGCCTCTGTGTTACATACAGTTTTGAACTTGAAAATGCTTTGGAAAAAAATTAAAAACAGCAGGAGAAATATGCCACATCTCACAGAAGGGTTTAGGTAGAAGCACAGCAATCTTCATCTTGATCCCACGGCCATTGCAGATGCTAGAATACTCTTCTTTATAGAAGGAATACAAAAAGTTTAATTCCCTTTCTATTCTCTTCTTTTACGTAAAAGACCCAGAGTTGAGCAAAACTTATTTGACAGAAGGAGCAGTGCACTACCAACACTTCAGGAGACTCTTGCTTTCCATACCCCCAGTGTGATCCTTCAAGGATGCATTTCACTACCCCGGAATAGAGTGTTTGCAGGAAGACAACCCCAGGCAGTGCTACACTCCAACATAGGCGAGAGAAACTACAGTAACTCTGCAGACTGAGATCATTCTCTGGCCTCCTAGCACCTACTTTCCTCCTCTTTAGGGAAACACCAAGGATTCCTAGTGAGAAATTGGCAGAACAAGATTGTATCTGTCAACTGAAAATGACAAAATACTCCTTTGTGCCAATCCTGTCTTACATACACAGACTGAGCCCAAATCCCTCCGTGACACTCATTTGGGAAGAATGCTTTGCTGCTCATGAGTATCTGTATCTCAGGTACTTCACAATTAGAGCTTTGTACCATTAATCCACACCTGAATTGCATTTGTTTGTTTTTAACAATGTTCAGGGCCCGAATCAGTGAAAAGCCAGAACTGTTTTAACAGATGATCCTGACAAGGACAAATATGATGACACTGCCAACTCTGACACAATATGAAGTTTCAAGTAGAAGCATTGAGTAATTTGCTATGAGTTCTGTGTTTACAGAATAAATAGCAAAACAATGAGATTGTGGGAGACAGGACACGAAGAAAGATTAGAAGTGGAGAGGTAGATTTAAAACTTGTGTATAAACACAAGTATGAAATTGAGTTAGGGCCAGAAGTCAGTAATGGGTATAAAGGAGGAATGGAAAGGGCTAAGAGGAGAAAGGATCCACACCTAAGTACTAAATGAACCGCTAAAAAGCAATCTGAGATGTAGAAGGAATGAAAGAATCTAGAGCCATGAAAGGAAATAGCTGACAAAAGTCAAGGTGATGTGATCAAGGCCAAGAGCATCAGTGACGGTACCATAACTCAGCTTTGCATAAACAGCCTGCCTGAACAAGGAGATCTCTGCTCACCTTATTTAGCACACATTATTTACTATACTACAGTGGCAATGTCCTGCAGCAATGTTGTACAATTGTCAAATTGCTGCACAATTGAACAATTTTACATGAGAAAGACACTGCATTATGAAGGCCAGAAATAGTAAAAAACCCAGATCTTTCTGAAAATATGTAGCATCTTGAATTGAGAAAATCCATAATTATTGCAACATTTTATTTGCTTTATTTTACATCTAAATTCTCTAGTCCCTCAATTTGGTAAGTAAAATATGTTAATATTTATTTATAAAAAAATAAGTTACATTCTGTTTTCCACTATTTCAAAGAATGCATGATTTCCTTCTTTTAAAAGGTTCAGAATTTGAAACATCAGAAGGCCAAAGCTTCTGATAGGCAGGACAGCCATGTTTGACCACAGCCTGAATCACTGAATTCAACTCTCTTTTCCATTTCTCAGCATTAGAAAGAAAAGTATTCCATAGTGTGTGATCCCCACATAAATTAAACCATACATTAAAAAACTAGGAGATGAATATTGACTAAGCAGATGGACCAAGAAAATAATTCAAAGCAAACCTCCAACCTGCTGAAGACTAAATGAAGGAAATCTAAAAAATTGGGACAACAAGAGCAAGAAAACAAAGCTAAAAGGTGTTCCACATGATGTGGAAATACTCTACTATTATTACTATTCTTTAGAGAAGTTTTTTAAGTCAGTATTTTAAAAAACATGGAAAATAATTTATCATCACTATAAAACCCAGCTGTAACTGTGTTTGATGAGCCAGTACATTGAAAAATTTCTAAACAATTATGAATGGAATATGATAGTTACCCAGCAGTAAAAATTAATAGAAGTGTTTATATCATCACATATTTACTTTAGCAAGATTAACACTAGATTTTAATATTAGCTTCAGAGGAAAAAAAGATTAGGAACCAAAAGGTAGGAAATACAGCCAATAAATAGCAACTGAGGCATAAAGGCATAAATTGGGATGTCCTTCTCTAGTGCAATGAAACAGAAGGAAGGGAGAATTCCTTGTGGAACTGGCAATGAATCCTGTTCTTAAATATGCCCTTGAACTGCATAAGGCTTCTAATCTGCTGCCCTCATCTCTTTTGAATGCAAAGGTTTTTTTAACTTTTAAATAATGGAACCCAAATTAACAGTGCTCATTCTTCTTCCCTGGCAAATGAGTAGGGAGGAATTTAAAAAAAAATTTTTAGATGAGTGAAACATACAGGCAATGTGATTTTGCATGACTACCTCCTTGATCACATCCTTTTGCTGGGACCACCTTTTGAAATCCATGTGGACTGGAAAGAGAGGTGGGAAGAAGAGGAAGGATGGCAAGAAAGTTGGTATGTGCTCTGCAGCTGCTCTCCTGTGAATGGCTGTGCCAGGGCACTGGGGGGACTCTCATCCAAGCTTTTCCCACTGCCGGGGGGACCTCACAGGGCAATCAGTTGCTGAGATGAAAAGGGAAAACAACTCTCAAATGCAGACAAAAGGTTATTTTATATTCCTGTATCTCAAAAGATACCTTTGCAAATAGAAATACTTTAAAAGATACTATTTCTAGAGTGCTAGGGAACATATTTGATATGATACTACTCAGCTGAAGGACTTTTACTTTAAGCTGAGATGTATAATTTAATTATTCTTTGTTCATATGAAATACTACTGTATTTTGAGAGAAGTGCTTCATGTATATGAATGAATTTGCTACATACTGATTTTTTTCTTTATCTGCTGCTCTATATCAGTACCTCACAGCTTTTTATTTTCTTTTTTTTTTAATAAAAAAGTAACTTATCTTTAAAAAACCCAGGAGATGTCAATTTGGAAATGGAAACACCTTCCTACCTTTAAAAAACCCCCCACTGATACAATGAATCAAACAAACAGATTATGTGATTTCTATATTATTCAAGACTGAGTCCAGTTTGATTCTGTGCTATGAATATCCATCTATTGAGATAGCTGTTTTTATTCAAAAGTTATCAAAATCCTATTGTACATAGAAAACTAAGGTTAAGGTCAAATATTCCTGACTGCCTTGTTTGGTGTTTTTTTCTTTCTTTCGAGATTTCATTTAGCTAATGCCAAATGTTTTCTGCAGAGAAAAAGACAGTATTCCTTTATTCAATGAAGTTCTTTGTAGAGGAAAACAAAAAGTGAATTCTGCAACTTCTCACCTGGTGGTCAGAGCACTGCAGTGAGATGTATGAGATACCAGACTGACATTACAAGACTCTGGATTTGTTTCAAAATAGTGCTAACAAACGTCTGACTATCACAAAATGAACTGTCATACCATGACTGTGATCCTGCCTAAGCCTCAGAAATACCAGAGCTGCTAAACCAGTTGCTCTCTTCAGAACTCAGCAACATTATCCACTTTGATGGATGCCCTCAAACCAGATTCACATGTCAAAGGATGCCTTTTATATAATGGATTAGAATTAATTTTGGGTACTTATTCTTAAACGAGCAGACTTGTTAAAGTTTGATAGATACTAGATCAGTAAATCAATAATTACTTCCTGAGTGAGACTGTGATCAGCTGCCTTGATATACTTTAAATACAACTACAACTACAGAGCAGGAACATGCAAATGATTGCATTCACATTCTTTCTTAAAAAACCATGGAGAAACGCTGTAGTAGGTAGTGATTTTGTTTGCAACAGTTGAAACAGCTAAAAATTAAGATTAAATATATTTTTCATTTCTTGCTCTTTGAGTTATGGCAAATTGTGAATCACTTTACATGCACACTCACTGTAGAAGTAATTAAAAAAAATAAATCACGATTTCTATTTCCTTCCCCTAAATTAATTGCTAAATTTTAAACTGAAGACATGCTGTCTATAGTGATGAAAGAGGAAAAACATCCACAGCAGCTTCTAGCAGGAAAATTAGAGAAAGCTTATGCTCTCTGATGACTGAAATGCTCCATATTGCATGATAGTGTGAGCAGTCACTGCCGAGTTCCCAGCCCAGGGAAAGGGGCTATTCAAAACATTTCTCTCTGAATGTGGAAAAGCTATTAGGCTTGGCATAATTATTTTAGAGGCTTATTAAATAAAGTAACTTTCACTGAAATTTTTCTGGCATTCAATACAGATTTTGCAAGAAACCCAACCAGAGCTGCACTAAATGAATGGGAAAACTTGTCTGCTGTAGACAAGGTCCCCTCAGGCATCTCTTCATGCCCATCCATCCAGAAGACAAATCTGCACCTCTTCCTCTCCACCGAGGAGGTGGGAGACAAACACCCTGCCAGATGAAGGCACAAAACGCCCTTGACTTAAAATCAGATGGATGTGGAGAGAACCAAACTTCTCGGAGGTTCTTTGTTTTCTCCTGCACTGCCGCTTTTGCAGTGCATTTCCCTCCTAATGATTTCTATTTTAAGCTGGTCTCCTGGGCCTTTCCAGGAAGATGACTCCTGCTGAGAGGAGCTAACTCGAAATAGCTGCAAGCTGTATTAGGAATGCTGCTTTTCTACTACTAGCTCCTGATCAATGACTTGTGAACAAGCAACAGTGGCAGAGCCATGTTAAATCGACTTTTTTCACCCTTTTCACCACTAAGAGAGTTCAAACTCAGAATGCAAAAGTACTTTCTCACTTCTATCATAGGCAGGAGGAAGGAGAGAACTGAGGGTATTACTACACCTTTTCATTTTTCCAGAAGAGGAAAGCCAAAAAATCCCAGTGCTCCCATACATATCAAGGCACAGCCAACTAAATGGACTCATATTCCACTACTTCTGTATGATTGTCTTTACGGAATCAGGGTTTACAAAAAATGTTTCCAGTATTCCCTGCATAATAAACTTGTGATAGCACGAATATGCCTTTTCAAGAACATTAAGGGACTAGAAGGACAGACTAGGACTTTAGCTTCTGATAGTCAATCTTTCTCTCTTCACAACAAATACTGCTTTTCTACCTGAACTTGGTCTAATGAACACAAAAATGAACTCTAGACCTTAACACTGGTTTGAGGTCTTTCTAGCAAGACTATGCTGTGTGACATAGTGATATTGCTGCTTAATAATGCAACTCAGGATATTTCCAACTATGACATTTTCCTTCCAGCATTAAAAATACTAAAGAGAGGAGTAAAATTCCCTTCTAAAACAATAGTGTTTGTGATCTAAGTGTTGATGAAGGCAATACTGCTCAGTAGCCTGTCATTTATCTATCTCACTGTGAATGCCAACACTTATAGTAACAATTACACATTATACTAAAAGCCCCACTTAGCAACATTTGAGTCTTAAAGAATTTAAAGATCCTAAAAATCTGAGGTATGAAATTATCTGTGAAACACTGCATTCTTTAAAACATTTATTTTAATACAAATGATGTATTTATAAAGTGTTGAATGCAAGTGATGTATTTATACTTCTGATTCATGTGCAGAGCATCGACGTTTTATCAATACTTAAATTGTGGTAATGTTCGTGACATCAGAAAAAAGTAGTAAAAAGTTACCAATCATCAACTCATAGCAAGGCACAGAAGTGCAGATGTACAAAGAAGGAGATTGGTAGGGCCATGAAGTCATTTTGTCCATTCCTTGCTCAAAGATACAATCAATTCTTAGCTGTGAACTCTAATTTACACACAGTAAGCAGATTATGCTTAACATATACCTTACATCTGTATATTTATGGAAAATATGGGGAAACTAACTATTTAGTCATACAACAACTTAGCTTCTGCTAATGTTTTATTCCCTTAAAGGTGAAACTGGAAGAGAAACCACTGCCTAAGAGATGCTGGAAAGGAAAGAGTGGATTGTCAGATACTTTAGTGTAAGGGAGATGCTCACTGAGCAGGAGGGAGGAAGCAATGAGAATTCACTGAAAGTTTCGAGGAAAGCTGTTAATCAGGTAATGAGGGGCTGTAAGCTTCATTTTAATCTCCTTTTCACTCAGACTACTGGGATGAAAGCATCTGTAGGTGCCTACTACAGCTGGACTTCGGGACTGGCACAGTTGTTATAAAGTCGGCTTACTCTGATTTGAACCAGTTGTTTTTGACCTTAAGAGCTACCCTTAAGTGACAAAAGGATGGTTAAAATTCATGGAACACAAAGATTTCCACTTTTATTCTTCATATATATAATATGTATTTGTAAAATAACCAGATATTGCAGTCTGAAAGTAAGTCTTTGCAACAAATATTTGTTGTATACTATGCTGTACAACAAATACTTATTTCCCAGTAAACATTCCTACATTTGATTTAATAAATTTGTTACTGTTCTTTCTTTATATGCTGTTTTTATAGGTTATTTTATATCATTATTTCTAACCAAATACAGCAATCCCTTAGACTCATGGGCCTGTGCTTGATGTGGCCTTTTTTATTGATAGCACTTCTAATCACACTGGATTTATAAACCATGGATTATTGTATTTATGTCCCAAGCATAAGAGAATTCATTTAATGCATTTACTTCCTCAACAAATGGCGAAGTATTTCATTTCAGCACAGGGCAGCAAAATAATCTCCATTTCATTTTATGCCTACAAAAATGTCATAACCTTTCATTTCATCACATGACACATAAAACAAGAATTCAGTACTATTTTTAATACATTTAACAAGCACTGTGTCCAGATCTATCTTGGGCAGTATGTCAGTCCCTAAATATTGAGCATTAAATCAACTTTCTCCTCTCCTTTCCCCACTGTAAATGACCCTTATAATAAAATGTATCATTTTAACAATTGCACTGACTGTTAAAAGAGGGAGCAATGAAATCAGTCTAATTAAACCTTTAAAGGTGCTATTTCACACAACAACTAAAATTATACTAGCAACTATATCCTGTAAGTTTTTATTTCTTTATTTTTCTATTTTTCTCTTCCTTGCTCATGGTGCTTGCAATAATCACAGTGAAAAGGTGGTTTTGAACTGTTTTTAGTAAGTCTTCCAAATAATATTTGCCTGGGAGATGTCAGGAAATGCTAGTGAATATGCAAGTGCCAGCACTACTTGATGTTTGTGGCATGGATGTCCTGTGATCCCATCCAAAGAACTTTCAAAACATTGGTTTTCATTTTTCTTGTTACCATGATTCCATAACTTCTGGGCATTTTGTAAATACATATGTTTTGTACAGGCTACCTATGAAAGCTGAGAGCCAACATGCCATTCCAAAGGCAGGATGCTGGTGGTGTTTAGAAGAATGAGAGATGAAAACTTCACTTTTCCACATCCCTTCCATAATTCACAATGGAGAGTCAGAGATGTACTGGAATACTGCTGAAGGACATAGCAACATATTACAGATAGCAGGAGTAAAATTGGAAAATGCACCACAAGGAAAAGCCAACAGCCCTGCATGAGTAACTCAGAGAAGGATTTATTTTCTTTGGCTTAGCAAAGCCATGATGCTTAAGCATAAACTTAATAGATGTGGGTCAAAGCTGAGAGGTTTTTTGTGATGTTGCCTCTAAGACAAGAAGTGATTTAAAGACCTGGATATTGAGCAACATATTTCTGAGACTCACCTGAATCTCCCTGTGGCAGCTGATTCAAGTTAAGCAGTAACAGTATGAAGGTGGAATTAATAAAACCAGGCAGACTAACGTTTCCCCTGTATAATTGGGTACCTTTGCACATATTTCTAGGGTGTTGTGCAGAACCCTGTGAGCTAACTCTGCAGAATTGGTATGAATCCTCAGGGCTTATTAGCTGAGGCTCTGTGCAGCAAAAAAGCAGCTAAATTGCTTCTGAATCTCAGTTAGCTGGGGAAGCAACCTTCTACATTTACATAGTGCTGCCCTTAAGCAAAAGCAAGTGGGGAATGACCTTAGTTTCTCTACTTTTATAACCTGATAAATTGCCCATCAAAAAAAAAAAATAGTTTCTATATAAAGATCTCCATATCCAAGTTAATGCTGAACCAATGTTCCTTTAAATTGCTTCTCATGAGAAGGACTTCCTGTGCTACATGTATAATTATTTGGTAAACTTTCCCACACTTGGAGGTCTGAAACTATGTCTCTGCTGGAAACAAATGGTAGGTTCTTCTGTCTCAGAAAATGGTGATGGATTGGATTGGCTCCTGACACATATAAAGACACAACGCTTTGAAATTCATCACTTTTCTTTCTGGAGCAAAACTGACAAGTTAATATAGAACCTCCACAATCTCTCATACTGGTACTTGCCTATGGACTGATACTTCTCCAGGGCTTTAATTTACTTTTAAGAAGCTGCACTTTAATTGTGGGCCAGTGTGGACATGGTCCAAACCCTAAAGATACTAGAATAGCAGATGGTGTCAGTGTCATTACCTGGTGTCACCTGAACTGCCATTTAACAGGCTTGAGCCTGGGATGTAACAAAGGTTTTCTCTTTGAGACACTCCAGACTGACTTCATGTTGAACAAACACCTCAGTCCCATGTCCAATGTGAAGGACAAGAGAGGAATCTCCCAGAAGATACTATAAGGCCCTCGGAGTGCTGTTTGTGTGCATGCCTCTTAGACATTTTTTAATGATCTACTCTAAGACATCAGACAGATGTCACATTTACCACTCACCAGGAAAAATCTTTTTCTGAATGCACTTGCTATCTTGATGATTTTATTTTCACATAGTGCAAGAATGGAGGAAACAAACCAAAATTCTTCAAAAAAGAAGTAACAATATGACAGGTAATAATATTGTAATAGTTAAATGGTGTATTATGGCTTTCTGAATCATTGAGCCTTGAAGAATTTATGTGCACTAACAGTAGAGTATCTCCCAGAAAGAAAAATGCTAAAGAATATTACCATATTTCTGAAATCATCAGTGACAATATTATTTCCTAAAAAAGGCTACTGCTTGTGAGAAAGTAACATCAAGAAAATGTATCTGTGATGATGTTGGAGCAGTGATAGCTATGGCAACTATACTTTTTCACTATTAGCTGAGAAATGCCTTGCATTTATTTTGTAAACAAAGCCACATGACAGGTTTACAAGCTTGGATGCATCTTCATTTCAATAATGGAAAAATTGAACACAGGATTTTTTTTTTGAAAGCTATGACAAGCTTGTGAAAACAGGTGGGAGCAACAGTAAAATCTGCTTCCCTGCACTGCCATTTTAAAAAAACTAAATTTTACATTTGTCCTTGAAGGTGTTAAAAGGAATTTCCCCTGAGCAGTACTCCAGTGGTTAAGAGAAAGAGGGAAGGAAAGTAAAGCTCTTTCTAATGCACAGCCCTAAGACGGAGACGGAGATCACAAAATGACTTTCCTCCATTTTAATAATGAAACCCCTATTTCTAATTTCTGCCCATAGCACTAAGTAGCAATATTTCAGAACCATCATTCATCCCCATGGTAACATGCCCTGATATTACAAGCAGTTAATTATGTTGTTGCCATCTTGTAGACTGTAAGGTTTATTTACAGAAGGAGATAAACATTTAATGAAAGCATCTTTGAATATATGAACAAAATAAAAACTGCCATTCTATCCTTCATATTCAAAACAGCATAGGTAATTTCATGGTTATTTTCATAATTTCTCAGCTACAACACATCATCTGTGCCATGAAGTAACTGCACCTGACTGTCATCTGGATCCCCACTGTAAGGGTAAGAACCTGAGAAGACAGCCAAAAAATCCTCAATTGTCTCATTATAAACCATGACAATAATATTCTGTAATTGTTTGATACGGTGATAATTTTGTGGCATTTGATCACTGGATATGCATTTTTATAAGCCTGAATTAATATTGTTTTGTTATAATGTGACCTTCAAATGGAATGCATCATGTAAGAAGAATATTGGTTGAGTAATAATGTCTGAAAAGAAAGGTTTACATCATCAATCTAGAAAAAAAAGGGAGGTTTTTAAGAATAAGCACTTAAATTTTATCAAATATAAAAGGCAGGCCTGACTGCTTGATTGACATATTCATAACTCATAGAAATGTGTCTAACTCTTTACTGAAAGAATTAGTTCTGTAAGACTTCTCAACTTTTATATATCTGCGTGTTTTAATCAACAATTTAGACAACTATTAACTATATAATGGTTATGTCTGCAGTTAGAAGGGCAGAAGAAAACCCAGTACATCACAGTTACCTGAATCATTCAGCTAAAATGCCAAACTGCAAGCAGTGAATTTTAATATTGTCAAATACAAGGAACACAAGCGGAAATAAGCATTTCCTGATTTTACCCACAGGATAAATGCCTCTGTTTAGAAAGTTGTGATTCACCAAATTTTAAAGGTCATAACATATTATCACCTCAAACTATCATTGTATCAAAGAGCACTAATGTGATGCTGCATTACAAATGTTTAAAAAAGAGCAATGCCACATGAGAGTAGAGAGACGAGCTTCCCTGTGCTAAGTAACCACTTTTCTGGGCCCAGTGCTGGTACAGCATATCCTCATACAATTAACCCACTTGGAAAGACATATAAAGAAGAATTCGAAGGAAGACCACAAAAATGATCTGGTTTAAAAAGTAACCCACATAAAATGAAATGTAGTGCTCTACTTAGCAAAGACATTGCTGAGAGATTATTTATCACTGTGTATAGGTACGTTAAATGAGGATTTTCAACTTTGCTATTAAAAATGCTACATGGGCCAATTGCTGGGTGATGAAGTCAGAAAAATTCTGGCCCAGAGGAAGAAGTAATATCCTTGAAGTTAAGTGTTCTGACAGTTTACAAGAGGAATGACATAACTCACTTGCTCTACAGTTTCGGAAACAAAGCTATTTTCATGGGTAAATGGATAGCTGGGGGAGAATCAGATCAGGCACTGTAGCAGTCCCTGCAAACTTTTCCCTTCAGAAATAACCAGATATGCTCTTGGGTTTTATTTTTCTGGCCTTCTCTGAAGCCCTGAGTAGTGTATGGACTCTGGAGATAATCCTCAGGGGGTGTTCTGTGATGCACCGGAGAATCCATTTTCTTGCACAGCCTGCTAGCATGTGCTGCATGGACAGACAGATTTCAGGTCAGACAGGATTTTGCACATCAGCAAGAATCCTGGTGGGCTTTTTTCCCCTGCCTTCAAGTGGATCATCTGCTGACTGATTTGGGTTTACCTAAACTCATCAATTTGCTATAAGTGTAGAGGCTGTCTCTATCTCTCTTTTTATCACTTGTAACTGTTAATCTCTATAGGATATAAACACATTAGTGTAAGACAAATTTACAAAGTTAATAGTCCATGATGTTGACAAGACATGCAGGAATATCGTGAAGGAGTACAGGGAATAGACATGGAAGAGACTAGGCTGGCAGGCTCTGAGAGTGTTGCAGGGGTGTCACAATGCACCCAGCACACCTGCAGCCAAAGCTCTATAAGGGATGGCTTTCCTTGTCCTGTGAGGGTAACAAACCACTCCACAGTGCTCCTGGGAGACTACTGGCCCTAAATGCTTTTGTTTCCAATATATTCGGGGAAAAGAATTTAACACCTGAATATGATCACAGATCACAGGCTTTCAGTTCATGAATCCAGTGGTGAAAGGCAGACTGCTGCAAGGAGATTTGTCTGGGTTTATTCTGGTATCTGGCGCAGCTATAGTGGGTGAAATGTTTATGCTTGGAACTAATACCCTTGCTAAACACCCCTCGCCTTCTTTCCCAGAGGAAAGAAACTTCAGTTTTTCTTCTTGACACAGCAATCTTTTCTCCGTCATTTCAGTAGCTAATAATTTATCCCTTTGCTTGCTTCTAATCTCATCATTAGTCATGTGCCTTCACAAAAGCAATACAATACATCAGACTAAAGCTGTCGGGGTTAGAGGTTTAGACTTGGCTTTTCAAGGCTGTGATTCCCATCTTTCAAGTAATAGAATATTAATAACTTTTCCTAGGCTTATAATAGTGGCTAGTAAAACACTCACATAAAAGAAAATACAAATACAACATGGGTTTTACATCTAAACCTTCTGACCTGGCAAACTTAGATATCATATGCTTAGTTCTACCCACTGAAATATTAAATTTTAATTTATTTTGCTCAGATATTGCACGCCATAAATAAATCTTAAAATAATTGCAGTTTGCCCTGCTTTCTCAACAATGGTGCTTTTTCACATAACTAAATATACTAACATTCAGAGTTCAGTTTAGCACAGTTTAAAAACACTACCAGTATTTTTATCAAAACCTGGTTAAAAATATTTACACTTGATCTGAGTGCAGTTTTTTGTTTACTTTCTCTGATTTGTCTTGGCAATATGTAGGCAGAATTTTAGACTGGAGTATTTGTTAATTCTGTTCCCAATGTACTGACTTTTATCTTACTATATTTCTTCTGTTCTGAGACAAATATTACGAACTATCAGCCTACAGTAACATTTTAACGTATCAAAGGCAATCGTAGATTATGAAAATGTTACATTTAATGGAAGTCTATGAACATTATACCTATTGCTGCACACATCAAGTATCACTGTGGGACTGTTGAACTGCAAATGGACTTCAAGTCTGAAAATTCACATGAGCTCCAACAAGTCTCTTACAATACAAGAAATCAAAGGCGTCTGTATTAAAATGCCTCTATTTCTTTTTAGTATCATCAGTGGCTATCCTACTTCCAAGTTTAAGTGTGACAGAATAAAGATACAGTGTCTGGCAGCATCTGATAGGACAACTGAGTGCATCAATTCAATCTTCATCATGGCTTATAAAATAATATGCACTGTACTACATAAATATTGTTTTAGTTCTAATACAAACACTGAAAGAGCCTTTGCAAAGATTTACAGGTTAATGCAAGGTAATGCACTTACCAAGATGCGTGTTCATCATCTTTGCACAATATTTGCACATGGCTTCCAAATCGTTTAGCTGTCCTTGTAGGAATGAAATCTGGGCCTCTAATTCCTCCTCCTACAATGAAGAGATTATTAGCATTAAAGCCACAAAATTTCTATAATGCAGAGTAAAAGTAAAAGGTTAACCCTTGACATGCTTAGACCTCTTTTAACTTTTTCTATTCCTTTGTTCTTGGAATGTTTTGTAATTTCGTGGAAATAGGGTTTGGTTTTAATATCACAGTGTTTATTAGTACTACTCTTTTTCCTTCTAAGGAGTTAAATAGAAATCTGTCTACACTGATCTCAGAAATGTTAATGATTCAGAATTCTTTTAGAGACCAACTATCTGGTTTCACTTGTGCAAACACAGTACCACAGCACTGGCTGAAAAAATAAACCAAATCAGAAAAATTCTAATTTCTGCCAGAGTAATTTCCTCAGCTATTCCTTTGAAACCTTTTTTTGAATTTCAAAAGATGTATTTCATGAGACCTAATATTGCATCTCAAGGATGCATTACTGCCATATATATCTCAAGGATGCATTACTGCCATATATTTTGGAACACTTGTTTTTCTAACACATCATCCATTATCTGTATTGAATCCTAACACTTCTGTGCACAGCCAACTTCACTTTTAAACATTGTCATACAAAGTATTGGGAACTACCTCAGCTAAGAATTCTCCTCTTTGAATATGTTTGTTTGCTGGTTTACAAATTCATCCAGTCTTGACTTTGAAGACCATACTGCAGAAGAAGGTCACCAGTCCTTTGGAAAAATTCCTTCAAAGCTAAGTCACAAACAGTATTAAGCAGGATTTTGTTTAAGTATGCAATTGAATTCAAAATATTCAGAAAAAGCCAAAGTAACTTTTTAGCCGCCTGTTTTTCTCTGGAGCTTTGCAGCTCTATCACAGTCTTGTCTGATGGAGATCACTGAGCATTAGAGAGTGAATTACGTTTCAAATGGAAAAAACCCCAAAACTGATCAACAAGAATAAATAGAATGAGTCAGTCTTGATTTAAAGGTATAAGTGATCTTAATCTCCATCAGACACCAAGACAGAACCAAATAAAGTTTGCCCTAGTATACCATAAATCCAAAAGCAATTGATTAATAAAAAGCAATGTATCTGTAGCATTTGCAAGATGTAGCAGTATTGCTTTTTGCCTACATGCTTTTTCCTTACACCTAATAGATATGAAGCATCTTTTCCTTGCTATTTCTTTATATTATATACTCTCACCTTTTTCCTCTTATCCTCATACTTTGACCACTTAGACCTCAAAAGGATTGATTTAATTTGCCAATTTAGAGTTGCTGAGTGACCTCATTCAAAGTCTGCAGTTCTGTCATGGCCTGTACAAGCATATCTGCATTGACATTTCTATTCAAGTGATGTTCCTGCAGAAGACCTTTTTCTAGTACAAACAGCTATTGACTGCAACAAATAATCTACCATAAATTTTAAACTGCCATTGGCACTGCGAATGCAGCTGTAAGATAGGGAAAAGTGACAATATTTGAATATTCTATATAAAATAACACAATCAAATTCTAAAATAATTAGCCAGTAATTGAACTCCAGTTTATCTCCTACAGGTGAATAAGAAAATTTAACTTCTTGTAATAAGTATTTTCATGTCTCCTACACTTTTTTTGTCTTATTCATGGGTGACAACTGCAGTAAATTGATCTTGAAATGTGTTTGGACAGCTGAATCCACCCAAACAGAGTCTGAACTGACCTTTTCAATTATACAACAGTACCTCTTTTCTTGGCAAGTGACAGCAGTGCTGATTAAACTACATCCCCTGTTCTTTCCGCTCACTGGGATCCAGCATGGGGAGGAGCAGTGCTCAGCAGACCCAGCAGGGACAAAGGAGGGGGCTGTGGTCAGGGAGTCACAGACAGCCAAGAGATCTCCTTTCCAAGTGGGAAATCTTACACAAGGCTAAAAGAGTTCCTGACTTAATCTGGCACCCATGGGAAGAGCACCAAGGCGTGCTGGCAGTGGGATGGGCAAATAGGCAAGACAGTTAACTTGGCACTTGACACACAAGAGACCCAAGGCTTTTTGCACAATTAGACAACACCCAAATGGTGATGACTTGCTACAAGGTGTAATATCCACCTCTGCTGTCAGCAGCAGTGCTGTGACCACCTCTGTGCAGGCTCTGAGAGTCACCTCCCTGATGGGGTGTTTGCTCTGTTGCAGTTCCCCAGCAGCAGGTGAGCAGTTTTAAGAGGCAGGTGTGTTTTATTGCACTGGGGTGACCGACAGGTGATTGGCAACATCTTTCCAGCTGTAAAACTGCATGTGACAGACAGGAAAGATGCAACTAAGACAAGACACAGTGGGAAGAAGGCATGCACTGACACGAGGGAGGGAACTGTAAACTTGTGACTTCTGGCAGCAGAGGGGCTGCCCAGTGGTGCAGGGCCCAAGCAGAAGAGGGCAAAGACCAAGCTCCCTCAGAGGAAGAATTCAGGTTGGACACTGTATCAGAGCACTACCAAGGGAAAGTGATGAGTGACAGTGCATGGCTGGTGACTCTTCCAGCCTGACTTGTCAGCTAGGGAGGTGTCTTGCTTATATGAAGATTCAGTTTGTGGTATTGCAAAAGACTGTTTGGGGTCACCTAATGCTCTAATTTTTTTGCTTATTCATGTGTTCACCAGAGACAGGGTGATGTGAAACCATTTTAGTTCAAAAGTGACTGTAGGGTTCCTGAGCAAGGGTGAAAGGGGATAGGAACCCTGGTATTGTTTCCCTTCAATCCTACAGCAAAAGGGAAAGCTTGGAAAGCAGCAGGGGTATCAGGGAGATCACATATGGGTACATAGTTGGTGGCATTAGCTGAGCATCAACTATTTTGTTTGTGGCAAAACTTGATGAGGACAGACAACTTAGAGAACATGTCGACCTGGCAAAGATGGGGATGAAATCTTTGTGAACAGACTTGCTAATCTAGGGAGCAGGACTTTGCTAACACAGACCTAACCCAGATACACGTGACGAATCAGCACATACAGACAAGGTAGGCAGAAGGTCCACCTGGCTGAGTAAGGAGCTTCCTAATGAACTAAAATTGGAAAAGCACATATGGAGGTGGAAATGGTGGAAATGGAGAGCACATGTGTGGAAACAATGACAGGAAACAAAGGACAGGCACACAAACATTGTTTGGGCATATGAACAAAACTAGGAAGGACAAAACCCCACCTGGAGCAAAAATTAATGGGGGACATTCAGGGGTAACAAGAAGTTATCTTGAATACAAGAAGTAAGTATGCAGAGCATCAAAAGGAGATTCAAGGAAAATGGTCTATTGCTTACTAAGGGAGATAAGACAGTGACACATGATACAGAAAAGGCTGCAGCACTTGAATCCATTTTTGCATCTCACTTTTCAGGCCAACTCTGTTCCCAGACCCCTGCATGTACTGTTTGGGAAGGAGAGGGATGGCTATGGAGAGGGGGAAGGTGGAAGCTGGTAGATACCTGAAGAAGCAGTGTGTGTTCAAATACATGAGACTAGGTGGGATATCTGTATGGGTGTTGAAACACTGACAGGGTGATTGCAACACCACTGGTTACCATCTGTGAAAAATCACTGCTATTACAGAACATCCTTGATGACTGCAGAAAGGTTAGTTTTACATACACAGTAAACAAGAGTGAGGAGGGGTATCTAAGGAACCATACAATGGTTGACCTCACCTTAGTCCTTGGAAAAATTGTGGAGCATGTCCTCTTGGAATCAATTTCCAGCATGTAAAGGACAAGACAATAATCAAGAAAAGTCAACAAGGATTTACCAAGAGCAAATCATGTTTGACTAACCTGGTTGCCCACTGTGATGAAATGACTGGGCATGCAGATGAAGGGAGGGAAGTGAATGCAATGAAGTTTTACTTTAGTTAGGCTTTTGACACATTTCCAAAAGCATTGTCACTTACAATATGATGAAGGATGGGCTGAATGAAAGGACTGTAGGGGGGCTGGATTGTTCAGAATCCCAAGCTTAAGGAACAGAATCAGTATCTTGATGTCCAGTTGATGTTTGGAAATGAGCACAGTAACAAATAAAGACATTGTTCAGTATCTTGTATCAGTGCTATGAAGACACTATCCAGTGTCTATCTCCATCAATAGCTCAGATAAGGAGACAGAATGTACACTCAGTAGATTTTCAGATGAAATTGGGAGGTGTGGCTGTTGTGCTGACTGCTGGAACTTCAACTCACAAACACCATGAGACACGGAAAGCCTAGGCAAGAGAAGCCTTTTTGAGGTTTCTTTTATAGAATTTTCCGTAAGTGCAAAATTCTGCACCTGAAAAGAAAAATCCCAAAGCACCAGTGCAGACAGGGAAGGAACTTTTTGTTTCAGATCTGCCAAAAAGGATATGGAGGCTACAGTGGCTGTTGAGCTGCTTAAAGCAAAGTTCTCTTATCATGAATAATGTAAACAGTTGCACTGAGCTACATTATGAGCAATGTGGTCAGCAGATCCAGGAAAGTCATTATACCCCTTTCTACTCAGTGCTTGTGAGCCCTCACCTTTAATAATGCTTTCCAAAGGGCCTGCAGTTCAAAGACATTGGGAGACTGGAGAGGGCCCAGTGCAGGGCTGCTGTAAAGGCTACAGGTCTGGAGGAGATGCTGAAGGAGCAGTGCTTGTTTATTTTGGTGAAGAGAGCTCAAGGGGGATCTACTGGGAGCCTGTAACTACATGGTGTGACAAAGATGATGGAATCAAACCCTTCACAGATGATACAGAAAGCATTATGGCCCAAAACTGCCCCTTGGAAGGTTCAAGTTGGTCATTAGGAAAATGTTCTTCATTAGAAGAGCAGTGCAGCACTGGAAGAGGATACTTACAGAAGAGGTAGTTTCTATTAAAAGTCACTGACCTGACCCAATGCTAGTGATTATCTTATTCCAAGTAGCAGTTTAAGCAGAAGTCTCTTCTATACAACATTTCTAAGACTAATCTTTTCACAGTACCTTTCAAAGATTGCTCTGTACAGGTAAGCAGTAAAATCACAAAGCTCCTCAGGAATGAGGACCTTTTTTTCAGTAGTCTAACATCAAATTCTTTAGCAGTGTTAGATGAAACAACTGCTTTATAGCCAGCATAGTGCAGAGATGCTCTCAGTGCAGTATACACTGCACTTTCCTCTATGTGCAACTTTTCATTGTGCTAACAAAATGAGTAGCCTGGACACCATTTTTATTTTGTATACATATGGCAGTGCTGATCTGATCTCTCTTATGCACAAACAGAGACTTATAAATTCTTCAAACAGGCCAAACCTAAGTCAGGAGAAATCAAGTATGGTCTGGACCAACCTTCCAGCAGAAACTGCCCTTTCAGCTGATCTGACACACACAGCACTAGAAACAAGGAACACGAACAACGATTCCAAATCATTCAACCAAAATACAATATCAGTGTCAATTTACCAAACAACATGTTCTATAAAGCTCAATATTTTCTAATATTGGGAGATGCATTATGAGGAAGAGAAGCAAACCAAGCAGCAAATCAAACTAAGAAATCACTGCCTCAGACATGGGACACCAAGATCTGCATATTTACGTATGCAATCTTGCAGAAAAACAACTTAATACTTTCTGAGAATTCAGTTCCAGGGTTCTTAAAAAACTATTACACTCCTTCAACCGTGCAGATGATGTAGAGCCCTACAGACAACCAT
This sequence comes from Sturnus vulgaris, assembly GCF_052056855.1. Taxonomy (NCBI): domain Eukaryota; kingdom Metazoa; phylum Chordata; class Aves; order Passeriformes; family Sturnidae; genus Sturnus; species Sturnus vulgaris. The sequence continues at coordinate 36,771,023 of NC_142243.1, forward strand.
TAACATTTGGAATTTAACAGGAGAATGAAAAGGAAGTAGTTTATTTGTGGTACTACACTGATTTACATTTCACTAACAATATTAAGCAGGCTAGAATTTATGTCTCCAGTCAAATCAAGATTCTATTTGAGTGCCTTCATATACACATCTCTAACTATTTTCCTTGTTTTGGCAAGATTGACTCTGCAAAAAACTTGACTTATATTTATGTTTCTCAAACTTGTCTTTTTTCTTATCCACATATAGAACTTTGCTTACATTGCTACATTTCCTTTTTTTCTTTTGCCATGAGAACTAATTAGTTCACGATTAATTTTTTGACATTTCTTTGCTATTTCCACCCTAGCCTATATAGTTCTGTTACTCTCCGTTTGTCCAAAGCTTGTTCTTCTGTTTTTATTACCCTTCCTTTCATCTATCTTCTCACCTTTACAAAGAGAGCTATAGAAATAAATTTTTATATCCTTCCTTTTCTCCTGAGCTCATAATGAGATCACCGATACCTCTCCCATGCCCCATTTTTCATCAAATTTTACTGCATCAGAAAAAAAGCTGTGAATCACTGAAAGTGGTCAGTATAGTCAAGAACAGAAACTTTTACACTTTTGACATTGTAATCCTATCCTTTTACAGCTCATGGCTTTACATGGTGCAATATGGTTTGCAGACCTGGGTAAGGGCACTGGAATTTGGTATCCTTTACAAGGTCTGATGACATACAGTTTTGGGAGAAGCCAATCTTTCTCAAAATTGCTTTTATCAGTTTAAACTAATTTTCTCTCAAATATGTGACATGTAGCTTAAGACAGAATTATGGAAAACAGAGAAAACAAACCTGGAAAATCAGGATTGTAATGCTTTTCTTTCCCAATATCGTTTAGTTTTCAGTCTTGCTATTCAGGAGATGAAAGAAAGATTGTACTTTCATCTGTTCAACCCACGTAGGAAAGTAAAGGAAAAGCAAACTCTGTTGTCAAAGCTTACAACAATGTATATCCAAGCATTTCATTCATGAATGCTCAGAATGGCAAAATTCCATTAATCTTAAATCTGAATCCTGAACAAGAATTAACTTGGCAGCACTACCAAGTGCTAAGTGCTGTGGAAAAGAAACTATTTTCAAAGAGAAGAGTATTTAAAGGCCTTTAAGGTATGTAAGCACTAATGCGGAAATTTAAAACATTAAAAAACCCCCACCAAATCAGTGACAGAACTGAGCTGGCAGAAGAGCCCAGTCTTCCTGGGCTGTTTTCTGATGCTGGTCAATGATGGGTTGTTGAAGTGCGGAAAAACAGAATGCCATGATATAAACATGCAACAGTAGTGACCACAATACTCTTCCAGACTATACAGATTTGCACATCTGTGATGTCTGGAGCTCAAGACAGTGTGGGATTTCTTTGTTTGCTTGTTTGTTTTTCCCTGTAGTTAATAGCTACTTTTCATATATTAATTTACCAAGTCACATTTTCAGTTTTTTCAGTATTCATAGTAAAAGCACAGGAAACATTCTATAGCTCTTGGCAAATTGGCATGGCAAATTAGAAAATAATTTTGATGAAGTATCAAAACATTTAGAGGAAAATAATGGGAAAGATGAGATTGATACATGGAAATCGTGAAGTCAGGGACTTGCTAAGAGTCTTACCAGTACTTAAGTTCTTATTCATAAATTATACACAGAGTATACTTTTTAGATGTCAGCAGCAGTTTACAAGTCAAACAAGACTCAGATGCAAGGCATAAATTGCTTTCTCATTTAATTTTAAGCCAATTCCCCTGGAGTAAAAAGCAGTGGTTACGCCCTCCATTTTGTGGGAATTTATTTAATTTTCTAGTCTAAGAATTAATTACAAAATTTAACCTTATAATCTGGAATCTGACAGTTGAATGTTGGTTGACACCCCCTTAATTTTTTTATATTCTACGCAAACCATAGAATGGTGCACAGCATATGGTGACATTTAAACCAGAAACCCCCATTTCTGAGCACTGAATGCAGTTGAACTTAACCCAAACTTTTAATTTATTTTATTTACAAATTTAACTTGTTATTTAACTGTATCACTCATGGTCCCTCATCAGGACCAAGGCCTTGCTCTGCTGGATGCTGTACAAATATAAAGAAAAATCCTGCTTCTCTGAAGGACTTCATGGTGTAAGCCAAGAGACAACAGATGGCTGGAGACACACATATGGGGAGGACATAGAAACAATATGGCTATATTAGTCAGCCTTCTAGACATGGCTTCAGCATGCAGCCAAATTGTTGTTGATGAAAAGGTGGCATTTTTGAAAGAGTTTTCATAGAGCATTTATTTTGCAGATGTTTAGAGGAAGTTTCTTCTATGTGGAAGGGGCTATGAAATGATTAGATGAAAGTGCACCAAGCACATCAGAGTCAGGGGTGAAATGTACATTGTCACTTTTACGTTGAAAATTCTGGTACTTGTGAAATTTTTGCACAAAATGAAATTGCGTGAATATTAATATATTACCCAGAGAGGACATAAAGAAATTCAGATACTGCCTTCAAATACTAATTCCCACAGAAGTAGAGGTTATGCATTGATTTCCTGTGCTGAACCATTAGCTGACAGTATTTATATGTCTAGACGCTAATTGAAATATCCCCACACTTAATATATTTCCAAATAACTCATGTTCTGTGTTCTTAACGTCTTCACAACTGCCTAGTTTTTATTATTTTGAATATACTTTCATAAATGTTAAATATTTTATGCACAGTACTTTCAGCTAAGTTCTACAAACTTGTATTTTGTTCCTTTAGATTGTAGGCAGAGCAAACATGAACCATGTTTTTATTTTATACCACTTTAACTCCTTCTTATGCTTTTTTTTAAACACCATTTTAACTCAGACTGCTATTCCAGTGTGGTATGAGATAGTTTAAGTAGGAATGCTTTCTTCCTTTTTTTCTTATATATCCTTCCAAATTTCTCTTAGTTTTACTACTGTAGTGTAGTGCTAGTAAGCATAGTTTCTCAGACTTCATAATTACTGATAGTTAAATACTTATTTCAGAGGTTTTCTAGATCAGAACTCTTAAAGCACAAACAGGTTCTCTGTCAGATTAGAGAAACCTTTTATTTTAATCTCTTTTCTCCTCTGTTTTATCATTATTTTGACCTGTTGCTTTCCAATTTTGAGTCTGGTAGTACTGTATATCTCAAAATATATCAGAGGACATCTGAGGAAGCACAAATGAATTAGGCAAACAGTAATCCTAGAAGTCTAGGTTCCAAACATAGTGCTATCAAAGTTAAAACATTTGGGTACAATGCATCCACTTCTGCTCAAAGAAGTAAATTCAGAAGAGTAATTATCTGTTTTAAAACCTGAAACAGAACTGCCACTGCCAAATCTTTTGTGAATGTGTATCTGTGACAACCCTATGAAAGGGGTGCAGGGAATGGGACTGTGATAAAAATAAGAAAATTAAACAAAAAGTGAAGAAAAGGTCAACAAAATATCCACTGTAACTCCAAGGAGCCAAGCTAAATCAGGTTATGTACCAACACAACAACAACAACAAATTATTTGGTTCAGAGGGCTCAGATTGAAAACAAGTATCAAAGACAAGAAAGGAATTTTATAATACAGATAAAATTTTCAAGTAGAATGAGATCACTACAAATTCGGCAATAAATTAAAATGCTAGAAGGCATTCACCTGCAAAGGCACATGTTTTGGGGAATTAGTACAATCCTTACTTCCTCTGTGTGCTCTCTATAACATCACAGTAAGGGATGGCATCTCATGATGCTTCTCCAAGCTATGCACACATAAAAGAACAAAGAGATTACAATAAAGGATTAAAAGAGTAAGAATTTCAGCTTTTCTGTACTTAACATTCCCCCTCAAAATAGAAAATAAGTCCCAACAAAACTGAAAGGGGCTGTAACTCAGATTCTGTATAACCAGTAACATAGGAACTGTCTTCCAACATCCAAATTTCGAGCATTCTAGACTTAGCATCTGTTGAGGAGACCCACACTTTCAAAATGCAAGAAAAAGTATTATCTTACTGCATTATGTATATGTAGCTTTCTTGAAATATAATGATTTGTGGTAAATGATTTCTCTTCTTCCAAACTAGAATAACAATCCCCTTTCTTGCCCTCTAGTTTTAGGAGTTTACATGTTTATTTATTATTCTTTACATATAAAAATATTTATTTACCATCCATATTTATTTATAAACTCTATTAATATTGGTGACTTTGAGGAAAAATAGCTGTTTTATTGCACTGATGTATGATTATAAATTTATTTGATTTATTGTCTCTTAAAACAAAGCTAAAAATATATAGACATTTGGAAGAAAATGAAAGTTGGTGCCTCAGAGGCTCTCCCTACAACCTGACAGATATATTTAATTTCAATTAAAGTCCTGAAAACAGATGAAACTCTGGCTAACAGCTTCTAATCATCAGGTCCTGCTGCTGAATTTCCATCTTAAACAGTTCAAAGTCAATTTGCCAGCTTAGTTTGTCATATCCCACCTTGCCTGAAGATGTTAGTGGCAAAGGACCAAGGGCTTGGAAATTTTCCAAAGCATCTCCCACAGTTGAACCTATTATTGGAACAGGTTCCAGGTGCACCAGCCTCACTGTTCAGAGCCAGAAAACAGCAATTGTACTCCCGGAGCATGAAAAGGACTTGTTTTCATATAACCTGGGTACATTTTCCTCTTAAAAATATTCCACTTCTATGGTCAGACAATTTTTCCTTAGCAGGAACATGAGAAGGATAAATATGACTAATAGAGAAAGCTCCTGTCTGGTGACAAAGAAAGCAGGGATGGAAAGAAACCTCTTCTGCAAGCAGACACAAGACATGGGAGACTTATCTACCTGCTGCCTGCACAAGTCCACCTGCTGGCACTGCACTGTGGGACTGCCAAGACACAGTTTAAAAATGAAACCCATAAAAATCTGCAAGATCCATGGAAATGCAAAAAGCTGGGCATAACTTGTTGTGTATTGGGTAGGCAAAAATAGGTAGTATCCCACCTGGTAAAGGAATAGATAAGAACAGCAAGAGCTGTAGGGTACTGGAAATTATCCCTTTGAACAGAAATACTGATAAAAGGCTTCTCTCAGTGCTGCTGTTGAGATTGTTGACTTTAGAATACTGGAAAACTTCTTAATAAATAAGAAAACTGATACATTAATTTAGACGGTATGGCTGCAAGCATTTTGGAAATAGTTATAAATAAACAGACAGGCAAATGAGAATCCCATTTCTTCCATCACATTTCACTGTCACATCTAAGGGACTTTCTGCCCATCTGTTACACACATTGCTGGCCTTTAAGACTGCATCAGCCCACTGTGGTAAATATAAGAGACTAACATATTTACTTGAACCTTACTGGAAGAGTTGATTAGGTGTTACATACATACATAATTATGCTTCTTGACTTTGCTGCCTGAATAAGCTTTTTAATACACACAGTTCAACATAAACAGTCCTTTATGAAGGACTCCCAGAGCACATTCTTTGTTAATCTCATACTCATTTAAATTCTTTTTAAGCATCAGTTGCAAAATAGTTTCACTAAATCTTCCTCTGGTCAGGCTGGATGTATTTGACCTTTTGTATTATTCCTAATATGATTGAGGATGTAGAACAAAGCAGGATTATTTATTTAAGGGTTTTGGAATCTCTAATTTTTCAGAGTTTAAGGAAGGTAAAACTTAAGTATAGTGATTATGCAGGGGCTATAAATATACCCCATTTATACTACATTGTTAAAATAACAGAAATACAAATCTTGTTGTTTTTATAGGGAATTGTTTGATTTAATGAAGCACAGACAAAAATAAGAATCAAGCTATTTAATACATAGCCACAATCTACTCCAGTGAGAAAAAAAAATCTTCCAAACATAGAAACCCTTTCTGCCCAAAAAACTCCCAAATAAAACAACAGCCTGGTTTAGAGGCATGTGTCTCATCCACATGCATGTTTTTATTGAGAGTTCAGTGCCGGTCTCTCAGCTCTCTGCAGAAATGGACAGTAGTTTCATGGTGTTATCTTAAAAGAGAAGGATGAAGAGACGAAATTCCCACTGAAAAGGAAAAATGGGACAGCTCAAGCTACCAACACACATTCTCTGTTATGTTTTTCTTTGCCACTGGGATGCCAAAACATTAACTTCATGATTAATGTATGGAAAGAGGATGGACAGAGCAAGTCCTGTACCTTTGCTGGTAGCATGACTGCTGTGAAGTGTCACACTTCTTGCATCCTCAGTCACTTTGATCCTTTTGTAAACATTGCTGATGGTCTCATCCATTCATGATTTTGCTAATTTTTAAATTTTTTCTGACAGTTTCAAAAGGCTGCCCAATAATTTTTAATGTTCTAACTGCCTTTTTTTTAAGTGGTATCATTCTGCTTCTGTGAGAAGTTATTGGAAGGTATTATTCACCTACATGTATCTGAATCTTTTGTACCAGAGAAAGATTAAGTTTACACTGACATTTTAAAAATATTCCAAATGGCCCCCCAGGTCTGTTCTGTATACATGTTTATTGCTTGTAATGTGACAGAAAAAACACTGCAGAGTCTCTTGGGTTTTTATTAATCTTTTTTTTTTTTCCTAAGCAATTAACTTCCTGTTTTTATCACAGTACAGTTTCTTTTCCCTGAAATAAATTACTCCAAAAAAGATAAGCAGCTCTAGGATTCAAAGTTGTCACTCATGCACACAGCTGTTGCTTTACTAAATTATAAGAAACTTGCAAATATTTCTAATAAAAACTATTTCTTCTACTGTTTTCAGTTCCTTCATTAGTTACAGGATGTCATGTAAGCCAGAGGAAGGCAACCAAGAAAAGAATCATAGTTCCAAAATATCTCAGAGTTTTTTCTATAAACTCTGCTCATGTGACCTGTCAGCATCTGAAATTTAATATTCTTTTCATCTAACCCTAAAATTAGACAACATTGAAGTATTAAATAAATTGCTTATTTTTTTGTGTGTCTGAATTGGCCTGTCACATAAAATAAGGAAGACATATGTCCTCCAGTATTAACTACAGTTAAACATTAAGGCACTAAAGTATTTTAAACTTAATGGCATTGGGAATAATCAACATGTCTTTAACTTTAGGCCTAACAAATCCAAAATACTGAGCAAGAATTGGCTGACGTACACAGACAAACAAACTTATTCTTGGGCACATTTTATGATGCTTAACAGAAAAAAGACATTTCATCATAGCGTTTATACTTCCAAATAAATGTTTGGCATTGGTAAGTCTGAACTGACAAGTATTTTGCTTAAAACATTTTAAAGAAATTTAAAAATAACAGTCAGGGAAAAGATACATGGTAATAAAAGCTATCTCCAAGATATGTACCATGCACAAAAGTTTGTGCATAGGTGGTTTTCTTTGTGCAGTTGTCTACTATTTATTTTATTATCTCATTGGTTTTCATATACCGCTTCCACTTGAGCAGAACTGTCAAGTTTGTATGCTTAAACTCAGGCTCTTTAATCACTACAGCAGATGCCTATTTAATTGAAAATAATAGCATACATTAATTTTTCTAACCTGTAGAGGTACTCATAACTAATTTCAAATCAGTCAGAGTAGCTACGTAAATCACAGACAGTAACAGTTGTTTATACATGCTTGTGGGGACAATAGCATATGTTGTCAAAGTTGATTTAATTAAAAAGTCCGTGCAATCAAAACCAGCATAATGCATGACACTTCTGTCCAGGATATTTTTGTAAAGAAATGAGGATTCTGATTGACTATGTTTAGAAATTATTTTAGTAAAGAAAATAAACCGCTCCAGATTTTCCTTAGAAATGTTTTCTTCTTGGGAACTTTTAAACTAATGTACTTTCCAAATAGGCAATTTGATTTTTCTTAAGTTGAAACTTTTATGTAGAAATTTACTTATTAAAGCACAAAGTTTCTCAGAATCAAAACTTTACTTTCAGTCAAATCCACATTTTCCTAATGTTTTTTTCTTTTAATGAAAGTTTAAAAAATGTTTATATTGTTTGACTCAGAAGTTTCCTCACTGGCACATCTCTATGCCTGAAAGCAATTTACAAAATATTCTGCCAGAAACTGGGACCAGCCAACCATATTTGCCAGAATAAATGTCTAAGCAGCTTTGCTATTTGCTAAAAAGAGGAGTAGACTTACTTTAATGGTTGCTGCAGACATAAATGAAACATAATGAGAAAAAAATGGCCCACAAATGTGCCCCTTTTCACAACTCTGCCCAAAAGTAGAGGGCAGTAGGCAGGCTGGGAGAGGAAATTTTGTAGGACTTTATTCCAGCAAGACTGAACCATTCAGAAGATAGTGGGTACCAGACTGCATTACAGATTAAAAATTTCTGTGTTTGTTTATGGGAAGATAGCTCCAGAAACTGCTGCTTAAGTGATTCCTGTTAGAAAGGCACAAAGGAGCAGGGAACCATCTCAATGCTGGGCACAGAACAGGCTTCCAAACTCTTTTGGTGGACCTCACATTAACATACAGCTTTGTGCCACTCAGCAGTAATGTCAAAAACATCACCATACCACGGGCTGCCAAAACATGAACTGATATTGTGCATTCAGCCCTGAGGCTGTAGATTCGTTTCTTTAACTAAATAAAGCAGGAGACATCTGTTTCTGGTAACAGAAATAAAAAAGTCACTCCACTGATCTTTGCATCTGAGGGGAAAAAATATATAGAAGAATAAATATAACCCAAATGTTACTAAGCTAAAGAAGTCCTTATATGAGAAATGGACACATTTTATTTCTGGAAGCAATGAAACAAGTATCAATTTTGATCATAACTCTCACCGATAAAGCCCAACTTGTTGGACTGGCTTTAGGAAAGAAAGAATTTAGACATGTTACATTCCTCTGTGAGAGTTTATCCTCTCACAGAATCCCAGAATGGCTGAAGTTGAAAGGGACCTCAGAAGCTCATATTGCCCAAGCCCACGCTCAGGATGGGCCACCAAGCACAGCTGGCTGCCAAGAATTAGTGTCCAGATGGCTTCTGAATATCTCCAAGGATGGAGAATCCACAGTCTGTCTGGGTAACCTATGCCAGTGCTCAGCTGCTCTCAAGAGCAAACAGAATGTTTCCTTGATGATCAGACAGAGCCTCCTGTGTTGCAGCTGGTGCCCATTCCCTCTGATCCTGCCACTGGGCACCACTGAAAAGAGCCTGGCTCTGTTCTCTTTATACCCTCCATCCAGATACTGATACACACCGGAGAGATCCCCTCCGAGCCTTCTCTTTTCCATGCTGAACAGTCCCAGGTGCCTCAGCCTTTCCTCACAGGAGAGATGCTCCAGTCCCTTCATCACCTTTGTGTCTCTTTGCTGGACTTTCTCTAGTATGCCCACATCTCTCTTGTACCGGGAGCCCAGCGCTGGACACAGCACTCCAGGTGCAATCTGTGACAATGACATTCCTGTCCATCCCATGACACCATTACAGTAATGCTCTCTGGTCTGTGAAAACGACTTCTTTTAATTGCATGTAAAAGGAAGTATTTTTATGTATGCATTCCATTTCCACTATGCTCGGAAAGGGTTTGTATTAGAAATACAAGGATGAAGAGAAAATGGATTATCTTTCATCTGCCACATCAAAAATAACTGGTTTTAAACCCATCTTTTTATAAAGAGATTGATGCATCACAATGTTCCAACAAAGGTAATTTCCCTAATACTTAACAACATAATCTGTATAATTATAATATTAAAAATGTAAACCAGTTCAGTTTGATAAAACAATGTGGATCCATTATGTTTTCAAGCCTTCTGCTTCCAGAAAACAGCTGTAAATGAAGCAATTGTACAACTCAAGAATACTGATGCAACTACTTCGAGACCTCAGGAAGAACTCTTTGGGGTCTTCTACTCTATGTGGAAAATGAAGTACCGAAAGAAATTTACAGGAAAACAAAAACCAAACATTCTTTTTGGAAACAGAAAACAGATTAAAAAAAAACAACTTTTCCTCTCGGATCTGCTACAAATTCTGTTTCCCTGTATTAAGGGTTAGTCAAAAACGGAACCCAAGGAAGTGGATTTTGATGGCCTAAAACCTTTTCTAGCTGTTTAATCATAAAATGCTAAAATATAAATTACATATCACAGTTCAAATAACTATTTTGAAAATTTATGCCCTGATTCATCATGATTACCAATCCACTAAAAATTATCATAAGGACAACAAATCTGTTATAATGCATAAGTCTTTATCCAAAATTCTTCATGAAAACATTAATATAATACCACAAATTTGGGACATTATTTACCCAAAAAAACATGTTAATAATTGATGGATTTTAATTGAGTATGAATATATAATGGTAAATTCTCCTGTCTCCTGTTAGAGGACTTGGGAGGAATTATTCTTCAGCTCTACTGATGCAAAACCCCCAAGTTCTGGCCTGGATAAAAGTTGCAAGTGAAAGCTGTATTTAGATCTTTTAAGCCACATTAAAAGAAAACTTCAGTATTGCTGTATTTATTTTTCTTCAACTCATGAGGACAAGCAGAAAGAAATTAAATTGTTGTTTTAGCTTTAAATGAAATTCAACATGTTTTAAATGGTCACAAACCAAAATTATAGCTTCTTGTTGACTAACCACAAAACACAGCTTTTCTTTAGACAACAGTAAAGCATTTGGAACAAGAATTAAGCACGCTCATTCAGTGAACAAAAACTGAACAAAGTTGCACAAAGTTGTGCATTTCATTAGAACGTTTTGAATATCAAATTGAAAACATGATGTGACTATTAATAAAGATTCTGCTGTTTAAAGTAAAAAGCACTGAGTTCAGACGAAATTTCTATGCAATATAAGCTCTAAACACCTGAAGAATGCTGTAAGAGAAATTTGGCTATTACAACTCCTATGTATTGAAATCAATAGACAGCTAAATGAGCCTACATTTCTGAAATAAGAATGGAGAAAACCACTGTGCCTTCACCTTATAAAAATTACAGGTTATTACACCTACTATGTAACTGTTTTCTAGTCAACAGAGAGACAAAGGGAAATGTATATAGAGAATAAACAAGAATCCTCCTGTTCCATGGCATACCTAGTTTTATCAAGGTAATGCTCCTAAAATATCTTGGATGGGACGAGAATTTCTTTGGGACATACCCATGATAAGAGCTGATTTTCTTGGATGAGAGCAATCTGTTTAAATACTAGCTTCTTGTGACCAAATGGAAGGTCAGAGCTGTGTAGGAAATAGAACTGTGACTGCAGACTACAGATGCTACAGACACTGGGAAACCTCTGATGTATTAAGGAATTTCAGGGACAACAGATGGACATGTTTGGATCTGCTGAGCATTCAAGCTTCCCACTGAACTGTTTATTAACTTCAGGACTACAGCAAAAGTTTAACAAAGCAAAAAACCTTACAAGACTTCTCTCGTCTTTCTCAGAGGCAACAGGCACTTTCACAGCTTCATTTCAGAAAGGATAATGGGATGGAAGCCATAATGGAGATGCCACTCAATACAAAAAGTTGAAATAGCTTATTTCTGGTTTAGCCATTAATGCATGCTTAGGGAAACATTTCCAAGTACAAGGGCTCAGTGTATGGAAGAAATTAGTGTCTCTAATGAGTAATGCAGTGTGACATTAGAATAGCTAAAAAAAGTTAAAGGAACCCACCGACTCTTTTCTGCTCATAGTTTTGCTTTGGGAACGTGAGCGAGAGATGGTGCTGAAAAAGGAATCCTTTTTTGATGCAGACAAAGGTGGAGATCCTGTAAATTCACGTCCTCCAGACAAGCTCTCTATGCTTGGAGATGAACTGATGTTTTTTGAACTTTGGCCTGTAAAGCAAGTATAAAAAACCAAAACAGTTTATCAATGGGCATTTTCTTTTCCCCACAAATACTTCCTTGTCTTAACTGACATTGACTGAGAGTCACAGACAGCCCAACACAGAATGAAACGTTGAAGTGTGTCAGCATGCATTGAGAGATTGAAGGACTGTTCTCACATGTAACTTCATTTTTGTATGGGAGAAGAACACAAAATCGTTGTGTATATATACATATATACACAAACATGCACACTTGTATCTATATATATGCTAAATGATGTGTGTGTGTATATATATATACACACACACAGATATATGTGTGTATATATATAAATACCACCTCACTATATGCACACTAATGTATGCACAGACTGAGGAACTTCATGCCCTGTGTGGCAAAATGAGCAAAGTACCATCTCATAATAAAAAAACCAACAAATGTCATCAACATTACAAAGGAAATAGGTTTTTCCAACTATAAAACTTGGCAAAGAATGCTAACAACAAGAACTTCAGCTTCCAAAAGTGGGTTGGACACCGAATATCCAGATCACAATATTTAGACTTCAAATAGGTAAAAAAGTAAGTTCAGTTTGGAAAAGAATGTAAGTTCTCATGCTTCGAATTTTAAGGCCATCTCCACCTAACAGACACTTTATGAAGTCTCCTTAATAGTTACTTATTGTCATTTCATGGACATGAAAATAATCCAGCATTGTCCACTATCACAGTGAAGACATCTGGGAAGAAGCCTGGGCTGGCTCATCATGGCAGTGTATGCATCAGGCAGCCTTTGGTAAGGACCATTTCTAGTTGAAGCTTGCAAATTTTTTCCAAATATTTAAATTAAAATTTTGTTTTCATTAGTTCCAGGAGGAAAAATAACCCCAGTATGTCAGTTTTCATCAACTTTCATTAAGAAAATGTTGCCTCAGGACAGATGCTAGTTTAAAAAAGTCTTTTTATCAAATGTATGATGAAGTCAAGCTAGAATGACTCCATGAAATTGTAGATTGTTCCACTCTGGAAAAAAGTTATATAGCACATAAAACTAATGCTCAAGAATTCTCCCCATGTCTTGTTTGATGGTCATTCTGATGAGAGGGTTTATGTTCTCCTTTTTCCTTTCCTCTGTTTTTGGTGTGCTTTCATGCTACCATCTATAGCATCAAGTATGATCTTTTTCAATTAAAAAATTCGCATTTCCTTAAGGGAATAAATACAGATTTATTTGAAATACACTTTTTGCAAGGAGCGTGTTAAATGAAAAGAGACTGAACTAGCAAAGAAAACAGCATGTGTGAATAAGCAGACCTTAAATGACAAAACCCAAGAAGGATCTGGGTTTAATAGTCTGAACATTCTCTAGAAAGAAAACTCATAGAAATTGCTTCCCACTTTGACCTTCATCTTCTGTTGCTTTAATCTGCTCACCTCTCCCATAACCCTCCTACATTTTATGCCCTGCTTCTCATGTTTCTGTGGACCTTCCTGTCTGCCTCCATCTCTTCTTCAGATCCTTCCACATTGCCTCTTCTGCACCTTGTTATTCTAACCTTTTTCTTTACATATTCTTTACTTCCCATCAACTTGATTCAACTGGATTTTTCTGTTTCTTCACAGACCTCCTCCAGGCACTTACTACCTATCATCTAGTCTGAGGAGTTTTCTTTAAAGTGCATGAGACAGAGGCTCTTGTAGATCTCACTCAACTTTTGCCTTCTCATTTTATAGAAAAATGGGACATGCATTAATCAAGTACACTGTAAATAATTCTGGAGATGAAAAAGGAGAAAACACTGCATGGCAAACAGCAGAAATAATTCAGTGGCAAAGAAAATTTTTAGAAAATTTCTAATTTTAGGATAAAATCATGTCACTTGGCAACATCATTATCCTTACAGTTGCCTTTATATAAGAAAAGGACCCTTCATGTATTTCATAGTGGCAATTTACAATGAAAGTGTGCTTTTGCTGTAGGTAAACTTAAAAATAGTTTTGGAACAGATGGAATCACATATTTTAGCAAATAAAGCATTTATAAAAGCAATTCACACAGCTAAGCAAGAGCAGCCAATATAAATGCTAAATGCAAAAAAAAAATCTATTTCGTGGACAGAGTAAAGTGCAACAGAAAAATATTTATTAGATATATATCAGATTAAATACTCTCTCTTTACCATCCTAGTAATAATATATATATTCCCCATAGGGTCAAGATTAAAAAAACAAGCAAAAAAAAAGTTAAACAATGAGCAATGTGCATTTTTAACACACTCTTCACTGTATGGCCTGGACTTAACACACTTCACCTGCAAATAAGTAGACTATGTGATAAAAATTCACAGGTAATACTGAGAGGAGAACACTTTAAATATATTTGAGGAATCCACGTACATGAAATAATACAGCTTGGTAAAACAGTGGAAAAATGATATGTGAAGATTTGTTTTTTCTAGATTCTGTCTTTCAGCTCTAAGGAAAAAAAAGTAAAAAATATAGTAAGAAATTGAAAAGACAGAGAAGTGTCCTCATGGTCACTGCAAACAGCTACACTTCAAAAGATGGATCACAGTTCAGAGGAACAGAATATACAACTACTTGCAGAACCAAACAAGATTTTGTGGACAGAATAATAAAACTGTCCTAAAAGGGAATTTGCTCAAATAACACCAAGAGCTTTGAACAGTCTGGCTCTTATGGCCTATAAAATATATTATGAAAATAAAAAATAAGAGCAATACAAGATCTAGTTAAACTAAGATAGAGATACAGTAAACCAGAAGTGATAAAAATACTGTATCTGTAAGTTTGATACCCAAGTAAGAAGAAAGGTTGGAATGCACCTGACCCTTCTGCATGAATAAGCAAATCTGGGGAAATTATCATTAAGAAGCATTATTTTTTTATTCTGCATCTAACCCTGTGAACAGTGCTGTGACATGGATTATTTGGGGATATAACTGAGAATTAAGAGAGAAAGAATAGCACTTATGAATAATTACAGTGTGTTGCAACTTATAAAACAGAATTCTTGGATTGTGATAGGCTTTTCTAATTTCCAGAGGACTCATTGTTTTTACAACTAAGAATAGTTAATAAGAAAGCTGAAAGACACACATGTGTTTTCCTTAATGTGAAAAAAAAAGAAAAAAAAAGAAAAAAAGAAAAAAGAAAAAAGACATCTATGATCCTCCCAACACAGAAATTTAATGAATCACAGAATATTTTGACTTGGAAGGGATCCACAAGGATCATCGAGTCCAACTCTTAAAGGAAGCTTCTGCAACAACATTTAACTGAGTCACCATGTTGTTCATGAAGTCCTTCAGAGGTATCATGTATGCACTGAGGCATTAACAACCCTCACATAACTTTGGAAACAACACTGCAGCACCAGCATGCAGATTTTGGGATCTCAGGACAATGACACAAATGCCTTTTGTACCTTCTCAGTTCTGTGTCTTACTGATTTTACATCTTTCTTAATGTGCAGTGTGGTACATTCTGCTCACTCAAGAGCTTTACAAGAAGCTAATGCAAATGCAACAGAGTTTCTAATTTTGGATTATTAAAAAAAAAGTCTTACCCTTCATAAAGTCTGCAATAAAGTATAATTAATAACTCAACTCCACATCCTTCTTCTTTAGCAGCTTCATAAGCAACCTGAGAACATCACTGAACCAAATTCTCATTTTTATCTGCTCATTCTGTCAACATCAGACAAATAAATTACGGCTCCTTAAAAAACTATAGGAGAAATCTAATCTCTGACCATCTAAGCATATACCAGAAGGTCCTAAAACCTATATAAAACAGGCTGAAGAAATCCCATAAACATGGAAATCAAATACATGATTATGAAGCACAGAGAAGAAATATGTAAGGATCTCTGACTTACGCAGTAGTCAGAACACATTACTGTGTAGGATGTCTCAAAAATACATACATATGCACTTTAAATGCAAAAATACTTCAGAGTAATGATGCATAGGATTTCACACACTAAAAATACATCCATTTCTGAGGCAAAAAGGAGCAACGTTATCTCCATGTGCTGGCTTCTAAGTGCCTCACTACTTGCCTGTTGCTAATGATACTGGGACTGACCCCAGGGTGACACATGCTCTACGTCAAAACCATTTGGAAAATGGGGCAGTGGAAAAAGAGACCAACCTGTTGGTATTGTGGAGACATCCAATGTCTTGAAAAGAATGATAATTTAAATTTAATGTGATCAATAATTAGGCCATATAATAAAGTAAAAGGTGATGACAAGGAGGAGAAGACTTAAAATGAAAGTGAGCTTCAGGTCTTACTAAGTTTGAGTTAAGTTATGGGGGATATAACCAGGAACTTTGGAGGTCCCTGCTAAAACATACGAAAATCAGAGGAAGATGCAAAAAAGACATACAAAACTGATGGCTCATTCTGTTTGGTCCCTACAGAGGAAAATAATAGCTTTCATAGTTACAAGGAGAGCAAGGACAAAGATACCAAGAAGAACAGAAGTATGGCACCATATATAATTCAAAACCATTTGGATCTGCTCATCTATCTGTATTCGCCATAGTGAGGATGTAGGGTATTAAAATTTGCAAAAAGAATGAGACGAGTTTTATAAAACTTTTCAGATAAATTAGTTTCCCTTTTTCTCCTGCAGTGAAATTGGAACAAAGGCTTCCAGCACTTTTAAAATTCATTCAAACCACCACATCACACAAATCCATGGCCTTTCATTTCAGCCAAGGCAGGTAAGCTCCCTGTAAGTCACATGCACTACAGTAGATGTTCGACCCAAAATACCTGCCCCAAATATAACAAGAGGGAAGTAATGCAGCTAAAAGGGACAATGATGGTGGAACTGGCCCCCCATGACAGAGTGGGAAATGGGCTACAAAGTGCAAGAGCATTTGGTTTGTAGTACAGATGGATGCTGATGCACGGCGGATGCCAGTGAAGAGACACACACACACAGACACACACACACAGACACACAGACACAGACATACACAGACAGAGACACAGACACAGACACACAGACACACACATGCAAACACACATATGCAGACACGTGGAGACAGACACACAGACACACACAGATACAGAAACATGCAGACACACACAGACACATGCAAACACACACACATGCAGACATGTAGACAGACAGACACAAAGACATGCACGTATGCACACATGCACACACAGACACATACAGACACACAGGCACATGCAGACACACACATGCAGACATGCAGACACAAACACAGACACAAAGTCACACGCAGACATGCAGACACAGACACACAGAGATGCAGACAGGCAGACAGACACACACAGACACAGAGATAGACACATACGCACACATGCAGACTCACAGACAGACAGAGACAGACACACACAAGTGCAGAAAGACACACCTGCATACACACACACAGACACACAGACAGACACAGGGACAAACACAGACACACGGATATACACAGAGACACACGGACACAAACACAGACGCACACACAGACACACAGACACAGACAGAGACACACACACAGCCACACACGGACACACACGGACCCACACAGACACACAGACAGACACATGGACACAAACACAGACACACACGGACACAAACAGACACAGACACACAGACACATACACACACATGCACAGACACACGGGCACACACACACGGACACAGCGAGCTGTCAGGAGGGAGCGGAGGAGCCGAGCTCTCTCCCGGCACAACAGCGGCGCTGGGTGGAGGGACAGCGGCAGTGCCGGCGGGCGCCGCCCGGGCCTACCTGTGGTGGCCGGGGGATGCTGCTGGGCCTGGGCCTGGGCCTGGGCCTGGGCCTGGGCCGGCCCCGGCGGCGCCGCCTCGCCCGCCTCGCCTGGCGAACAAACAACAGCGTTAGCGCGGCCCCGCCGCTGCTGCTGCCCGAGGGAAGGGCCGCAGCTTTGGGGGGTTCAGTCGGAGCACCCTGCTTTGAACAGAAAGGACATTGTGAGAGAGCACTGTAGGGACAGGCAAAAGGAAACGGGAAGGTTGGATAACCAGTAGTCACAGGCTGCAGAACCTCAGTGCTTTAAAGTGATGATTTAGATCAAAAACTAAACTTAACTGGAGAGCCAAAACCGTTTTGTTGCTGGCACTTTACGGAGACAGTGTCATTCTGCTATTTGGGAGCTTCACAGAATGGCTGAGGTTGGAAGACCACTGGAGGTCACCTGGCCCTTGTTCAAGCAGGGTCCCCTAGGGCACATTACTCAGGATTGTGTCCTGATTTTGAGTATCTCCAGGAAAGGGGACTCCACAACTTCTCTGGGCAATATGTTCCAAGGCACAGTCACTTGCACAGCAAGAAAGTTCTTCCTCACATTCAGGTGGAATTTCCCATGCATCAGTTTCTGCCCATTACCTCTTGTTCTACTGCTTGGCACCACCAAGAAGAGGCTATCTCCATCCTCTTCACATCTCCCTTTAGATACTATCACCTCTGTATCTTCTCTTCTTGAGGCCAAACAGTTCCAGCTCCCTCAGCCTTTCCTCGTAAGGGAGGTGTTTCAGTCCCCTAATCTTCTTTGGAGCCCTCCACTGGACTTGCTCCATGTCTCTCCTACACTAAGGAGCTCAGAAGTATTGTTACCATGGAAAAATTTCATAATTGCCTATTAATATGTATATTTATAAGTTTTTAAAAAAGGAAAAAATCCCCATTTGTCAATTTGTGTTTTATTCCTTTAATTTGTACTCAGTTCTGCTATTAATAAGGACATTTTCTTTATCCATATGAAAAGCATACTCATTTTCTTAGAGACACTTCATAAATAATTCTAAATTGGGGGATCATTTCTCTAGGGCAGGGATCATTTCTCTAGGGCATACGTGGTGACTGCAGAAATTCTGTTTGTGTTACAACAAATACCACAGTAGTATCAACTCATAAAAACAAAGAGTAGCCTAGAAACTCTTTAAAAAATACAGTTTTGGCAGAACTTTGTCTTTAAACTAGTCCTTTAATGTGTCCTTGTAATAAAGCTGCATTTAAATCAAAAGCCTTTTGGGTTTCACCCTGAAATGACCTAGAAGGAAAACTGTATTGGGCACTGTCAGGAAAGAAGAGAAAGAGAAATGCTTTTTTTTTCTTGGCAATATACTGCCATTTGGTAATCAAAGAATATCCACTTTCTGAATGATGAAGGATCCAGTGGAACATGCAGGGCAACCATTGTGCTTTTCTTCCATATTTTTTTCATTATCAATATTTTATCTTTCAAAATTACCACCTCAATTGAAAATCCAATAAACTCAATATTTGAATTCAACTTTTGTGCCAATGAATTACTTCACTGTGCAGGATAGAGAGAATGTTTTAATCCCTCTTCTGTCAGCAGGCTACCTTGCATAAGTAATCAGTAATGATACCCAATCTTCTTCTGTGCTGAGGACAGGCTGAATGGGATTAATATATTATTAGGAGGAACTGAATTTCCAATTAGGTGTCTGGATACTTCGTTCAGCTGTGATTTGTAATGCTGAAGACTCATCTGGAATTACAGGCTTGCAATTATGGTTGAGGGTTTTTTTTTTCACTCTGCTGTTTTTCCATTTACATAATCTAAATTATATGCATTTTTTTCTTACAGAAATTCAGCAAGTACCAAAACTTTGGAGTGAGAAATAATTACAATTGATTATGTAACCCAATCATCCCTCATCTAGAGTATGGCAGCATGAATGCTAGCTGGTTTGTAAGTGGTAACTGTTGAAACAAAGCTGGGATAGGATTATTTTGGCAGTCCTGCAAGGTGTTTCCTTAACAAGGACTTCTTCACAAAGTAGATCAGTCAATTAATTTAATCTCTTCAAATTTATAAATCTCTACATATTAATTAAAATTATCAGCACTCCTTGAGCATTCAGAACCTGAAAAGACCAATAAGAAAACTGGATGACTTATTTTATGGCTTGATGCCGGTCAGATTTACAGCACTTTGGCCTGTTATACTGTCCAACTGAACATCTGTGAGTATTGCATCAACTCGAGTGCAAATGCCTATCAATTTAAATCCTAAATCCATGTCTCTGCCTACCTCAGCTAAATACCCAAGCTCCAGGAGGTTGAGGAGAGCTGAACATACAACAAAAAACGAGAACAGGAGACAATCAGTGACAGCTAGTTAGTAATTTGGGAGCCAAATCATGTCAAATAGCTTTTAGATACTCAAAACCTACAGCAGAATCCAGAGCTAGAAAAAAGACAGCAGAGAAGCTAAAAAGTTCAGCACAAACATGAGTGGAATGAAAGCTTCTGAGAGTATGAATATATTTTAAATCCTAAATCTTAATGCCTGGGATAGAAGTACTGGCAGCTTCTCATAGCTGCACAGGGTGCACTCCTTCACTGGATTTGCTGTACTGCTCTTTCTTGAGGTGATGTTACTGTCCCCAGAGAACAGAAAAGACTTACTCTTGCTTTTAAGGTGTGGTAGAGATTGTACAGTTTACAAAGGTCCCTGCAGCAAGCTTCAAAAGGCTTTTTAGCATGTCTCCACCATTCACTGGAGAGCCTCTAAAACACTTAGTATTTTCTTTTGTTATTTTTTGTTTCTTTAAAAATATAAATAATGGCACTTGCAAAGATAGCTGCCATCATTTAAAATTTCTATAAAATTATAGGAAAAATACTTATAACTGTACAGGTCTGGAACAACAAGCATAGCACTAATATGTAAAACAAAACTCACTGTCATCTGAACCTATTAAAAATAGTATATTTACATTTTGTTGCCCTTAAATTACTTCTGTAAAGGCTGTACCAAATATGGATAGACAGAATACACTGAGAGGAAGGTGCAGTAGGTTTGTTCCTCTTACCATTAAATACTTTGTGCCCTACATCATAAATTCTTCATAACTTTATCAAATCTCCATATTCCTGTTGATAGAGCAATATGTGCACAGCTTGTACATGACCAAACACTATTACAATTTTTTATTCTAATTCTTGTATGGGAAGTATCAGGTGCGTTTCCTGATGATACACGTTAATTGTCCCATACAACAGGTCATCCCTTAGCACACACATCAAGATTAAGCTACAATCAATTCCATCTACAGAAGTTACTTCAAATCGTGTGCTTTTATTATATTAAGCAGGGAAAGAAAACAGCCACCTAAGGATAACTTTTAAATTCAAAAGGGGAAAAGAGAATGTGGTAAGAGAGCTATGGAAAACTCTTAAACAAAGAGTCTCTCTGAAACAGTGTAAATAATTTTGTTCTACAGCTAATTTTACTTCCATTATTGTGAACAGGACTTGCATCAAAGTTTCACTTCCCGTCTGCAGTGTTAAACCCTTGCTGGAGCAAGTTTTGAGATTCTTCTGTAATTGAGAGAAGCTGCATATCTGGATTTTGCCAAGCAGCTACAGTGGCCTTTACAGAAGTGCCTGTATGTGTCTGCTCCAAAAGAACAGCTGTACCTTTCAGTTTTGCTCTCTCAGTGTCTGCTGGGGATGCCATGCATCATGAAAGGGCCTTTGGACCATACAGGTGCCACAGCAAAGAGAAAAACCACCAACTTCAGCTGTGAAGTGTTACTTCCTTTCTTTTACACTTTCAAATCTGGTGAAAAAAAGATGCAATCCTATGCAAAGTTTCAGGGCAACCAGCACCAGCCCTCAAGCTCATAACCATGACACTGGATGAGTTGCTCAAAGCAGCAGATACTTTTTGGCCCTACATGCTCCTTGAAAAGCACATACTGCCATGGGCTGGCTGAAGATGAAAAGCAGTAACCTACCTTGAGCGTGGCAGAGTATAGCAAACAACTACCAAAGCTCAGCTTGTGAGTTTGTTGTTTGAATAAGCTGTTCTCAAGAAATATAAAAATCAAGGCTTAAGAAAAAGATGCAGTGTTTACTAAATAAAGTGCAGAGGGCCATCACAAATTATGAAAAGACAAATTCATATAATGGTTCAAATAACTTCTTAAATAAGCTCCACACATTCTAAAGGGAATAAGAATTTGTTTATTAAGGATTACTCTCTAACTTCCTTCACTTAGTATTATGTATTTAGCTAATACTGTTATGCATGCTATTTTTTGCTGACAACCTGAAAAAATATGTATGAAATTAGTCCTCCAGTTAAAAAAAGGTTGCATCTAAAAATTTGAAAAATTAATTGGCTCATGTTTATAGTAATGATTAAGTTGTTGGCCTGTCTGATGCAGTTTCTGGTTAATATATTTTTAGAAGTTCAAAATTCCTTACAGTATTTGTACATTCTTGAGATAACATCTAATTCTGTATTGCACTGCAAATGTGCTGTTGTACTTGGCATAGGCATCCTGCCTAACAAAATACTTTTTTGGCCGTTTCCTCCAAATATGTGCATGCTGATATAAGAACGAATAGAACAAAGAACTTTCTTCAGCCCTGAAGTTGTACGACAAAGCTTCCCTCAGTCACGGTGCGGCCACACGTTTCCCCTTTACCTTTGCCCAGCTGAACTGGCATGCTTTCAGACTTCATCATCCTCTGCTGCTGTGACTGGTGGTAGTGGTGGTGGTGCTGCTGCTGGTGCTGAGGGGCTTCCACCGTGCTCCTGCTTGGCATTGAAGAGGGAGGGAAGCTGCTCCCGCCGGCAGGAGTGCCCACTGCCCCACCTGAAGCCATGGCTGGAGCAATGAGCTTTCGGCCAAAATTCAATAAACTGTTGGAAACTTTGTTGATGTTCAGAGGGGCAGCTTTAGCACTGGCACTGAGAAAAGAAGAGGAGAAATCATCACATCGTTGTAAACGGTCTGGACAGGCACAGCCATGCATGCATCGTTTTTCAAAACTTGGAGATAAAAATCCAAGATTTGAACATTACAAAGAAAGTGTTTTACTACAGTTGCACTGGAATACACACAAAGACCACAGGGACTGGCTGTGGTTATGAATTTTTCCCAACCATAAGTGGACAAATTATTTTGGTCCTTCTCCCTGAAAAATGCAGAATAACCCCAAACAAAGTGAGTTTGTACCAATTTTCTTAATTTCCCTTCCTAAATTAGAAAAAGAAAAGAAGAGTGACAAAAAGCAATGCAGGTTCTACTGCTAGATTAAATTCTCTCCAATGTTTAAAATGACTCAACTCCAAATATGTCTTTCAACAAGCAAAGCTAACACTAAACTGTCCTTTTAGGTTGGCAGAGCTAGATGTCTCTTGCTCTGAGTTCACCTTCTGCCCAGCCCAATCATTTCAAGCCAAGCAGTTTTTAACAGAAATCCTGATTTCTAAAGTGATTTTGCTGAAGAACTGCTTCAGGGTGTAACACATATACTGAATCACAATCCTTGTAACTGTTACTTTTTATTTTTAACTACAGTGGCTATTTAATTCACTTCAGTTATATGCAACGTTAAGAATGAGGAAACTGTTGAACCATTTAATTTGTCTAAAATAAAGAGGCAAAGAACCTTCTTATTCCCAATGGAAGTGTTCACATAACCCACAGATTAGCAAAGCCATTCCTATTTGTTCATGCAGTAATTCCCTGCCTTATATAATTAATGCTTGAAATACCCTTCACAGAAATATAACACAACCACAAAGACCTTTTCACTCCTGAGGTTTTATTTTACTGATCTGTACTTCCATGATATAAATAGCTTTCCTTTAAAAACATAAAGAAATGTAATTAAAACCAACTCAGTCATTGTACTGGGGAAAAATAGCTTTACGATGTTTTGGGGAAGCTGAACTAAAAATAAACTACAAATGAATTAATACAGGTAATTTATAACTTCTGCAGACACCTAGAAGAGTAATTTTGATTTTGCTCTTCCTATAATTTCTCTATTTGTCTCCAGGGATGGGGTTTTTTTTTAGAATATACAATGCAAACATGCACACACATATAAAGCAAACCCAGAAAATAACAACAGCTGAGTTGTTTAGAATCAGAATACTCAGAATAGACAGAAAAGGAGAGGTATCAGACGAAGTATGAGAGCCTGAACACACAACATACAGTCTCAAGCTGTATGGGGCACTTCTGCCATATACTGCTGATGAAGAATGGCATCTAGAATTTTTAGGAGGAACAGCAGTGTAGAGACTGGGACCAAGTGTAGAGACTGGGACCAAGTGTTGCTTTCCAATTTATGGAAGCTGGGGAAGAATGCTGAATAATAATTACAGGATGTTTCTGTGTCTGATTTTAGGGATTGCTGCTAGTGTTACAAAAAGTCCGTCCACAGTTACCTGAGAATGACTGACAAAGTCACTACCAAGAAAGCATCTGCAGAACTGTAAAATACTGCTACAGGAGTTCCAAATGATTTCAAAAGCAAACTGAGTAGTTGTGAAAGAGTGAAGTGTTAATGGTTAGTGACTCAAACAACCCCCTGATGTGCAAAAGCTGAAGGTTCTTTGCTGAGGCCAGGTTTGCACCCCCTAGCTGAATGCGAGGAGGAGAGTTTTTGGATGTTCGGTGGTTCCTGGGTGAGAAGCAGAATTCTGCTGACCCTGACCCCTTTTAAAAGAAATCCAGAGACAACAGTGCTCTTGTTTCATGCAGTGCCTGCACTGAGTGATTCAAGGATTGCTGGTGTATCACCGTACTGGATCTTTGCTGCAGGACAAAATAGAATTCCTTAAGTTATAGCTGATTTCATTCCACTAACAGCTGCAACACTCAACACTGCAAACCCAACAGCCACAGTATAAGCACCCATGTGATTGAGCATTGACAGGTTGGTTTCAAAGTCCCCTTCTAATTGTTCTGCCTGGGCAGTGAATGAGTCAACAGAGAGTTGTGGCTTCCAGTTTATTTCAGACAATTGAATGCCAATACTGCCCCTTTAACCACTGCTCAGCTGGCACAGGCTTGGAAGGGAGGGCAATACACCTTAACAGACTCCTGCAAGGGTATGAACATTCACCCATCACCGGGCAGGCTGTGCAATGAACAGTCTCACTCCCTCTGGAAATGAAATTAATTGGAGGAGACCCCCCCTGAAAAGGTGGAGGAAGTAACAACAGCAGTGTGAAAAGCACTTCATGAGACTGAAGTTGAGATTCCATCTGAGAAATATCTCAGAGTCCAAGCTGTTAAACAACTTCAGCTGCTAAGGGGTAACCTGTCCAGACCAACCCCTCGAGACTTGTCTTCTGTTGCCAGGGATGCCAGCATACTGAAGATCAAAGGACATGAGTGACCCCTTTAAGGGCAGCCCCCTCACTTTGGTCCCCTCAGAACTCTCCAGAACCTGGAATTACCAGATTAGCCTGTTCTGAGTGAGGGATGGCCAGTGGATTTATATGCAAAGGCTCACAGAAAACAGCCAGGGGGATTTGATAATCACTTTTCCCTTGGGCCCTTTCAAATATTTGGTCGTTTTTGTGGTAGACACAGGAACACAAATGTCAGCATTTCAAAGTGAAGTTGCTGCTCTAGTGGATTATGCCAGACAAGAAAAGGGGTTGGGTACATGAATCAACATCAGTGTATTGCTTCTTTTTAATATTCTGCCTGTAGTAGGCTAAGTTTCCACTTTTCTTTTTATGGGAACCTGCTAACAGATGAGGTCAAGCTGAATGGGATCTCAATCAGTTATCAACAGTTGCAATAAATCTCATTACATTGCTCATTTTGGGGGTCATACCAGTAATGACTTGGCTGAGATTCAGAACTCAAACTTTACAATATTTTTTCCTGCTGTTTACTGAAAACAATCACAAAAGTTGGAGTTTGGGGTAGTACATATCACTCACTCACCTGAAACATTACCTTAGAAGGAAGATAATGGCTGGCACATTGAGTCCTAGGTTTACATTGTCTCTTAAGTCTAGAACCTTGACAATCACTAGAAGACCCCCTTGACTTTGCACAAAAAATTATATTTACTGGAAGTAAGTGATTTACACTGACAGGCTACCTGAGCAACAAAACCACTGGACACTTTGAGCTTAATGTATCATCAGAATTGTGACAGTACACAGATGCAGGAAACAAAGCTTATACAGAGGCTTGTGTATTTGTGTCCAGCAGCTTGTTTCTTTCTTGTTTTTTTCTATTTTTCAGCTATATTTTGCTTAATAAAAAGGTGCCAGTTTTTCTTCCACACTCTTTGATTTATTCCTTTGACATATATGTACACAAATTAGTTTATTTGCATTTTTCAGATGGTTGGAAAGAGACTTTTTGAGAAAAAATTCATTTTACAGGAACAATAAATATAAAGTTTCCTAGTCTTTATGTCCAAAATATGATTTTTAGAAATGCTTCCAACTGTAAAATGCAAGAACGTTTTAGAACTACATTACAAGCAGACAGGATAGTTATCACAGCTTCTAATAACCTGTGGTGTGATTCAGCTGTGCTATGAACTGACGCTGCTAATGATCAGTTCAGAACACATTAATGAAAAATAAATAATGACGCTATCTAAATATCTTTACAAGAGGTGGTTTTAAAAAATGTATTGTGAAGTAAAATCTGTGCAATTTCTCTGAATGACAGCTTCAGAAAATGAACAATAGTGAGATGCTACATCTCTGGAGGACTCACATTAAAAGTGAGCTGAAGTCCAGTAAAATAAGAACAAAGTGTCTATTTCTTACCATTTAAATGTCCGATATATTAATGAAAAGGATGATTACAGCCATTAAACATGGATCAATCTACATTTTAGCCATCTAAATATACCAGACATGTACAACAATTACAAGAAAAATACTGATTGATTTATGTTGTAGAATTATCAGCAGATGCATTTAAAAGTAAAGCATCAGTTTAAAAATATGAGTATCAAGGAGACATGAATTCCATCCACGAAGCAAACAATTTTGTTTTATCACAATAAGCATCATTGACCTTGACTGTGAATGGTGTATTTTTAAACTTGCAGTAGGAAGATGATTCAATCTCTGCAGTTTTCTGCTAAGATGGAAATGTTTTGTTTTAAGCAGGCCTTATTCAAATGCTTTTCTCTTTTCAGTATGTAATCATTACAAGAGATGAGACAAATATATGAATATGACCGATTAAAAAGTTTTGTATGTGATAAAATAAGTAATATATATTAGAGATTGGTCAAGATATTTTAAACATATAATGGAGTCTGTGGAATTAAGGATGAATTAGAACTGGTAGTTGATTTAATCCATCTCTGCTCACTGCAGAAACATTTCCTAATATTACATCTTCCAGTTCTCTCCCTATTCCAATCTTAAACAGTTTTACCACACTTGACCTACTCTAAGCATTCCTGTCTTGGGATGAATTTATCCCAGATTTTCTTCTATCTGAATTATTCTAAAAAACTTCCCATCTCCTTTGGTGTGTATTCTGAGTATATGTGTGCAATTAATTTATATTCCTACATAGATTTAATGAATTTGCTTTTCTTGGAATTTAGGTTTCCGGCAGGTGTCATTCTTGTTCGGGCTTTGTGATTTACTTGTTTTTTCAAAATCCTTGAAACCTTTCTTTTTGAAACTTCAAACAACTTATTTTTCCAGCTTAGGCAACATTTGAGATAGTTTTTCAAAAGAATAAGTAAAAACATTAAGAAAATGAAATAGAATGCAGCATTTTTTGACACCTGTCCACAACTTTAAAGCCTGATTTATAAAGAAAGATTTTTTACAGTTTACAGTCACTCTACTTAGCTTTAATTTCTGCTTCTTTGTTCCTTTTTAAAAGCTTCTCAAACTACTCCATTTTAATTTCAGTTGGCTTTTTAATACAGCTGATTTCCACAGAATGGGCTAGAGATGCAGAAGTCCAAAAGCCAGCAAGTTCTCATGAATCAGCAGGCAGAGGGTATGGCTGAGGCCACGTGCAACCCAAGAACTGCCTGTGACTGAGTCAGCTGAAGCATTATGGCTTGTGCTGGACTGACCTGTGGCCACCAGCCATCGGCACCCACTTTGTGGCCACCTGGCTAATACAGCCTTGATGAGAAATTTTGGCATTATTGATACAAACCACTTCTAAAAGATGGAAGGAAAAGTTTTGCAAAAATTGCTTCAAAGTCGATTTAGATTAATTTAACTTCATTTGCTTCTGGTACATGGATACTCCAGATTGCAATTAGGTGAATTATCAGAATTAGTTCAGCTATGGAATTCACACTGGCAATGTTTTACCCCGTTTTTAGGATTCATGCCACTGTGTAAAAGTGTCCTCAGCCTCCCTTAAAACGATGCCAGGGAGTTAGTGCAACACTATGTGTAAAAACTTAAATTTTTTCATGTAACAGTCAAGGGACAGATTTGAAATAAATGTCATGAAATAAACACATGTGCTTCTAATACTGGTTATGTAATTCCTGTTTAGGATAAATGTGACTTCTGAAACATTTTGTTTATGTAAGGTCTTAGTTTGGTGAACATATATTTAGAAATAGCTTACCGGGTTTTGTTCATCAAGTCTGCTCCACGTGCTTTGTAATAATCTAAATTTTGTTGGAACTGGTGAGTCACTGGTCTTGGATTTCGCTAAAAAATAAAAAAAAAAATACTTCATTGTAATTTTCTAGGAGATTTTAAGCAGAGACATGAAATATGTTCATTTACATGAAACTTATGGAACAATTTCTTTTCCCGGGATCTTGGTTTTTCAGGGCAGTAATGTCATTTACATAAAAGTGAAGACTTAAAATACTTAATACCAAATTCTACCTGTAAGTCCACTCCATGCTGAGAGAAATCAGTACTCTTCCACATGGTGATGAGGCTGTTTGCTGTAGTGGTAACATTCCTAATTATATCAATAATTCTTGGACAAGAACAGATACTGATATGATTTCTTCCTGCAGGTCAGGTATAGAATTTGACTACCTCCAAGCTAAAGTGCTGTGCTTTTAAAGAAAATGGTAAGAGTACGGAGAAACTAGAGTAAACATTTTGAACTGAATACATCACTAGCAGTATCTCTGTTAAGCAAAGAATTAATTTTAGTGAGACAGTCTGCACAATCCCACTAGATGGCACACGAAGCCTATTTTTGCTCTCCGAATTTCACCCTATTCAGAACTGAAGCCATGAATAAAGAACTGTTGTCCTATAATAAAGTGTATACAATTAATATGGAAACTAGAATCCACCTGTTATTCTCCACTTCTGACACAATGAAACTCTTTCATGGAATCAGGCTGCCTTCAGTAGTTTTGAAATCATCCTTTTGGGATCTAAGAATCCACTGAGCATTAAGCACAGACTTCAGTATATGCATAAACTATCTTGATCGAATGCATGCATCCTGAAGGACACTATTTGGAGGGGCAAGTAAATATTTTTAAGTAAAAAAATTTGCATGCAGATGGAAACGAAATAATGGAGCAGTATAGGGAGGCCCTTTAAAAAATAAATATATATAAATGAGAAATGCCTTAAATAATTTTCTAGTGCAAGAGAAAATGTAAATTTCTGCATAATTATCAGATATATTGCATAAAAGAGATCTAAATACTTTCTAAGTATTTGCTACCAAGGCTTAATAATTTATTGGCTGTTGCCTTATGTTCTCATCTGCTTTCTTAAGTCCTGCTAGTAGTAAATAGAGTTTTAGTGAACCATGCATTGACCTTTCCAAAACTGCTGTTCACCAGTGAGAGTACATTACACTTTTGACAGTCAGTCTTCAGATGTTTCAGTTTCACATGTGGTATATTTGCTCTCCAGATTTCATTACAGACTGGAATATCTACAGTCTTATCCTCTCATTTTCCACATACCTACAGATAGCCCTCCTTCCTTGAAAATCTTATTTCTGGAGGAGGATACAGGACTTGAATTTTAAAGACCAAAACATTGCATGAGCATAAAAGGAGGGAAGAAAGTGTATAGAATTGGAAGATATCAAAGGCTAGGATGATTTCTGGAAGCATATTTAAGGGTGGGAATTTCCAGATTGTTTCCTGCGGTTAGACTTAATCTTGTATGAAAATCTTGAATGTTTTCTTTGGAAACACAATAAACATTTTAAACATGTATATTTGTAATGTTCATTAAAAAAATGAAGCAACTAAAAGCTATTAGACAAGCATTAAAACATTCTCATCTATCCTACCACCCACATTGTAATGGCTGTTGTACATTTTTCACCTCCCGTTATAAAAACAATGTTTGAATAACTCTACCTATTCATAGAGCTTGAAAGTCAGCCCTCATCAACTGACAGCAATAACAATGAATCAGCTTTAGTTACTATTGCTCTAGTTTGGTAATTCAATACATTTCTATGATAATCAAATCCAAACTGACGTGATGATGGTAACTGATGGTTCTGTGACTTCTGTGTGAGTAATCAGTGTAACTTTTCTCCTTTGAATTAAGTAACTTCTTTCCTTACATGTTTTGAAGGGTAAGGTTGAAGAGTAAGAGATGGCTAAAATAATGGGCACTTCTATGCCATAAGACAACTCTTTGAAAAGTACAATTTACCAGGTGCTAGCTGGATTTGCAGTTTGCTTCCAGTAACTCAGTATATATTGATAGTTAGCAAAAACATTGAATTTTTTTTTACCACCCAATAAATAATGAAAATTATTATTATTACATTGCTTCTGAATTAAATAAAAACTCAAAACCAGAACAAGAGGAAAAGATCATGTGGAACAGTATCTTGAAACATATTTATGCAGAAATGACAAGCAATTGAACACATGAAAAGCTGATCTACTATCTAAGCACTTAAAGCCATTAATAGGAATAACATCTAACTTGAACATATGAATGAGGCTCAAGCTTTACTTTCACAGGGGCCTATTTAAATTCCTGTGAGGTTTAAAGGTATCAAAGGAAGAAGCAGTATAAAGTACTATTACATGCAATGAAAAAAAAGCTCTCTGGAAAAACATCAGAAATGCAATATAGTAAATGCCAAGGGTTACTACTGCAACTTCTTTTGCAGCATCACTGAGATATCCTCTCAAAAATTTTCAATATTTAAAAAAACTAACCTGATATATATGTTAGCAGACAAGTATCTGTGGAGTGTCACCACAGAAAATTTAAATACTTCTGAAAACTGAAATTAAGACCGTAAAAAAAATGTTATTTTGAAGATTAAGATCTTTATGTCACTGTGGTTGTCCTTTAAGTTCTGTATTCTTTGCAACCATTTGGGTAAGTTAAATGTAAAAAGCAGAACAGAAAACCTACACAATTACAACGCTTGTTCTTTAAGAATTTTAAAGTAATTCCCTTCTCTAAGCATTAAATTTGAGATGTCCCCTAAATTACAACCCATGTGTTAGAACTAAGGACTAAATTAATTTACAAAAAAAATACCTCTGTTGCTTAAAATATTCACAGTAACCAGTTTTTTTCCTACACAGTGCAATTTAGAATGACCCAATTTGTATTTTTCATTACTTATATAAGTAAAGTTATTCCTTTTCTTTTTCAATGTATGTACATTATTTTGTCACTAACTTGGATAAAATATTTTTTTCTTAAAAGGATAATGTTAAAATGACAATGAAAGCAATACTTTAAATTTATAGTTTGTTGAATTCCTCCAAGAAATTGGGTAAGGGTTGAGGGCTTTACACCGATTAACACATATATGATTTTCCCCTAATAAGGAAAGAGAGAGTAGAAATCAGAGAAAAGCTGTCTATGATAATACTACCCCCCCACCCCTTTCTACTTTCCCACACCCATTTTGTAGGAGTAGTTTGCTGGATTTATTATTCTTCTAATCTTAATGTCCATTTACAGTGAACATAGTTTCAACTGGTAGAAAATTCCCAATTTATGCTTTTAAAAGGACAATATATGAAATTCACATATAGAAACACATAGAAATTGATGTGATTTTGGACTTTGTCTCTTCAAAGTGTATTATCCACAGTCCGAAAGGGAAAAAAAGCCTGAAAATGTTTCAGGTATCTGAAAAAGTTATCTGCCTCTGAGCCTCTCCTTGCCTAAAAGATGCCCCTGTCCCCGGCTCATTTGCCTGCTAAAGTCCTCTCCCTGACCTCCTGGCTATTCCCAGCCACCCCCAGACTAACTCACTCCAATTCCCACGGCTGCCAGGAGGTTCTTCGGGACTTTCTATTTGCCTTTATCCTCTTCCAGGGACACGGAGCTCAGCTAAGTTGTACCCACAGCTGCACTTTTCCTGGGTGAGGGGCTGCCGCCGTGCTCAGAATCACGCTGCATTCTGATTCCCTAAACCTGCACAAACTGCTGAAAAGCACCTCCCGCCAGCTAAGGATCCTGCTCCATATGCTCCAATTCCCATGTAAACCCCTTCTCCTCCCTGGCCTCTGGAGACATACCGCATCACATTACCCATGGATTAGACAGAATATAGCAAAGCATGTTCTGTGTGTGACAGAACTCCCAGGCTGTTCTACAACGTACCCGATATCTAACTCCTGAATACACAGCATGTTTAGAAGTTTGCATGCAGGTGCAAGTGGAGGAATCTCGATAACACTCGTCTTTGTTGAGGCATTTTCTTTTCTCCCTTTCTAGTTTTATTAACAAGGGAAAAAAACATCAAATACAATTTTGAGCAAAATCTGAAGGTTCAGAATAAGAGAAAAAAGATTTTCAATATATCTAACAAAAAATGAGAGGTATTTTAGCAAACATGCTGTTGCCTCAATGCCAAGGGAAAAAAGCACTTGTCATTAGAGAAATGAATTGCTCAGCTGTTTATAAGCAAAAAGCTCAGGGGGAATTTCTCAAGGCCCAAACCACAAAGCATTGCAGGGTTACACAAACATATGTTGCAGGTGTTTTAGGCTAGACAGGTGGAAAAACCTCAGCTACTAAAAAAATACTCCACTTAATAGATTGTATCTGAAACTAGATAACCTCAATGCAACAGAGAAAAAACCCAAACAAAATAGCAGCAGTGAATTCTACATCCAGGTGCGATAGGCTGACCAAAATAATCATCTCACTACTGTCAAATGGGATGTTTTAAAACTATTTTTTTCCAATATATTATACAAATGCTGCCAAACATTTATTATTTTTCCCCTAAACTACTAATATTTTAAGCCTAAATCAAAACCCAGACTGAACCAAACATATGCAAAAAGAAGAGAAAGATCATGATGGGATATTGTTCTAATTATTTAAACAATTATTTTTAGGGAGCCAATTTTCTCCTTTTCCCCCTTGTCAGCTGACATGGCAATATTGGATTTCTTCATAATTCTTGTACTGCCTAAGACATTTTTGTATTAAAATTCTGGTTTTTTTCCCTTTCACTTGTTTCTAATGAAAGTTGGAGGATCATGTGACCCTAAATTTAAATAGGACTGAGAGGTCAGGAAAGGTTGACTTTTTCCTGCTAGATCACCTATGCTACTTTCTTCATTAAAGATGACATAAACACGACAAAAATTTTGACTGGGAACAGAGCTGAAATATAGCTGAGATGTGGATAAGGAATACAGTTTGTTCAGTTCAGCAGTTTTTCTATTAGGCACTAATAATTAATATGAAATATTTACTAATTATTATCTAATACCTTGAGAGAGAACTTCACCGTTCCTCTTTTTATTCTTTTGTCAGATATTTAAGCAGCTGTCTCCACCCCACATGAACACACTTATACAGTATAAGCAAAGGCTTAACATTACAGAAACATACCACAGTATTTTGTATACTAAACAACCAGCCCACCCCAAACTCAAAGTGCCCAAAGCAAAAAACCATTCCCCAAACAAACAAATCTTTCTTTTCACCTGCTAATTCTCCTCTTCCCTTAATATACCTTCTGCAGCAAGCAACCTGCTGGAGCACAGAAGGTATTTTATCCACCTATGAACCACTGAGTTATTAGTGAGGCATTAGATAATACAAGGTACTATTGCCAATTCAAAAGTGGCTCAAGGCCAAGAGCAAAATCCCATCTAAAACACAGATTGATAGTCTATCAACCCTGTGTAAGAAAGCAGCACAACATGAAGGGTACACTGCACAGAACTAATAAAGAACTTCCTTTAATCACTGGAGTCAGGAGATCCATGCACTAATATTGGTGTTGGCAAAGGAATGCCATAATCCACAAACTGGGAATAATGCTTCCTGTTTACATTTTTCAGAAGATGCTAAGAGTTTCAATCACGGACCTTGTTATTTACAATGCAATAACAGCATGAAGAATTATCGTATTTAATTGTTTCTAAAGAAAATTATGGAGTTTTTTTCCCCCCCCAAGCAACTGAATTTCCCAGAAAAACCAGAAAAAGAAACAAAATTCAGTTAATCGGGTCAAGAATGGAAGACACCCCTGAACTCTGATTAGGCTGAAATAAATTATCTCCAGTTTTGTTATGTGACAACCCTCCATTCCCCTGGCAACTAGAAATTTCAGACACCAGGAAGATATTTTAAATACTGTGCGTTATGGTCTGTTTTTAACTTCATACACACATGCTTTCTCTCACATGGCCATTCTATGACAAGAGATGAAGGACTGAAAAAAAAAATGACAAGTGAGATTTAAAAATGCTTCGGTGACTTGACTGAAAGAAATTTCTAATTGTGTATTTTGGCTTCTTGTCCTAACTGCTTGGGAAGCCTTTTAAAATTTTCATTTATAGTATTACAGCATATTGCATTTTAACAGGTAAACCAAATCCTACCAAATCAGCTTTTATTGATATTCCAGACAAAAAGACTCCGACCTGCCAACGTCCAAGTTCATAACCTGCGTAAAATCCCCATCTTGCATCAACAGAATTGCTTAAGCACCTTTTAAATCTGCCTCTTAATTTAGTTGCCTATTCTTCAGCTGAACCCTTGGTTTTAAGAAGTAAATTAACTAAATAGTAAGGTATAAATCTGACAGTGTTCAGCTCTACCCCGTGACAGATTTATGCTCTGGCATCTTGCAGCCTCGCACAGTTAGGAACAGGAGTTTTACAACATTGTGGAGGAAAGCTCCAGGCTTTTGAAGGGAACACACAGCAAGCCTCGTTTTAAACCCTGGAATGCTCCAAATTATGAGATTTAAAATATGACATCTTTATGTACAGAAAAGCTACCACATTATGGTTTTATTGGCACTCGTTTTGGACAACCTGCATAACTCACTGATGGCTTTGTGAGTAATGCAGTTATCCGAAGCTTATACACCCCTTGTAACCACACTTACAGCATTACATCTTCTCCAGATACATGCTTGTACACAAATCTCACATATCAGGGAAAAACAAGAACATTTTAAGGTGCTATGTGGTTATTTCCACTACGTGGAGAAGAAACAGAGTAATTCATGTTCTGCGTGT
Source organism: Sturnus vulgaris (assembly GCF_052056855.1). NCBI lineage: Eukaryota > Metazoa > Chordata > Aves > Passeriformes > Sturnidae > Sturnus > Sturnus vulgaris. Next base: position 36,806,150 of record NC_142243.1, read on the forward strand.
AATGTGCTACGTAAACCACTTGAAAAAGGTCCCCAGGGGTGTTAAAAAAGCTCATTCACAGAGCCACACGCACACACCAAAGGAAAATGATGTCCAAGTCTTTTCTGGTGAAACACAGAGAGAAGCTAAGGGCCTGGTGCTGCAGGACAAGCAACTCCTTTCATTTAGGATTCTAATCATGAGGAATTATCCTAGAGAGCCATTTTGATCAATGCTGCTCCTTAAAAAGACAAAGGACAAAAGACATAACATCTCCAAACCTTATTTTCCATAAAATATTACAGCAAAGGATAAACCACACCATTCCCAGTTTTATCTTGACAGTATTTTGCTCTTTCAGAGAAGTGCTTCCCAATATAAATGTACTCAAATAGCCTTCATTACAATTGATACACTAATATTTACTATAAAATATGTAGGTACACGAGCAGTATATCTACATTTACATCAGGAGAGTCTGAACTTAAATTCCATCATAATAGATTGGATATGATTCAGTAGGTAATCTTTCATATATTATTGAAAAGTTATGAATCAATTTTTATATAACTTGCAGTCTGTGTTTTGTAAATTTTAGTAAATAAATTATGACATGGAGAACTTTTGATTAGGTAGAATGAAAGTGCTTTAAGTGTTTTAAATGCTTCCTTTTGGTAAACTGCCTTGCAAACTAGAAATGATTAACTGAATTGACAAGGTTGCACACAAGAAGAGTCATACTTACCTCACTCTAACACTGTTAAATACATTTTATAAGTGTAATTTTATAAATAACATTATTACTTTTTTAGGAGAGGGTCAGTAGCTTTAGATGACTTCTTAAACAGAAGTAAGCCTATCAACTGAAAGAAACAGCCCCAAGAAATTCAAAAGCAAGACGTTTTATTGGTAGCTAAAGTAATTAAGAGCTTAAAATGCTTCAGCTTCTTGCTTTAGTAGCAAGTACAATCAGAATTGTTTTTACTTTGCTACTGAGGACGTCAACCTGCTCAAATAGAAGGAACAGTTTAAAAATTCTGTCTTCCAAAGAGAACTTTCTCGTCCATCTTGTCTTCGAGACTTGCCATCAAATGTTTGACAAAAGTAGAAGCAGTAGCTCCTAACTCACCTTCAGCCATTTCCTTTGAAAGACTCTGCACCTCCTGACCCTTCCAGAAACCAGCAGCCACACCACCCATTCCTTCCTGCCCCGAAGGAGGCCAGTGGCTCTCCTTCCTGCCAGGCCACACAGGATGGGCAATAAGGACAAGGAAGTCACCTAGTTGGGCTCTGCTCTCGCTGCCAGCAGGGGAATGCAGCACCAACTTGGCCTCATACAGAACTGGGACAAGTCCTTTGCTTCTGCACCATCTTACCTGTGGCATGGCTTTAACTATGAGAGGTGTTACTGTTCTGGAAGCTTTGCTTTTTCTGTATTATTTCCTGGCATATTCCTATTAATTTAAATGTAATGGTTGTCCAGCTTGGATGGATACAGTGTTTGTGAGTTCTTACCCATACAACTGGCCTGTGTGTGCAGCACTAAGGAGAGAGCAACACTTGGGAACTGCGTTGCCATTGGCAATCCAAGAGATCAGCTTTCTCCCTGGAGTGGTGACTATGGTCTTGCATATGGTGCTGCAGAATGAGAAGGACTTCGAAAAGTTTCTCATTTGAAAAGTCTTGACTAGGTGACAAATCAACCACTTTCCAAGTTTTTTTCTCCTGAAAATACTGCCTGTAACTTACAGGATATATTGAGGATGACTATTTTATGGTGGGTTGATTAAATGGTTAATGTACCAGTGAAGAGATTGCAATGAACTTTGAGAGAGATAACAAAGCTATTGTATCACAAGTATTGACCATGTAGTCTTTCTGTATTCAAAAATGCATAGGTGCACTGGGAAAGAAGGTGTTGAAACAAATGTACAAAAATGAAGCGGATTTGTAATTCATGGTACACTTACTATTTTTATGTGGTACTATGGCAACATGGTTATTCCAAGTAATTTATCATTAAACTCTTAGTCGCCTGTCATACCTTATTCTATTAATGCAACACAATAACTGAATATTTAAATCAATAATTCTTAAAACAAAGCATGGACTATTTCATTGGAAAATATAAGTTTCTCATTTAAAGAATATGAACATAAACAAAGAATAAGTTAATATCATGGCCACCATTAAAAATCTTAGCATGCAGTCACAGAAAAAACATTGATTTATTTAAAGTGAGGTGTTTAGATTACATCTAACCTCACTGCATTTGTAAATGGGAATGTTAGAACATTAAAATGCTAGAGTTCAGTACAAGGAATTGAATGTGGTTGTAAAAGCAGAGGTCAAGTTGCGAATGGTGCCACATTTTTGTCCATAAAAAAATCTATCTACCTTGCATTGAATATTCAAGATCTTAAACTTTCAGAAATTAAGGCAAATAGAATTTCTCTGTGAATCACTAAAAGTAAATGCATTTGTTTTTTGTTTCTCCTAAGTCTTTTTCTCCCAGATGAAGAGATTTCTGGAAACCCTAATTTTCTTTATCAATAATGTCCCATGTAAAGGTATCTCTCCTTTAAAGTGACAGGTGACCTTACTCAGTCAGGCAGCTCTCCTTACTTGAAGCACAGGCAGCTCATACTGCACTAGGATATCCATTATCCCAGCTTCCTGATAACTTACGTTTCATGCACCTAACCCTCCCTCAGTGTTTTATTGCTCATGAAATATCAGTCACATTTTTCATGATCAAAACTAAAAAGCAGAAATGTTTGTTCAGAGTCCCCCTCCCCCTTGCTGGTACCCCTGTAACGAAGTGGACCCGCACCCCAGCAGTACAAATTAATGAGCTGCTAATGCCAGATCCCAACTTCTGATTGGCTGCAATCTGGTCATTAAAGAGAGGTAATTAATGCCAGATTGCACACACAATGCTAACTAACAAACAAAACAACCCCAAACCTGCTTTTCTCCTGCCACAAACGGCAAAACAACAATACTGACATAACGGCAGCGTTCAAAGGACAGTTGCAGCTCTGCAGCGGCACCTCAGTTAATGAGTGTATAGAAAAGAATTTATCTGAAGAAGAAGAAAGTGAAACTCAACAGCCTTTCAGGCACATGAAACCAGCTTGGAGAAAACTATGAGACGGTGGCAGCTACTTAAGAAGAAAATTCAGCTGAAAATAAATGTACAAAGAGTTTGGTTCAAAATTTCAGCAATGTGTTTTCCCCTTGTAACTCATTGCTCAGATAGCGAATAATGTTAAAAGCTAGAATGCAGATTTTTCCAACTATTCCTTATATGAGTGATCATGACCATATTTTATTGTTTAAGCTTTCTGGCAGTACCTGTAATTTCAGTCATGATGAACGAATACAACTTCTTTGAAATGTCATGTATGCTTCCCTGTGGATTTAGCTAGAATTTAATATTATTATATAGCCACTTTCAATGTCAGCAAATAGCAAAAATACAGTATTGAGAAAATATCAGCAGCAGTAGCTATTATATTATTAGCATAAGTAACAAATTAATTTCCATCAACCAAGCACATTCTTTTTTTCTTTTTTTTTTTTTATTTTATTGATAGCTTATGATAAAAGATGTCTCCACTGAATTAAGCTCCTAAATAGCTTGCTCAATGAATGGGAAAACTCACCATACTAAAATACCTGAAAGCAAACTTATTTTAGAGAAAAATTAAGAATGAATACAGTAAGCTTTCAGACAAAGGAGAATTGTCAGGTTCTTAGCATGCAGTGCAAAACTGTAATATTCTGTGTAGTGCTTTAGTTTTCTAATAAGTCATTGTGATAAGGTTAACATTTCAACATAGAACAACATACAAATAAGAACACCCAAAGATGAAAATTACTTTGCTTATGTTGCTGTATTAGAATTTTATTTGCTAAAGGGTGAAAACAGATTTTCAAAATTCACAGTTAACTTAAAACAATAGTTTTAAACCTTTTATTCCTAGCCCTGGCTGCCTTCAGGAAGGAAAGAACATCTGGTTATTTAAGGAACACAATATGTTCACATTTTCTATGACTTTTGTTTCTAATTGGGTTTTTAAATTTTGTTTTTTATTTGAACAACTCTAGTTAGAACTATGTTTTTTAATCACTTTATATTTTTCCAATGCCCTATCTCCATATCTCTACTTCTTAATTTTGCTGCCTTTGCTGTGAAAATTAACAGTGCTCAATGGTTTTGATAAGGAAAAAAACTGAAGAAAATGAGCCACTCATGGTGTATTAAATATGCAGACACACACCTTCAGTAATGTTTTTGGATATACATAAAAGAACCATCCCTTATTTTTTCATTTCACATATACACAATTTTAATAGCCCATTCTTCCATAAGAAGCTCTACTTTTATATTCAGAAGGACTGTAAGTGCACGGAAGTTACTTTAATATAAATAATTGAGGCAATTATCTGTTCAAAGATTAGAAATGTGAAACAAATACTCTGCTAAGCAGGTTAACTTTATCACCCTATGCAAAGACAACAACACTGATTTGAGCTTTTCATTCCACGATTTCCTAAGAAGTGGAGCTAGCCAAATGCAGAAAAGGCTGAAATTCAATTATTCTGCATTGATCCATACTCATGCCTGTAAAATTAGTATCTCTCAGGCCCCCCCTCAGAGACAGGTGCATTAACTTGTTTTCAGCTATTACAGGGATGTGTATTTCTCTTCTGTGGCACTGAAAAATACCAGGGATGTGGTATCTAAAATGTTCTCTCATCTCAGCTGCCAACTGGGGTTCTCAAAGTGAACAGGAGAGCTGCTGCAAGCATTAGGTTAATGGCAAGTACTAATTACTTTTCACATTATTGTTAATACTGGATAATGCTAGGGCTTCTGGGAAGGTTTGATTTCGTAAAAGGTCAGGAAATTGTACTTGTCCATCTCTAAGAAAAAAATGCCCCCCATCTTTTAAGTACAGCTTTCTTCTGACATTCAGGCTGCTCTCCTGGTGATGACTACAGTGAAAAGAGGCAAACACAATGCAACAGGTTCATCAAGCCTAAGTTTAGCCCTCCTGAGAGACTACATGACAAAAAGTGAGAAGGAAATACCTGTTATGTCAGAGCAAAGGAAAAGAAAAAATAATAGATGTTGTTAGATATAAAAACCCAGGCCATCTCCAAAATTGGAAGTTGCAGATGGAAAAGCTGTATCAGGTTTAATATCTGATAACAACTTCACCATTTATGACAAAATTGTTCCTTAAGAACCTTTCAGTTTTATCCACCTTCCTCCAATTTTTCTTAGTCCAAATGCCCCAGAACCTACCCTCTGTAAGATGACTGGGTATTTTCCTAGCTGCAAAAGTAAGATGGAAGACAACATATATATTAGCAAACCTGCTAGAGTTAGATTCCTGTTTGTAACTGGCCATGCCTTCTAAACTGCATTTTTTGTCCAGCTGAGATTTAAAGCTCCAAGGAGCAGAGAGCAAGCCTCGCTCAGCTATTTGGAACAGCATTAAACATTCTTGGTATGTTCAACAAATAATGAAATAAGCTACTGGACCATGCAACAGTCTCACAGAGAAAAGTTCCCTGATTTCACATATTAAAACCCAAGCGAAGTTTTGGAAGAAATGCCACACAGAAAAACTTGGCCCTGGATAAGGAGATGTAAAATTGCACTGAACCAAATGTACTTTCCTATTAGAAACCAGAAGCTTATGATGGAGAAATGCACAGGAAAACATCAAAGAAGGAAGAAAAATAATTAAGCACTGAATTTGTTAATCACCACTTACAAGTTGCACCACAGACTAAAATCTCTTTGTCATTTTTTCCAACCTCCTTTCATCTGCACAGGGAATAAGGACAAACTGAATTATTTCTATGCAACTAGCAAAAAAAAAAAAGTATAATAATTTTCCCACTTATTTTTGTATATAATCTGTGCACTGACTTTAGACTCATACAGCAATCGTGATGCCTTGTTGAGTCTTCCTTTTCATTCCTTTTCATGAAAAATGTTGACAGACTTGGAAATGTTTGTGCATAGGTCTTACAGAACACCAAGACTTCTATTTCAGGTGTATGGGAAAAAGAGATTGAACAAACATATGCTTACAGACACCTAAGTCAAACTTAAAGTCACACCTAGGAAAAGGCAAGAAACAGGTGCTCAAGTCATAGTCTTGAAAATACATTTATTTCTCAGACCAGGAGCCTGTTTTTTAGTTTTAGAATAATCCTTTAGAACAGTTTTACTTCCTTACTGAAAGAAGTCCTGATCTGTTTACACAGCCTCAATACAAAGACCCAACCCAGTGTAAAACTAGAGGTGGCTGCAAGTCCCTTAGGCTTTTTATTCTTTGGAAATCAGAACTTCTCAACTTTCAGAGGATTTCCCAAGCAGAAAAGTACAGCCCAGAAATGAGAAACAACTGCATTTTATCATATTTAAATTTACAAAGCAACTACCACTCTTTATATCAAAGAGTTTCAAGTAGTAATTCACCTGAGCAAAGCAAGAACTACATGAGAGACATGATAGAACTACACTCAGCATTTATTTGAAAGGTGTTCAAGGCCCACCTGAGAATGTTAATTAATAGGACACCAATGCCTTACGAGCCTGACAACTTCATTCTGTTGAAGCCAAGAGCATAAGGAATGGAATAGTGATTAAGCCTCTTTGTGGGAAGTTGGTGGTTAATTTTTTGCCCCCTTCAGCTGACAGGTTATCTTGTATGCTGCCTAGCATGTTTCAGAGGATAGCTGAATGATTTGTAATCACTTTATTGTTTAACATATCTCTTCAATAAATGACAGATTACAAATTGAATTCAGATGGAAAACTGAGCAAAATTTTCCTCCCTTTGTATACTTCTTCTAAAAAATATTTCTATCTTGTTTTGCTATGAAAGTACATAAATAAATGCTGGGCAGTTTGATTTCACAGACTACTGCCAAAATCTTAAGAAAGATTCCTGAGATCTAACGTTAGAAACTTTCTTACACACTGAAAAGATGATACACTTTACTTCTCATCATGAAAGAAATCTTTGTGCCTGAGAGCAATGAAAAAAAACAGCTATAAGCTATAAGGATGCAGATTTCTGCAAAAAACTGATATAGAAAAACAAAGAGACAATTTTTTTCTTAATCCATAAAAGTGTAAACACTGGTACTGAATGAAATTTTGCAGAAGGCAGTCAGAGTGCAGAAGTGATGAATTTTTTGCTTTCAAAGATGTTGTGCATCAAGAAGATGAGGGAAATCAGACTTTACACTGGCAACCTACTAATGGGACATGTACAAAGACAGTTCAAAACCAGCAGCTCAAATTCTGCTATCTGCCAGAGATGTGAGTAAACAAAGATTACTGTGTACAGCTTCATCTCAAGCACTTTATGCACTATACAGTAAGTGTCTCCTGTATATTATACCCACACATGCCATTCTAAAACAGGAAGAGGTTTTATTTATTTTTTTAAATACATGAGTACGTGAGAAACTGCATGCTAGTAATATGTGGCATGAAATTTATGAATTTATACATTTTATATATATTAATCTCTACAAGCTGTATCATCAAACTTTTGTATTTAATCAAAAAACATCACATAACCATTATATATTGGCCAAGGGTAGTGCTTTAAGGATTAACAGTGATTAATCCCAGAAATCCCATGAAAAAGGTCCTTCAGATTAAATTGCATGATGCTTTCTATACAGCTTACTAGGTTTTAAATAGTAACATTACTGTTTCCCCGAAAAGTATATTTTATCCTAAAAGGTATCTGTGAAGAATACCAAGCAAAGTTATTCTAAAGAGCACATCTGCAGATACCAGAGCTCCTGGATCACTTTAGCAAAGTGTCCTTTAAAATATCCTTTAAAGCGTAAAGGAACTTGTTTCTACTTTGTTTCCAACTCTTTCCTTCAGATCTCTTGTCAGGTGACAAGACACTGAAACTACCACTTAGTTTCCAAAATGTAGGTTGTTACTAAATTCACAGCATTTAGAACATTTTATTACTGTGATTTATTTCCTGTATTAACAAAGTGAGCATCTCACCTTTGGATCTCGGAGAAAAAGTGCTCTTAGGATAAGGGAGTGAACATCTCCAATAGGTGGATAATGCATAAGAAGTCCCAAACAGGTCTGATAATTACTTGAAATCACTAGAAAAAAAAAAGAAAATAAAAGAGAGAGAAAAAAAAATATTACTGTCTTTGATATTCCAGTACTTTTTTCAGTAAATTCCTTACAGTTCAGATTTAGCTGTCTTTTCCCACATAGTCTCTCAGAATTCAAGCAGTGCTCAGTGTAAAAGGAGATACATATACTCAAGCCTTGTGACTACACTTGGCCCAGTATAATTAAGAAGAGTTCTAAAGCTATGACTGTCTGTCATAGACATTTATGTTAGCTCCAGATTCAGATGCCTCAGTTCAAACCTCTGTAGCTGTGCCCCTAAAGCCTGCCCCAGTCCGTGGAGCTCAGGGCAATACCATCAGCAGAGCTTGAAGAACTAGTCCTATACTGCAAAATGGACATGGGCTTTTCAGACACTCCTCCACAGACATCTAAGTTTAAATGTGATAATTTGCATTTATAGCTTTATGATAACTTTGTGCCACTCTGATGAGTTTTTTCTGAAATATCTTTTATGTTGTTCTTAAACACGTATTTACATACATACACACACTCAGATACCTATACGTATGTAAAATTATTCAACAATTCCTTGTTTTCTTTTAAATCAGAAACTTCACAAAATATTGAGGAAAAAGGGAAAAGACTAGATTTTAATTTCATAAATACTAAAAACTACAATACACCATTAACTAGCTTAGATTTTTTCACTTATTCAGAAAATTTTCAGCATGCTTTGCTAGATTTTATAATTTTGTTCTAATCTGTGTGATTTTATCTGAATCTATGTAAGCATCCTCTATGGCTTTTTGCTTGCCGTTGTCATCTTCTAGTTTTTTTTTCTTTCCTTCCCAAATCAATCTAATTATGAGTGCAATTATTAAAGACATCTTTTCAAGCAGGTCTATGTAAACTACTTCATTTCTTTTGCACCATCTAAATCCAGGCAATCCATCTGCCACAGCTGTCAAAGCAATGCCTGTTAATGATGCCTGCACTCTGCAACATAAAGACAGCCTCCAACAATAGTAATTGTAAATAAATTTATATCAAACTTTACTATTCTGAGAACTTTAGCTGTAGTAAGAAATACCTTTAATTAATCAGGATATTGCAAATTCAAAATTATTTTGAATCAATAAAAAGCAAAATAAAGGGCAGTTTTGTGGACAGAGAAATTTAAATGGTTTACTTTTCTTTCTTTCATGTGAATAAGCCTCATATCCTCCTGCACCTTACCTCCCTCAACAAGAGGATTATGGGGAAAAGATGCAGGACTGGGCAAAATGAATAATTATAATCTGAGTAAGGAACCACTTTATCATCTTCATTTCCGTTGCTGATCCGACAGCTTGTAATTTCATACATCTGCTTTCATTTGTAAAGCACTCACTTATCCTACTCATTCTTTATCTGTTCTGCTTGTTCTTTTTCCTACCCTTTGTTTTTCTTGTTCATATTCAGGTACCTGCTTTTTCTTCTTGAAGTTACAAAGCTGGCATAATGAACATAATACAATGGCCTCCGTCAGAGTTCTTTCAGAGTACAATGCGAGCACCACACAGAACATACCTAATCAAACTCTCATACTATCTCAAATAAAATTTAAGATACAGAAATGCATTTGTGATCATGATGCCTTTTTACCAAAGCAAATAAAAACAGCGAATATTGATATTAAATGCTAAATAGTTTTATAAATGACAGACACTAACACCAATGTGTTTCTCTTTTGAACAGGTAAGTACGTGCTCTATTCTGCAATGTAAAATGGATTAAAATATATTTTCTTTATTTTTCCTGGAAGAGTTATTTGCTGTCTCACACATATAGAGAAAACGATATATTAAAAAAACTAATTTATTTTAATCGTGCAGACTTGACCCCTGACAAAAAAATCTTTATCATCTAGAAAGTTAAAAAAAAATCAGCACTTTAAAGGGAAGATGTGCTGGCTTTTGTATATATATTTTTTTTTATCTTCAGGGTTTTCCCCACTGAAAGAGGGTAGATTTAGATTGGACATAAGGAAGAAATTCTTTACTGTGAGGGTGGTGAATCACTGGAACAGGTTGCCCATAGATGTTGTGGATGCCCTGGAAGTGTTCCAGGTCAGGTTGGATGGGGCTTTCAGCAACCTGATCTAGTGGAATATATCTCTGCCCATGCCAGGGGATTGGTCTAGATAATCCTGGAAGGTCCCTTCCAACCCAAACCATTCTATGATTTTTGTCTCTTCAGGACAACATGTGTAATATCATTACAATAGAGAGGCAGTTTTCTTAAAAATTATAGATAAACAATAGTAAACCAAAACTGAATATGCCTATGGGTGTTAAATGGATTTCTAAGGATCATCTGTAGGATGAAGTCTCTGGAAGGAGATTCTGTGAAATACAAATATCCATTCTCAGCAGTAGGTGGTGTGTCCTGCTGCCTTGTAAAAATGCTTGGTGGTTCTTCAGCTGTGCTTTTCCTTCTCTCATTGGCTTAGTGAGAGTCACATCTGGATCCAACTTCTACTGTGAACCACAAGTTCTCACTTCCCCAAAGAAGAATGCTACTGGCATTTCTAGGAAAAGGAGGAGAGAAACTCCTCTCCATAGAGAAAACAACCTTACTGCCCTTTTATTAATATTGTAATTCAGTGCTGAGAGGAACATCGAATTACCTTCTCCCTTCTGCTGCAGAAGAGACTGACCTTTCTCTGTTAATAATAACAATAACCAATCCAATAACCACCCCTGGACACAAGCAGAAGGAATTCGGTGGAAAACATGAAAATTCACAGTACTGTCCTCAACAAAGTCCAAATTTTCTGATACATTTAATTTCTTAAAAGTTTAATATTTGATGCCACTGATCCTGTATCCAGATTAGTTCATAACCCTGGAACACTGGGATTACTCCCCCCTGCTGCTTTACACACGGCCACAGCCTCCTTAGTAGCCCCTAAATTGAGTTAAACGTAGACAAATTAACATCTTACACTGCAACAAAAATAACTAATCAGTTCCTCTAAGAAGAAGCTCCTTTATTTCTCTCAAAATATTCACAGTGCTTTTGGAGATGAAAAACTAAATTCTAACAATGATCATACCTTCTCCTCGAGTGAAAACAAGATAAAAATACACTTATTCTAATACTGATCAGTCAAAATTAGCTCCTCGTGCAATAATGGCATTAATTTACTATGCAAAACATAGACAAGTCTTCCAGGTTTGTTCATTGTTGTCCTCCTTGGAAGGAAGCAGATAAAATACATCTATTTTTACATCACATCCTTCCCTCCATTCTGACTTCATCAACAACTACACATATATTCACACTAGTGAAACAGAAGCAAATATTCATGCTTCTGATTTGACAGATTAAAAAAATTTTTTTTGCAAGAATTTTTCCAAAGAAACACAGGAAATAATTTTTTAAAACTTGCAGCTATACTGGTATACAGCCCTAGGCTTGGCATGTGAGGATTATCACTCCACAGACAAAGATCTGCTTGGATACAGATGTAAAACTGAAGTGAGCAGTTTACAGAATGGCTGTGTACATGATTATGTATCTGCATTCTCTAAAATATATAAAGCAATAATCTGATAATCTAAATATTTCCTTCTCCTTGCCTAATATATTGTTTGAGCAACAGAGAATTTCAAAACTAAAATAAAAATGAGAACTATAGCAGAAACAGTTTCTTAAAATCATGTCCTTGAGAACATCATAATAAGCACAGAAAAAAATTCATCAATTCTCAAACCAGTAACTTTCACCCATCCCCAAAAGTGTTGTTAAATAAGAATCAGCACAATTTCTAAACTTTCAAATGCTTTGAGTACTGTATTATTATAATTGCTTATATTTGACATTTTTATAACATAATATCGTAGGAGCTTTATTATCGTTCTTATTGTTTCGAAGTTTCTAAACTAAAAATTTCCCGATGGTTTATTTAAATTAAAGATGATTATCACCATTGGATGTTTTGAGCTTGTTTCCTTTCACCATATAAAGAGAAGCTTTTATAAACTTACTTTATTTGAAAATGTTTTTAAAATTACTACAACTTTGAACTCTGTTCAAAGCTCAAATATTATCAGCAATAAAAAAATGAGGAAAACCAGAAAATTTTCTTTTACAAATATATAACAAAAGGTTTTTTATGTAATCAAGAACTGTGGAAATTGTTATGAGTTGAGCTTAACTTTGGAAAAATAGATTCGACTTTACAGTATTCATGACTTATTCTGCTTCTCCATGCTATTATGCTTAGAGTAACTAGGTCCAGCTGTTGAACAAGAAGTTACTTATTACAGAAACAGTCAATATATGAAGTGTTTGCTGTCCTGATGAGATGACTTTGCCTCTCATTTGGTTAAATGTACTATACTGCAAAGTTATTTATTCCTCTATTTACTAAGCCTGCGAAGTTTAGAAAAAAGAGGGAGACTGATTTCATACAAAATCCTGGAACACATTTTTAGCTCACATTTTAGTTAACTCATACTGATACTTGTACCTCAGCAACACAAATCAAAAGAAAATAAAACCAGAACAACTTTCTCTCCCCAAGAAGAGAGACACTTCTTAGAAGCACAGTTCTAATGTGCTGTTTTTTTTAAAGGTAAGCAATGACACAAATAAAATACTGATGCTAAGGAACTTTCTTACATGCCTCTTCAGAACATATCTCTACCAAAAAAATTAAATTACTTCAGTTTACTGCATATAAGCAAGCAAGATTTAAGACTGCAAAACATAGTGACCTGGAATCATCCGGAAACATCAGCATTAATTTTGAAACCTCTGACCAGAATTAAATGTCCAGTTTTTTGAGAGGAATGAAAAGTAGATCTATATTCTGCATGTTTATTAAAAAGTAATTAAAAAACACATGAAGGCAGGCAGTGGAACAACATGAACGTGTAAAGTACCACATTATATTTTCAAGACTAGGCCCTAAAATAGGAACCACAGATGTTGAAAACTTCCTGTGTCCTAGAATACAAAATTGTGTCAAATATGTGACCTTGTTATAACCTAAAGCTTACATATGGTATATACTTAACTCTGAATAACTTGCTATAGAATTCATATACTTAATGACAGCCATACATCTTGCTGTGAAATGCATACTTTGTTGCATCAGTTGCATACAGAATTTTTTGCAGAATCTGATAAGACAGAAACAAATCCCTCAATTATCGTTATGTATCTTTCTCCTCCCATTTACAATTATATAAGCTAAAAAAAATTTCTTGATTCTTTGTTTGTCCCAAGTTAATTTTATTGGTCATCACTAAATTAAAGATTTCACCTGTGCACAAATTTCAGGTATACTGAAAAGAAATAAAATAAATGATAATTTTTTCAAGATGCCACTCTTGCACAGAATAAACATATTCAGTAATTGCTACTCATCTTTGTCTTTTATTCAAGATACCCTTCAAAAATTGTGAGTCATTGTCTTGTGCATTTTCTCGTTTCTCACAGGGGAACAGCACTAAAATATTTCAAGTGTCACAGGGAACTTTATTCAATTCATGAGCTTGGTCAGAAGGTGGAGCTCTATACTTGCCTGTATCACTCAGAGCACATAAAATCTGCAACACTATGTAGAAACACAGAACTACTCACAAAACAAACCTGCATTTAACTCCTAGATACAATTTGTTTCATAAATACAGCAGGCCATGCCTGATAATAAATAGCTCCTCTCCTAGTATTTGGAACGATTTTCAATATGTTAAAAAAGTCACAATGAAATTTAGCATTTTTAAGGTCTCTTTTTCTTTCAAAGAATAGGCTTGCATTCTTTAAAAAAAATTGTAAAATAGCTGATACTTACAGGCATCTCTGATATACAGCAACATGGCTACAAAAATGTAGTCAACTAAATTCAGGGTGATACTGTCAGCAAATAGAGCATCCCAGACAACTAGAAGATCCTGAAGAGGGAATTCACGTCCAAACAGGAGCCTTACCCATCGCCTGGAAAAAAAGGGAAAAGTTATGATTTGTATTTCTCCATTTTACCAAGTAAGGTAAAGTAAGAACACATATCCCAGGATCAACTACAGTCCTAAATATTTTACCAGAAAATTTTGTAAAGTGTCAAGATCTGTGATAACAACTTAACTAATTGTATTTGTGGAAATGTTACTGCATCTGCATCAGAGAAATTACACATTAGAGACTGCAGAAGCTTCACTGACTAATATCATTATGTGGGTGACCCTCGAAGTACAAAACACGACAATTCCATATACCACATTTTTGAGCATTTTATGTGATAGTGACCTAAGATGAACGGGAGAAAATGTTATGCAAGAATGGCCTGGAACAGCAAAACCAGGAAGGTGAAGCCAGTGGTTTATGAGAAGCCCTGAAAAGCCCAGTCAGGTGAAAGCCAGTTCAGAAGCATATGCCAAACAGCAACTAAAATGGACCAGGTCACAGTTACTGTGAAGGGGCTTTCTTGCTGTTATGGATGACAGTGTTTGCAGCTCCATGTAAAATATGCTATGGACACAATTTTCATTAAATCTAATTTAAATCTTTATCAGATTTAGTGATAATCTGCATGTAGACTATACTGTTAATTCCTGTTCATCTCTGTGCCACCTAGCAAAATGTGAAAATGTGTAATATTAAATGCAATATTTGCTCAAGGCTGGAAGCTTGAGATACAGTAGAAGAAAATTGTTTCTCTAGATTTCTCATTTCTAGCATTTCTAGTTCTGACTCTTACACTGACTTACTTGCTGACCTCAGGAAAGGCACTTCCTTATTCCAGAACAGACCCACTAGCTTTATATCTTTTTAGGTAGGATTATCTAAGGTCACATTTGAATGAGCTAAAGAATAGTTAGTAACATTAATCCTGAAATAGTTATTACGAAATGGACTTAAAAATAATGAATTACATTTTTAGCTGGGATATGCAAATAGCTACGCATGTGGAATCTGTTTATTCAGTGGCAAGAAAAGATTGATTGCAAAATTTCTGCTAAGCAAATTAAGTCATTCTTTAAAACTCACAAAAATTTCTAAAACGGCAACTAGAAATTTCTTGTTCAAGATTAGTTTCACTTGTAAGAATTCATGTTTAACCACTTTTGTTCCAGAACTCATTGTTGGTTTAAGGCATCTGGAGTTTTTTGTTTTTTGTTTCTGATTCCAGTATAAAGAAAATACTGGACAAATTAATTCCATCATGCCAGTCTAGCACAAGCTTTGAAGATAGCAACAATCTGTACAAAAAGACAGTCTCTTATAAAAGAAATTCAAAGGGACTGTTGTGAGTGAATGTTTTGTTCACTAAACTTTTATTCCCCATGCCACTGGAACCATATGTACAATCCACAAAAATATCCATGGACAGATTTAGAGATCACTACAGAGAATCTTTTCCTTGCAAGATAAAAAAAATAAAACCTTTTAAAAGTGAAAATACACGATTTCAAAAGACAGCATTATCTCACTCTCACATCGAACATTTATTTTCTAAGGTCTTGTAACTTTTTATGTTAGTACCATAATTACAGAAGTCCCAGTATTAGCTACGACAAAATAAAAACTGTATTTCCCTCTCTAATCAAACCCCTTTCCTATAAGGACTTATTTTGAGACCTCAGAAAACGAAATCAGAACTGTTACACAAAAGCAAGGCTTAGCGAGTGCATTTAACATCATGTCTGTTCTACCTAAGGGATTTTGCCATAGTGGCACTTTACCCTGCAGTGCCCAGCCTAGAGGAGACTATTACCTTGTGGTGACACAAACATAACCCAAACTCTGCATGAAGCCCATCACCTGCATTAACAACTCCTCCCACCTGTAAAACCACAACTTTCCAGTTACAAACTGTTAGGTGAGAAATCGCAGCAAAGCTTGAAGGATTTGAGCTGATTTTGCTTGCAACTACCCAAGTCTCATTCAAAAGCCTTGCTAAGAGTCTAATACACTTCAAGAGAAAAAAATACACCATGGTGTAATGGGATTTGTTATTAGTCCTTTATTAGAAATCTCTTTTGCTTCTTTACTACTTCATTATGCAGTGTTAATCGTTTCTAGATGCAGGTTTATTCTGCTCAAGCAGAAGTCATTCTTTTTTTTCTCCTGCTTTTACATTTTCTCCTGGGAAAATTAAATCTCATTCCCCAGAGGTATCACGTTTCACAGATGTAGGCTGCTGAAGAACAACTGGACTTCCTTTTGTAACCATAATATTGCTGTTAATTATTTGAACCTTCCTGTCTTAAAGGGAGTAAGCAATTCATACCGTTGTAAATGCATATATACTAACTGCTCTCTTATTTTTTTCAGCAATGTTTAGCTCACAGCATCTATAAACTGAGGGCCCTATTGCCTATGAACCATGCTGCCATATGGCAGGACTTCACTCAGCTTTTATATTCATAAAGAAAGATCTTAATTCCTTAACTAAGTGTCCACACTGAAAAGCTGTCTTTCAAACTAACACATTTTTATTGCTTTTACAAGTATTTGCAGAGAATTTAAGACACCCTTAATAATTGCCTTGCACATGATAAACCTTTTCTGTTTCTCTCCCCCCCCTTTTTTTTGTTGAGATGGCTGTCTGTGTTTTAATTATTGTTCTGTCCTGTTAATCTTGCCTTACATCTGTTACACCTGCAGACTGTGAAACTCACAATAGTATACCTTTTATCACATGTGGTAATACAGTAATTCATATTTTACCAGGCACACTTAGCAATTAAAATCTACAAAAAAACCCCCAGATTCTTTAAAGCCATAATACACCAAGGTACTACTACCTACACTGTAGAATATGTAACTGTATGTTCCACTTATGATTCCTATATAATTAAACCAATATTCTCAAGAGATCAGTAATTACTAGCTATAGATGATTCATTAATGACCTTACAATATAGGAGAAAACTGTGCTAGTAAAGCCTTAAAGAAAGCAATGATCCAGCTTTACCAATTTTAACTAACATCACAATCATTTTGACAGAAATTTAAAGGACAATTCCCCAACCATCAAAGTTTAAATTTATGTGACGTGTTCCATATATTTAGTTGCTTATCTTCTCAGTCTTCTTGTGAGGCAGAGAATTCCTTTTTAAAAAATTAAGTAAGCCCAAGAAATGGTTACAAATGAGGGAAAACAGTTTAGAAATGTTTACGAGACTAAAACAAACATTGAAATCAGAAAGAATAAGAAAATTTGTAACAACAGGAAAAGGGAAAGGGGAAAGCATCACTTTGAAGCTAAATGACTTGATCTAGGACTTCCAAGTTGTCAAAAAGGTGCCTAAAAAAGTCTATTGTTAGGAGCATGTTTTCAATCATTTATACATTTGCTAAACTCAATGTTCAGTACAATTTCCACTCCAAGCATCTGCTCAAGGCTTGATTTTTTTTGTTCATTCATTGATACTGTTCATTAGAATAAGACTGAAAAAATTCTGCTCTTTCTTAACTTAGTTTTTTTCTGCAAAACATTTCACTAAGGTCTAGAATCAAAACAACAAGGTCTGTGGTGTCTTCCTTTTCACTGTGCGTATAAAAAAAAAGAGAAGCCCAAATTTGGTAATTTCTTGTTTGACCTAAACACAGCAGAGTGAAGATTTCCACAGAGCATGTTCTGTTTCTTCGTAACTCTTGCCACCAGCCCAAGAATTCATCTGCCACCCTGTGCTTCATCCCAGCTACACTATTCTCCCTGCATGGGAAATGGCAGAAGTGTGTACCATCCCCTGCAATAGCCACTGTCACCTGGGGGATGTGGTGGCAGAGGATGCTGTTGCTCTGGTTTCTGTTCTTGCAAGACTAGTCAAGTTCTTTCAGAGAAAGGAGGGTCAGTAGGATTTTCCAGGATGTAATTAAATTTTTTTTTCCTAAATAAGAAAATTATTTAAATGGACTGTAAGTATTGAAAAGAACACCATCTTATCAAAACTAAGCACTCGGAAGCCGAGAAATGCCAAAATTAACATCAGTTGTTTACTAACTGAGAAAATGATATGTAAGCTCTGTCTCTTTAAACTCTGTCATGAATTATGTTCAAGCAAACATTTGTAGCCAGTGCAATTTACTATGTAAAGTCATGGTCAATAATTTAGGAGAAAGGGTAGACAGACTTGAGCAGTGATCTGCTCGTTCAAAAATAAGATATGGGAAAAGGATGAGGAGCGACATTTGTATAACACTTTGAAAAGAACTTAAAATTATACAGAAGAGGAAGATTTTAATAGTTCAATGCCACCAGAAAGCACTACTCTGGGCAGACTTGATGCCTGCACTAGGATTTCAGGCTGTGTTTCTAACCTAGGGGCACGAGTGGGCTGCAGATGAGGTAGGCTGGGTGCCTCCTGCAGAAGCCTCCAGGGGTAACACGGGGACTACTGCTCCTACAGCAGCACTCATCAATGCATGGATGAGAAGGAAATACACAGTAAAAGCACCCCCAAAAGAAGACACTTGATTCCAGAAACTCTGACAGATTTGATAGTTGTAAGAGGGAGAATGGAGACAGGTAAGTTCAGTCAGAGGATGTTTATGGTAGTTCACTTTCTTTTAGTGACATGAAGGAGACCAATCAAGACAAGCCTTAGCAGCATTTCAGCTTAAATCCATTACACAGCCCATTTCTCCAGTGCTCCATCTCCTTCCTTAATAAATCTAATTTTTATTTAAAAAATGGCTTTATTTGGTTCAGAATTTTGTTCTGAACGTCCTAAAGAGAATAATAAAACCTTCATATCATACAAGACAGAGAAGGAAACATGCCTGAAGTATAATCACAACTTGTTCTTTCAGCTACTCTTCTACAAGGCTTTTGTGGAAGGGCAGTACTGCTTATGGTGCATGAAGAACTCTTAATGATCACAGATGAGAAGAAAGGCAAAACAGCTAAGTGTCACAATTAACAAAATGGCATTTCTAAGATAAACAAAACCTTATTAAAATCCAATATTTTGTCAGAACAGAGAGAAGCCTGTGAAATCCCTACAAAGCCAAAAAATTGATATAAGAAGTTATGTGGGAAGCTCACCAGACTTTCAGGGATTTACAGAGACTTCTAATGTGTTCGATTTAAACACTGAGAATTTTACACACGGCATACCCTCATATGCACATTACCCATAAATGATGTACAGTGTGATATTGTTACAGCATATGCTCCATTTTTTGCCTTAATCTACTTAACTTGTGAAGGGAATGAAAACAGACATCTTGCTAGAAGATGTGTTTACTTCGACCATAAATTCAAATGTTAATTCTGGATTTATTAGATAAAATTATGTGGCCTTTGTCATTTGAGAAGGCAGACAAGATGATCAGATTTACCTTAGGCTGTAAAACATTTAAATATTATAGATTTCTACCACATTGTCTCCAGCAGTGTATGCTGTTTGCAAAAAAGTGTGTGTGATAAGGAAGAAGTATGTGCCAGCATCTCAACATATCATTCAGCTTCTCTTTACACTTAGAGATAATAGTGAGTATATAGAAAGATTCTTCTTATGTGTGTCTGCCTTATCTGTTGAAGTAATTTCAGATTTGTATATGGAGTCCTATTCTGCTAGAGAATAACATACATGCTTTAATATGCCCGTGATTTGGGGGGGATTGTCCTGTCTTAGACTCCCATCAAGGCTGTTCACCCAGCTTCTCCTGCTCTGGCTGCATGAAGATTTGTGAATCATTGCACCAAATACATGAATCAAGGCCCTACTGCTGGGATACACAGACAGCTATTTGACTTCCCTTTTCTGTTTCTGATTCTGTTTGGCTTGTGGTCACATCCCTACAGTTTTAAGTTTTACATAGTTATATTAAAAACCCCTCAACTAGAAAAAGTACGATATCCACAAACTTTCTGTTCCACATCTTAGACACCAGGGTCTTAGTGCAAAGATAAAAATTACTGTTTTTGATAACAATTCAAATGAAAAAGAAACTAGACATTTACATTACAGACCATATTGTTTCAGATCTACCATAAGTTTTCCTGTCAGAAAAGAAGCATTTAAAATTAAATAATAATTAAAAGAAACAATTTATTAATATAAATGTACTCAAATTCAGGCTAAGTGATGAATATGAATATTGCACATAGTTTACTTTGTGGCCTTCCTTCCACCTGGGAAAAAGGTTTTGATATGCTCTATTGACATTTCCTACTACGGTAGATATTCTAAACTTTTTTATATTAATTACCTTATCAAACACAGACTAGCATATCTCTTTAAAACAAGTATCTTGAATTTTATTTTTACTAAAAAGTGACACAAACATCTAGTTCCTATGTGGATTATTTCCTTTCACATTTGATTTCTTTAAGATTGCTGGCAAAGATTACTCAGTTTTGCATTTAAGAAAAATTCTTTGTTTTGGGAAAACTCTATGCATTTCCTTATTAATGAAGGTTTTTCTTTCCAAGAAATTAATTCCTAATAATTACCTTTCCTTCCTGCTGCAATTTACCCTTCCCTGCAAAAGCACTTATTCTAATATACTCACTTGCAGAAATGCACTTCAGGAAAAAAACCAAACAAATGTCATTCCTATCCTCAAAAAGGTTAAGAAGGATCCAAGGAACTACAAGCCTGCCAGCCTCACCTTGATCTCTGGAAAGATGATGAAGCAGCTAATTCTGGAAACCATTTCCAGACATGTGAAACAAAAAAATCATAAGGAGTAGACAGCCACTGGCTTTTCTTTAACACTGAATTTCAATAATAGAGGTAGGAACTTGAATCTATTTAGAAGAGAAAACATAAAGAAATTCCCTAATTTTTCAGCAGGGCAGATGGGAGAAACTGGACCTTTAGGTGCAAATTTATACTGTGGATGTAAGTCTAAGTGATCAGTGACTTGCACTGAATGTAGCATTCAATTTAAGAAATTCTCTGCAGCAGGAGAAAAGTACACTTCAGTTTCTTTTTCATTCCTCCGAACCATTACAAGTTAAAATACTTCAGTTTTAGTATTTCAGATAAATAACACTTTATAAAGGTTAATAATTAACAGCTGTTCAAGCACTGCACTGACACTGCCAACCTGTGTTTGCAGAAAATACAACAGTTACTGGACCGTAACAATTCACCGACCATTCCTTAGCTTGAAGGGTGGATAAAAATGTTGTACTCCAGAAGTTACCTACAGGAAGAACGATCACAATTAAATAGCTAACATACTTTCAGCCATTGCTGATTTTTCAAAGGACAGATATTCTAGGCATTTGTTATTATTTTTTTAAAAGGTGTGTCAAGTTGACAACAAAACACCACAGATCTAAGCCAAGGTACGTGTTTCTTCACTTTGGCCAAAATACAGACGCTATAAGATGAAGGATTTACTTGTTACACCGTGACTTACTTAGCAGTTATCTGGGCTAAATTGTGCTTTCATTCAAAGGAAAAAGACTGAAGAACATTGCTGTGTTTCTGTGAAACAACTAAATTGAAACAGCTCAGGCAATACTCAGACTTAAAGAGCAAGGATCAGCCTGATAACATTATGGTGACAAACCAGGATGAAGAGAGGGGAGTGCTACATTACACTGGGAAAAAAACCCTTTGAAACCAATGATAAACTCCTCTTAAGTGCGTAGAGTATGGGACTTCATGTCATCTTCACACTCTGTAAACCCCAAATATAATGACCAATATCTGCAATTGCAAGAGAAAGATAAAGGAACCTGAAGGTGTGCTTACTGAATTCTTGATGTTCTTTGCCTCTGTGCAATTAAAACCTGCAGTCCTAAATACTGATGATGCATGTGCATTTTGTTTTGAAAATCACTGCAGAGTAGCAAAAACATTTTCTTTTTTTAAACAAAAATAATTACAGGTGAATGATTTTAAACACTGTTTGCTGCAATAAACCCATTGAAACAAAAGAGGCACTTCTAAATTAGTGAAGTTCCTACTGATATCAGCTATTAGCAATTAGGAACTCCACCCCCCAACTTTTCCATCTTTAAACAGCAATGATTAAATTTGGTTTTAAAGTGCAGAAATTATATTAGAAAAACAACTCTCGGTGCTGCAATTAAAGCACAGTTCTTAAGATGATAAAATAAATTTGCTAATAGCTTTATCCATTGATTCAAGATGTATGCAGGAGGTTTAAAAGACACGATCCTTTTGTAAAATTTCTCTTTAGAAGAGGAGTCTATAATATTTTATTGTTCCATATTGTCAAATATTCTATAGTGTTAGTATAATTTTCTGTACAATCCACTTGGGCAAGACATAATCAAAAAGACATGTATTTTAAAATAAAAGGAAGAGAAATAATTTTGTTAATAGCTCCAAAGTAAACAAATAAGCACTGATAAAATATTACAAAGTTTATAATCTGTCTTTGAGACTTCCCTATTATAATTGAATAAAATGTCTCTTCTGTCCATAAAAAATTGAAGTCTACAATTGAGCCATCTTCCTGTTACTCTGTAGTGAAATGTGAAACCAAATGAGCTATTTTTTTCTGGTATGCCAAGTAAAACACTTTAAAAATTTCAGGAGATCTAACTTCTTTTAAGTTCTTCAGAAGCTATCTGCTTGTGTCCAGGAACTGAACTGCTATGCTTTGTATTCAAACCAAGACAACATGTCTGGTGTGAGTGTAGAAACAATTTACCAATCTGTGTTAGTCTTTTTTTTCTTTTATGTATTGTTAGTTTGATTTTTACGAAGTTGATTTTGTCGTTTTACTGGGGAAAAAAAGGTGTGGGAAGAGCTTGTAATATTTTTCTAATGGATGTGGAATTTTGTCTCAATCAAATGGGAATCAGTGAATTCAACCAAATTTAGCCTGGGAGCTAGTACAGGGATTTATGAGTATTTGGAATCATACAAATTAAGAAACATGTATTATAACCTTCCCACTGTCTCAAAAGGCTTTAGATTTATGATAATCTGGCTACATTTTTCAGAGATATTAACCAGTCAACTAAATCTTAATGAAAGAAAATGTCATATGGGGAGTTGTTGAGTTCCCCATCCTAGACCAGAAGAAGGACAGCCATGGACTGTAAACAGGATATGGATTATACCAGCTCCCATGTAACTCTACCAGGAATCATTTATGGAACCTAAATATTACATTGTGAAATGCCACTTTTATTCCACAGATTTTGGGCTTCGTGGAAGGATGTGTTTGCATGCGATTTTGCATTAGACCTTTTTTACATAGATAACCTAGTTGAAGGTATGAGTATTCACTCTAATTTTTTGTGTTCATAATAGCATTAATATTAAGACAGGTTATTTTAGCACCCTAATTATACCCTATGATTATTATCCTGATGCCTACTGTTGTATTTTCATTTTGGTAATGACATTGTATTTGACAATGATACGTACTATCCCTCTTCTTTCTCTTCTCCTTCAGTCTATTTGAAAATCACCACTATAGGAGAAGATTTGGACTGAAAAGTAGCAGAAGAGAAATAACCAAGTGTTTGAGCCATGGGGTTGTGTGAGAGACTGAAACATTGATGGTTAATGGCTCAAGCAATCGCCCATTTGGAGAAGCTGCAGGGGCTTTGCTGAGGCCAGGTTTGCACCCCTGGACTGAAGGGCAGGAGGAGAGGTTTGGGTGTGTGATGGGAATTCTCTGATCTGCATGAAAGCAGCCCAGGGGCGGGGAGGGTGAGCACCCTCGGCCAGAGGATGACCACAACAAAGTGACCTTTGTTCAGCAACAAACTGTAAGAAGCAGGTGCTGCTGAGGTGGGAGAATGCTTTTTATCATGCCAGTGCCCTCCCTTACACAGCTGGGCCAGCTGTAAATCTCCCCTCCCAGGGAAGGTATCAGGACCCTCGTGTTCACACCTGGGCCTGAAGGTGCTCATCCCCTCCTGTGGGGCAGAACTGGCTCAGTTACACGGGCACGAGGCAGCTGCCACGGCTTAGAGGGTGTCATAACCATCAAAGACCCCAGAGTGGCCCCAGACTCATTTCTGGGGTGTCCCACCAGACACTGCACATGATCCCCAGTGTTGGGACAGACAGTGTAAATGTAAAACCCCCCAGCAGGGGGAAGTGTCTGGGTGGTCCCACCTGAACCTGAACGTATTGAACCCATTGAAATCTATGTTTCATGGGATTTCCCCACCCCTGATGGATCAAGGCTGCAACCATCCCCTGGACCAACAGGATGCTGGATACATGGGTAGTGATAGCTTTTCTCTCCACTATCTTCTATTATCATTTCTCCATCTTTTCCTCATATATTTTCTTAAGTGATATCTTTATACTTTTATACAGATAAGAAGTATAATTTCTGTAGATAATAACCAAAACTTCTACATACCTTCTTTCCACTGCAACCTACTTGTTCTAAAATAATCCTGCATTATATATATATGCATATAAATAAAAACACCAGTCATTCAGTGTCGTTTCAACTCTAATCCACCCCAAGGGACCTATTACTGGGAAACTTAGTTACCCTTGCCTTCAGGGGTGGGTCGTAACACATGGTAAAATTAGGATGGCAATATATCCAAGAATATGAATTATAAAGCAAACTGGCAACTTTAAGATAATTAAATTATATATCAGATTGTCTCCTTTATCTCATAAAAATGCATGAATATATGTCAAACATATCTGAAGTAAAAGGACATGGCCTTTACAAAGTGATAATCTTTCAGTTGAGTTTACAACAGAAGAAATTGAAATTGTGATACTTCGATATGAAGAAAATAAAAATCTTGTTATTTGGCAGTCATACTCAGAATTGAACAGGCATCAGTAATGAAGACTGTTAGCTTCAACAAAATCTTACTGAGCATACCTTTTGTAGAAACCTTATTTCAGTATTTGGAAAATGCATCCAAATTACACTGAAGATGAACATGAGTAAACCTAGATTACCACAGATAAATAAAACCCTTACCAATAAACTAGTAAGAAAAATGTGCAGAGATAATAGGATATCAAAACAGATGCAAAACCTCACTTGATACTTTCCCCTTGAGAGTCAAAATTAAACAGCAATAAACCCAAAATGGACAGAATTCCTACCTACCACCAGAACTGGGGCCTTATTGCTGCAAAACTCTTTATAAGCAAGTATACAGTATTGCAAAATCTCTTTGTGGATCTCTGCTCCAAAGAAGAAATTTATTTACTTTTTAAAATGAGGAGAGAAGATTTATATCAGCACTGAATTCAATATTACATCTATTGTATGCTCTAAAACTAAATTAAGAAGCTGTTCAGAGGCCATACATGCAGCAGTCCATTTCAATCTATTAGTCTGGCTAAATGCCTTCATACATCCAGTGAAAGGAGTCATCATCATCAATCTGCCAGTTTTAGTGACCAGTCAACTACACGTTGATGCATGCACTGAGGAAACACAAGTGTTTCCTCCCTGCTGTCTTACTCCTGAAAGAATTGAGGGAGGCTGTTCTAATAGGTAGCACAGAATGATGATTTAGCTGCTTAGTGTAAGTAACAGTGTTAGAATCACCACTTATAACCTTAGTTCAAAGGCAGAATATTTGTCTGGAGCCCAATTTCTTTACTAAGCAGGGTAAGGCAAATAAGAGTTAACTTCTTTTGCTTTGTAAGTTAATTGCACCACTGTTATCCGGTGTCTTGCTTTCATTTAAACCGTTAAGCAAAAAAATGCACACTCTCAGTTTGTTTTATCTTTTCTCTAAGTGCAGGGATATGAGCTTCAACTTTTGTGACACGAAAGTACCTCTGACTGGTGAAGTTCTGTGTTGTGTAGCTGCAGCCTTATGGGAATTCTCCATCTTTTCAGAGATGCACAAGGGCTTAGTGGTCTCATTTAGTTACCTATGTGCCCCTGAAGAAGCCCTGCTCGCAATAAAACACTCTGGTGGCAAACAGCTAATTCATTAATTAACCACAGTATTTGCTGGAAAGGAAAGCACTAAACAACGCTGCAGAGAAAGTGCAATTGTGGTTGTTCCAGGTCCCTGTCTGCAGTATGTGCGGCAGAGGCAAGCAATGCCTATGCTGTTTCTAATTATTCCAATTATCATGGCACACTATGAAAACTTGATTAATAACACTGAAGATATTGTTGTGGCAATTAGCCATATGGTTGTGGGACTTTATTCTGTCACGATTTAGCCATTAGCATCTACTTATGTTTGTCAGAACAGAGCATCCGTGACAAGTTGGAGTTCCGCTCACCTTGCCGAGTCCCTGGTGAGCAACACCAGAGAAATGTTTATTCCTGGGAGCCCCGTGCCTGAGTAAATTTTTCATGTGGCATCCGGTCTGACTGGGGACAAATGTCAAGTAGCTTATGCGACGACCCATCAAGCCAGGCTCCTTCTGCAAAAGGCGCCTCGTGAGCGGCTTGTCAGGGCTCAGGGCAGACTTCTTTCAGGGGAGGATTTGACCAGTAAAATTAGTGTCAAATGTCTTGTATTCAATGTTTTCCATGGTTAACTGTTCAGACAGCATGCACCTACCCTTATTTAGATGTGATGAAATGCTCTATTATGACTTTATACACCTATGAATTACATATTACCATGTGCTTGAAATGTATCTCTCCAAGCAGAGGGACCGTGGGGCAGCACTCCTGTCAGGTTGGTCAGCTGAACTGACAGCTAAGTAAGAGAACAATTTCTATGAGCCACCTTTTTAAAACACAAAGTATACTCTACAAAACAAGGCTTATTCTAAGTATCTTTTCCTTTATTTTGTGGTCAGAATAACTGCTCATCTCTAGATCGCCTTTAAGACAAGTGGAAGCCTGAAAAAATTAATTAATACCAGAAAGCTGCCTTGCTTTCCTCCTGAAAGCACAGCAGTAGTCTCACCGCTTCTCCAACATTTCTTGCAGATCAGCTACCGCAAATGTGTTTCTGTCAGCACGTCACTCAAAATCAAAATGTTTGCAATCAAAGACAACTCCAAACTTGTCTAGTTGTCCACAGTTAGGAATCAACGAGTTAGTCTTTATTAAAAGGAGTAGGAAGCACTCAAGAATTAGCATCTTCCTGCACAAGGATGCCATACATACAGCTGATGAAAGTGTGCTTACGTATTTTGAACATGAGAGGAGGAAGCAGTAACCAAAGTGCCTGCAAATAACAATAAAATGACACTATGAAAGAAGTTTTTTAAGTAGCACAGAACTTTAAGAAAAACCACAGTATTGTAGAAATTCACCAGCCAAAAAATAAGAATTGGTATTTTTCCTCTATTTTTCCAATACCTCTACCCTAAGAGTAGCTTTCCTTTTATAGTCACCATCTTCCATCTGCATAGATCTTTCACACACTGTGAGGAGACAGAGACATCGTTTAAAACCATAAAAGTAATTGCAAAGAAATAAAAATAGACAGAGGACTCTGAGCAGGTGCAATATTTTTAACTAAATTTAACTCGTTATTTAATGACAAGAATTTAATTGACAAGACATCTGGGCATAAAGCTTGCTGACAAAGGTCCATGTAAGAACAATGTGCACACCTCACTACTAATAGGGCTATATCAGCAAAATAAAGTTATTGGCAAAAGGGAGGGACTGGATCTCATCATCTCATCAAATGTACCAGCTTTAATGGGAAGCTAGTTTTAAAACTGAAAAAAAAAAACCAACCTAAAATCTTTTTTCCATTTATGCCCCTTTGATTGAGATGATCGAGTTTGTTTTAAAATAACAGTGTTTGTGGAAAATTACATACTGACTGTCCTAGAAATCCCATCTGTGCACATAGACATTCATATGTGGAGGGGGTTTGGGTACAAAGGAGGTAAATAATTAAAAGAGGAAAACAAGGAGAGAAATAAATACTGTGTAGGAAAGGAAGGAGAGACGAAGGATACACAAAAGGTAATAGAAGATTTAGCTGGAAATGGAGCACCAGTGGGGATTTTTTTCATAGGAGCTGTGGAAACCAAGTAATACAACCTAAGGGGTAGTTTGGACACTGGGCTCTGCCCCATGCCAGTGCCAAGGATTTAGCTATTTCCTTATCCATGGTGGGTGCTTGCAGGAGGTGAAAGCAGCATCCTGTGGCCTAGCTCAGAGCTGAACTGACTGTTCTCTCCACAGGCATCTGCAAAACTCCACCCCTGTCCACCACATGGATTCTGAGGTAGAGAGAGAAGAACCTGCAGTTGGAGACATATCCTTGCAGAGGGAGCAGAACTGCTGTTCTCATGAGATATATTCTTGTTCTTGCCAAGATGAATATCTGCCTTCTACTTTGCAGGCGATTACAAAAATACAATTTTGATTACAATGAGACTCAGAGTCAGATGATTGATGTAGCAGACTACAGAGTCTGACGATTAAGATCATGTATCTGTTTTCTACTTGTTAACCAACCACAAATTTTGGACACAGTTTAGTTGACTGTGCTGTATTTTCAGCTAGCAGTGTTGCTCAATATTTAGAGCAAACTAGAAACATTAAAGAGGAGTTAAAAATGGTGCTATCCAAAAGCAAGGTCAACTCAGACCTATGCCTGAAATTCTGGCAGATCAGACAATTGTCTGCTAAAGCTCTATGCTAGCAAGGAGCTCTGTTCTAGGAAGAGATTTTGGCATGTGCAGCAAAACAATGTGGGATAGGGAAAGTGGGAGTTTGGGCTGTCCTGAGAGCTAGACAAACATTCATTGCCACACGTGTTTGTGACTGGCCACACGAGCACCCCGAGTACAAGTGTCACAGCTCCACACACGTTAAACAACTCTTGTGTCCAGCTACAGCCAATGCTGCAGAGAGACAGTGGAAGATGCTTGTTTTCCATTTCTATCTTACTCAGACAGCATTATGTATTTTCAGAAACTTTCTACTAAGTATAGGTAGATTTGTGATTATTTCTGGCACTGCAAATTTGGCTAGAAGTCCTAGATTTTTCTTTGCTAATTCACTGTTTTATATTAACTTACTGTTATATATGGACCAAAACCCGTGACAATGAAAAATACGGCAGGTTTTACAGCTCTCTTACTCAAACAGGTGCCTCATTCAGAAATCAAGAAAATTACTTTTTATTATTTGTTTTCTGCCAACCAGAGGTACTCCTCCAGCAAAAAATTCAAGTTTTGGTATGCTTCTCAGAAATTTCTGGGTAAAAAAGTGGCACTAAAAATCCCTCTCTGACTCTGGCAGAAAATCTGTTGCACAGTTCTACATTTGAAATAATACATATTGTAAAATGACACTAATTTGAATTCTGTTCACCTCTATATACTTGATCTGTTTCCTTAAGACTGTATTTTAACTTCCTTCTGAGGAGAAGAATCTTTTCCTGAACTTCTGGCCTTCTAAAGCTAATGTGAGAGGGACAGAGTGGACATTACAGGATTGTTTCCAGGTGACTAAAAAAGGATCTGACATCCCAATTCTCCAGCATTTCCTATGACTAGGAAATGTAGATGGGGAAAGCATCAGTCTGATGGTCTAGAGGTGAAGGAGGCATTTCCAGGAATGCAGGTAGGCTCTTCTGCAGGTTGCTCCCTGGCTTTTGGAGAAAGTGAGATGTGGGCAAAGATGTGATTAGATACATGATAAATGATTCCTAAGGGGAGGCATGAAAAGGGAAGGCTGGAGGCTGGCTGTCTCTAAAGGCTAATTTATCTGACCATACCCTTCCATGATGCAGCACAATGAAGCCACAGTGGACCTGGAGGGTAAGAAGTCAGAAACATACCTGGTGTTTCATCTGGGCTAGTGGAGCCAAATGATTTGCCTGTTAAACCATGGCAGCATGGCACCTGGCACTGGAAACCTCCTGCCAGAGGGACTGAAATATTCCCTTCAGCTTGTGGGAACAGAGTAGCCCTCTAAAATAGATCACACTGGTTTGTGATAACCTCAACAACTTCTTGAGGCACATCCTGACTCAGTCATTGCTTATGATTGTTTGGGATGTAGAAGGTATTTTATTTGAGGTAATTATGCTATCGAGCATTTAGTTGGCTGTGACAGGTAGAATGCATACTTTGAGGAGGTGGCATCTATCTCTGCGAATTGAACCACGCTATGAAAACACTTGCCAGTGATTATGATAAACTTTCCTACTGCCTTGGGTGGTATTCCACAATCTCAGATATGTGATTTCTTGCCTGATTTTGAAAGGTCACTGCTCAGGATACCAGTAATTGTTGGTGTTTACTTTTATACAGAACTGGCATGGTCTCCAAAGGATCTGTTCATCAGAGTTTTGCAAGCTTTTGACGTCCAAACCAGGCTGACTCAGCAACAGCTCTGATTTGGATCAGAGACTGAAAATGGAGGCTATCCTTGCAGCATTATCTTTTACATTTTTTTTCTGTTAGAAGCTCAAGGTCTGAAGTTTATACACACAAAGAGGTTCAAAGAGGTTTATACCCTAAGACCTCACTTGTAATTGAGGGAAGTGACTTCTACCACAAAAATGATTGGAGCAATCAGATCCAAATTCCCTGTTAAATTGTCTGCAGAAAATTATCTTCAGAAAATGCACATTATCTCAGACTTCAGCCTGGCTTTTTGAGAATTTGTGGTGTCTTGGGAGTTAGTTTTGATTCTGTCCAATCATTAGTAATAAATGACTTTTTAAATCCAGCATCAACTTTAGGAAAGCACTTGGTGAGGACAGTAAAAACTACAGTATGGAGACTAAGAGAACTGAAAGCACATCCATCTTTTGAAAGCAAATGTAACCCACAGGATAAAGCATCAATTTAGGAATTGAGAAGCACAGCCACAGGCAAATTATTGTCCCATATAATTATTCTCTCTTTATGGAAGATAAGCATAATAACTTTCATCAAGTGTTATGCATTAAAACCTTATCAGAGAAATTCTTATATTAAAAAGGAGTATTTTACTATTGTGATAAAACAATTGTGAATAATCTTATCATGAATACCATAACATATAAAATGATGGTGTTTTCACACATCAAACCCAAAGGCTGAGATTCACTCTTATAAAGGATATTCTTTCCTTAGCATGGTCTAAAATTAGTGAGGGTAATACCTATTTATCAGTTATCCTATCGGTATCAGCAAAAAACAAAATAACACAGTTTTTGATTTAAATGGGTCTGTCAGAGATATAAATTTTACACACACATGTCAAGGAAGGAACAAGCTGAGTATCTGAGGTAAGGACAGTGCACAGTATAAGACTGTCTGTATAAGGCTGACTGGTCAAATGTAGAGATTTTATTTTAGAGAGATTAACAAGTTTGGACATAATAAATAAGTTTAAAAAAAAGATTGACATCAGTTTTATGGCCCATTGTACTTTATCTCAGCCTTATACTTCAAAATCTGTAAAGTGTTCCTCTGCCATGCCTAGTCAAAAACACCTCACCACTTGACTTCTCTACTAACAAGCCTCTATTCCACAGGTATCAGGTACTTTTCAGATACTGGCTGATTATTACTCAACTTTCACTGAAACTACTGATTTATCATCATTGCCTTGAAAGCAGATATCCTGCTACACAAAGAGACAAACCAAACTTTGAAATGTTTTGATAAACTTGTTCTAAGGCAGTTGGAATTTACAGAAAGCAAAACCGTGCATACAGTTTTTGAGATTTTGGAGGTTATGCCCCTAGTATAACCTTTTGACTCCAAATTCCCTCCAATTTAATATAAGTATTAAAACTCAAAGGCTGATGAACTGATAGTTGTCAGTTGTGCCATTGCACAGATACATGCACAGTTATTAACTATGTCAAATGCAGATTTACTGAGACAGTAAGTAAACTACTAATGGCAAGGATATAGGTGACTTGGGTGCTAATAAATTTGTGTATCATGGATGATTAAACTTGGAGTGGAAGGAGGATGATATGTTGGAACAATATGTTCCATAGCTATTAGCAATTTTGTACTTATTGATGATGATGAAACTGTGGCTGGTGTAGCTGCAATCACGATGTGTTTCTGTAAACTGAGGCCAGAGGAAGTGTTTTAACCAACGAGGCACCAGGCAAAAAGCCTCAACCTGCATTATAAATTGGGCAAAGTACAAGTTCAGTGAGCTTGCAGAGGCTCTGGCTGATACAGACACTAACTTTGTGGAGCTTAATGACTTCTTTATTGTCTAGTTATAACATGGAGTTTTACTACCATGCCAAACTGCTCCAGCATAATTCATTCAAGGCAAAGAGAGATGATGTTTCAAAGAAAAAAATTGAAGTTACACAGATAAAAGTCAGAAAATGCACACACCTAACTCCTGTCACCTTGTGAAATCCTAGTTCTGCATGCATATCTCCTTTATCTCTGATTTCTATCAAAAATATGAAAAATTTTAACACTAACTTCCATTAAAATATGCATCACAAAACATAGCAGATGCATGCAGACAATTAACATACTGTATTAACTTGTGGATTTTTTATTCTTTATTGAATCCTCTGTATTGCATTCACTTTATTTTGCATTTTCTTTGTTTTCCTTTCACTATGATAAAACCAATTTGGTTTTACTAATGTTATTCTAAATGCTTTCAATTGGATCAATTCATTTATCATTGGGGTGAAGAACTGAGGAGGGGTCATCATGAACCTTAGCTGGTGAAGTCAATTTTCTGCTAGACTGAATCGAAAGAGCAGCACTGCATCTGTTTGTATTGTTCTGTATCAGTAAATGAAACTTTCCTGTTTTCCTTTTTTTTCTTTTTCTTAATTTTTTTTTATTTTATTTTTTTTTTTTGCCACAAAAGCTTGGTATTTGCAAAAGCTGTAAGACTGTGGAGACCATAATCTGAAATCATGAGAGCCACAATTTTTATGACTACAATCTTCTTTTCCTGGTGTTCAGGCAGTGGTTTTGGGGTGAATTGCGCTGCATGCGTTCTGATGAGACATTTACAATCTCCTTTATGCAAATTACCCCAGCAGCTGTTTAAGAGCTGTGGTTGTCAGACCAGCAAGGAGAATGTGATTTGGTATGTCACAAATGGGGCAGGGCTTTATTAGGCTCTGCTACAAAGTTTTAGCAGATGCCTTAGCACAGATTCAGTGTGATCTTGTAACCCCATTATAACTTTATTGTTTATGGAAAAGAAAACACAAAAAGCTACCAAATACTATAGGGATTCTTGGAAATAAGCACTTCACACTGCCTATTTCTGAATTAAGTGCAAATAATAAACGTAATCTTACCATTTAGAGAGGAAAAGCTACAGTTTTCCCCAAAGAAATCATATGCAACTGAAGGAGTTTTCCAGGGACAAAAACCAGCAATAAGACCTTTAAGAGACAATTTTACAAATAACCAATGAAGATAGTTTTTTTCTTTAAAAATGACTCATCAATAAGCAAATACTACCAACAACATATAAAAACCTTAGGAGCCCTTGATAAAACTGCCTATTGAAAATGCTGTATCTGGATTAACACTGGACGTTTCAGTGTTAGGAGACAGATTAAAGATCCACAGAGGATTCTTGTAGGCCTGAAAGACAGACACATCTCCTTTACTTGACTCCCTGTTATTATGAGTTAATGTATTAAAGGTTTGCTTTTATTAAGATTCACCTTGAACAGATGTTTCTTGTTCTTATGCTTGTCATCACAGCTCCAGAACCTTGCTTCCACAACAGACAGGAAGAACTACAATCCCCTTGAAGCTTGCTGATAATAGCATAAATTTAAGGCCATTTTGGATCATTTTGATTTTGACAACATTGCTCAACTTTAGCTCACTCCCTTTGTTATCCCATGTTTATTCCCTGACACACTTCTATTGACCAGATGTTGACCTCCTCAACTTCTGTTTGACAAATGATGATGATCTGATTTTCTTTTTAATATGGTTAGCCAAAAATATATATGGCATTTCAGGTGAGGTCTTACTGTTACCTGTACAATAGAACTAACACTTTTATCTCTTCTTGAAACAAAGGTAACCAGATAGCATTTGTCTTTTACACAGCTCATTAATTTGGTGACTCCAAGACGTTTTTCACTTTCATTCTTTTACCAAACTTTTTTGTTAAGTAAAAAACACAATGCCCTTTTCTCCTGCTCTGTTAACCTGTGTTTTAACAGTTTTGCCTCATCTGGCTGGGTGGGCAGACCACTAACATTGCCACCTAGAGACGATTTATTACATAAAACTTGGAGGGGTAACTGTTTTTGAGGATTTTAGCCCCTTCAAAAATTTCTCAGACTACTCCAGTCTTCATTTTTTAAAATGCCAGTAAGCTGCAAATTCTAAGTCCTCAGAATAATAATGTGACCAGTCCTAATTTGATTCTATTCAAGGACAGAGTACTGGTAGAATCTGCTTGTTACACAAATACAAAAAGAAAATACTTCCATAAAAATATATATTTAACCATTTAGTTGTGTCTGTAATTATGACTGCAGTTGACTGCTATTCTTCTAATGAATAGCAGCTTTTCTTTAAAGTCTGAGTTAAGAACAAAGGAGTTCAAAGGAGATGACTTGGAGTGAAGGAACAGTGAAAACAGTTGCTCGTAACAGATCTCGAATTTTGACCTTAAGTACATTATTTGCTACAGAAAATATTATAACATGTATGGCAGGCATAATAAAAAAAATCTTTCCAGCTGCCACCTGCCAATGCTACAGTGGTAATCTACATACTGAGGGAATTAGGGAAAGGATAAAATTTTCTAATAATAATTTCAAGGAAAACCAAAGTGTAGTAAATGTGTTACCCTCAATGTATCTGTGTTGCTTAGGAGAGTATACTACAGTCTTTCAAGATTGAAGGTCCATACTCTGAAAATACAACCTTCAAAAGCCAACTGAAATGTAAAGCAAAGAAAGAACTCGAATCCACTTTGTGTGTGTGCAAACACATAGTGCATAATACCTGAATGCCAAGCAAACACAATCGGTCACAGGGTGATGGTACTACTCACAAGGATTACTAACATAAGCACTGGAATTAAATAATTTTTTCTGAGTGTAGTTATTTCATTAGGAAACTAGAAGTAACTGCCCCAAAGGACCTCAAAACAGTATGATCAAACCCAGAAAAATGCAGCAAGTTTCACTCTTTCATCTGAAAGTATGATCATAATAAGCTTGTTACATTAGGTCAAAACTGTGTGAGGATACAAAAGATCTACTAAATCTCCCCTATAAATTACAACTTAAACATTTTCTTTTCCTCAAAGACAACTTTCTCCCACTCCTCTTGTACATCACCCTCTTCAATTATTTCACTGTTCCCCTAAAAAAGCTGTCTTCTCACTTACACTCAAATTCTTGAATGGTTAGTGCCAGCTTTATACTGAGGGTTTCTATTACTAATTTAGGAACTGTCTAAATTGAAACTGCCCACAATTTCCTGAGAATTCATTCATCATGATTCTTTTCGTTCAACATTTGTCTGAACTTGGCTTGTTACCTTTGTAAATACAGACCATCATAAAAAACTACCATCTTGAAATGAGCATTATAATGAAACACTGTAGCTAGCTTTGAAACCCACTGTATGGAATTCCCAAATCAGTTTTGGCTTTCCAAACAGAGTTGCTTTCTCCTATGCAACATCTCTCCACTTGGAAGCAATGGAACTGGCATGGCACTCTTCTAAGCATGTATTTCAACCTGATGAAAAAAATCTCAGGCTTTCTTCAAGCCTAGTTCAGTAAAGCGAGGCCTTTCCTCATTCACACAGATACCCTCTACTCACTCTCTCCACAAACATGCACCTACCAGCAGCTCTGCCATCCCTCTACCCTTGCTTCTTTAGTAAGACTTGCCTCTTTTGTGTCTTCTGTAATTTCAAATATTCTCTTCTACTCTGAGACCTAGCAACTTGGCTCTGTCCACACATCATGCTCCGTCCTGTCTTCCTTTTGTCTTTTTTTAAAAATACCAAGTTACTGTCAGCTTGAAAACCAGCCTGGCAAGACAGATGGCCAGATATATATCACAAAAGTGAGCCAGAGTCAAATTCAAACTTTTGTTAAAATGAAGAGTAAGGAAGAAGTCAGGTGGTCTGAAATATTTCCATCAGCTTACGTTACAAAGAGTCTACTAGAATGGGAAAGGAAAAGCAGAATAGCCCTGCTCTGCACAATTAGAGGTTCTGCAGGTAGCCTTCCTTGGATCCCTCAGACTAGACATCCCACTGCTTCCCTGCCCACCTCTGGTGAGGTATGGCACTGCTTGGAGCATGAGCAGATCTGCTGGCTACCACTGGTCACAAGGGGCTGGATGAGGAGCTGCTGTCAGACCAGCTGTGTTGGCTCCAACCCCACCAGCCCCAACAGCACCTGACCTGCAATTGCTGAGGTGCTGCCTCTTTGTGGAAAGGTGGTGGTGACACAAATAAGGCCAGAAGGGTCAGGGATGGAACAGCAGCAGGGATGCGTTCCCAGCTGGAAATGCGCATGTTGTCCTCCCCAGCAGTGGCAGGGACTTCAGCTGCAATCTCTGCAATTTCTCTGAAGGTTCTTCTCTGAAGGTTCATTTTGGCTTTATGAGTTAATCACGCCAGGAGAAGTCATTTCAACTCATATGCCTTTAGGAGTAATTATATATTTAAATGATTAAACCAATCAGGAAGAAAACATCTAGTGCAGAATGAAAGCAGTTAACATTGAAATTCTCTTTTTATATTTTTGTATTAGTATCACAAGTTGTTTGTAAATAACTTGCTCATTTTACATATGCAAGGAGTTCTGCCATGCCCTGCAAAAGTAAATTAGATTTTATTGGTGGCCGGGTATTTAATAACTTCTATTTATTTGCTGCAAGAGTGGAGAATTAAGATAGAGTAGTTTATTTCACCAAAAGACTGACAAATGGCTCATTAGACACTTATGGAACTGAAGCTAATTGTACGATTTTTTGTTGTATTAATTGTCACTGCCTGCTTAGCTGGCTAACATTGGTCATCAATACAGAGCTTTTTCCTTTCAATCTCCAAAAGAGGTGTAAAAAAAAAAGGAAGGAATTTTAAAATAAACAGAATAGTATTTATTTCCTAATATAAACAAAAATACTATTTGGATTGGAGGAGCATGAGGGAGGAGTAAGAGAGGATTAATGTGCTGGCTGTTCCCCACTGGGGCCACCAATAACAATCAATTCCAAACAGCAGTCACCTCACATCATCTAACAGCTTGAATCGTCGATATTCAAAGATTCTCTCCCCCCGCCTTTTTTTTGTTCAGATTAAATATCATTTAAATTGCATCCTCTTTTTTTATTTCGTCAGAGACATAAGGTCAGAATTGATTGAATATGTACTACCTGCATATAATGATTTCCAGTTTTTTACAATCATGTGCTAATGCTGCACAGTAATGGCCTATGGATGAAGAGACAGATGTACTACCAGTCATTCGCTACACATTTGCATTAACAAATCATCATTTAATTGAAGCCCATCCAACAAGTTTATGCTACTTAAATAAAGTTCCTTTCCATAAAAGATGCCGCAATGACACATGGTTGTTAACTGCAAGGTAAATAAAAAGTAGTATTTATTTTCTTGTCACTGGTTTGGGTAAGTATTAAAATGTACACTTATTAATTTGTATTTTGCTCAGAAATAAACCACCTGACATCTAACATAGCAATCCAAGCTAGTACTACTATGAGACAAGATAATTCACTTTTAGAAATAATCGTTTTGTAACACCACAATTTCATGCTTTACAGATTTTTATTTCCCCCCAAAATATATAATAGAACATAGTTTATATGAAGGCTATACATGAGTTGTGTGTTAATACTTTTAGGCAAGCTCTAATAACACAAAACTCAAACCCTGCTGCTATCAACATGGGCTACAATTTTTTTTATGTCTCATTGTTGACTACAAACATTGGCACCACACTTAGAAACCTAGTTGCCTCCCTCCACAATTTAGATATTACTGCTTTCTTTTTAATACTGTCTAGGGAACAATTCAGGTAGGTTGTGATGCCCCTACATGTTTCAGATATAGAAAACCACTATCTATTCATTTCTCCTTTCAGAACATGTTGCAAAATATTAAAATCTGAGAAGAAAGCATGTCATAAAATGAGGAACCTATAAAACCAATTTTCTCTCCTTCTAGAGATGGTTTAACAGTACTTTCAGCATATTCAGTTCATAGTACATTTTTGCATCTGCAAAGCAAAAGAAAGATATTTTGATACTGTCTGTTAAACTGACAAACAATACTTCGAAGCTAACATGCTAGGACAAGGAGATATATTTTTAATTGTGTTTTTGGCTTAAATCTACATTTTCTAGAAACCACAATCTTTTAGGATGAAAGCACTATATAAATGAAAGATGGTATTAGTAATAATAGTTGACATCCTTTCCTATGCTGGTATTGGCTTACATCTAAACACATCACTGAAATTTTTTTTACCTAAATACAAAAATAATCATCTATTTCCCTTTCCTGATGATACACTGAAAATAAAATATTTATTAACAAAAAAAAAATTAAAAAAAGAAGTATCTTAGGAAAACTAGAAAATTCATTCTGAGAGTGGGAGAAGGCAGTCTGTTTCTAACCAGAGTAAACAGAATTTAAAGATAAACAGATATGTTTTCCTTCCCTTCAGGAACGTGCAGGGATGTGAGGAGACAGGGGAGTCTCCAGGTTGACCTTTGTTGTTGTTGTTACTGATGAAGGAAAACATATTAAAATTTCACCATACCAAGATAGAAACTACAATGTGGAACTCAGAAATATATCTAAAAGCACACTGCAGCATACAAGAAGAGATAAAACCTAAGATTTATTTCCTCAGACAAGAAACAGTGTACAAAAGCTACAAAATGCAATCCCATACAAAATAAACAGACATAGAAAAAAACCCTACTGTGATTTGCCTGCATGTTCTCCAAGCTTTTTTTATATGCTAACTCAGAACAGTAATTACAGATCTTGCAAGTTGACTTCTGTTTTCCAGAACTATGAGTTGTACGTAAAACATGCCTTTTCATCGAAACAATTACAATTAATCAAAACAGTGAAAGCTAATACTACTCAAGTCCAACCTACTGCTGTGCCCAGCAATATATCAAACTGTCTGTTGTCAAACATACTAAACAAACTTCAACAGAATGTTTTCACTACAAATAAGAGAAAACATGCTTGCTAAGTATTTTTTAGTCAAACTGCAACCTCAGTAATCCATTCTGTCACTGGATTTTAATTTGCAGTAGTCAATCACAGTCTCAGACAGATCCATATTTGACTACAGAGAGGTAACTCACTGGGACTAACAAATGAGTACCTGCAAATGACTACTATAGCCCCAAATTTGCTTAGGGATTTATATCTATGTACTCAGGTTTGTTCCTTACACCATCAGCTTTTTTCAACATGAGATTTTGAAATGAAAGAAAGAAGAAAAATGAAGACCATGTACTACTTTTCACTGCTACTGTCCTAGAAACACACCAGCTTAATAGTACTGGGTTTTCTTCAATGTTCATATTCATTTAAACTATTACAAGCATTTATTGAAATCTTCATGACAAAGAAGCTTCTACCTCAGAATTTGTTTATAAATTAACAAAAGCCTCTCTTCAGAAACTCAAATTCATATTAAACACAGATCTCATCCATGATATATCTCATCCATGACATATTATAAATAGTCAACAAAAATAGATATACTTACACTTCTCATGGCACCTCCCCTGCCCTACCTAGGAGTCATAACTATTTTCTTAATAAAGAAATATGGCATTTGGTATCTGACAGAAAAAAACTGTTTACCAGTGAAGTCAGTCCTTTTTGCAATTGGTAATCAATGCAGAAACTGAAGTTTTATATAAAAGAAGTGATACAGAGGACAGGAATATTGGAGTTTAACAAACAGATCAGGCCTTTATTACCAGCAAGCTCCATTATGGATTTGTGAGCTTTGTAAGCCAAGCTCCCCCAAGTGTAATTAAATTTTTATTTATAATGTGTTTGTGACTGTTAACTTTGTGTTGCCTCTGCTTGTTCCCCCCCCCCAAATCCAACGTGAAATAGTATTCCACATTTACTGCTGCAGAGAGTGGTGCTTTATTCAGTTGCTGATTTCATCTCTAGCCTTATAAGAGATGAGAAGTACAAATAAACATATTGTATATTATTTATACACAAACACCCGTGTCTTTAAGCGTGGATATATACATATACACTCCTGCATGCAGACGCTCTAAGCCAAAACTGAGGACAAAAGAAGTACATGTCAGTTAAAATTGAACACATGTGAGCAAGCATCACTTTTTTTCCTACCAAGAGCACTATTTATCACATATTTATATCGTGGAGAGACATGAAAGCTTCAGTAAGATAGGGCGATGCAGCACTGCAGAGTACATTTTATGCCGCAAGCCATGTCTGAGATTAGTGTAAATGTACCAGGAAAAGGTTCTAAACTCCAACAAAGCTGGCATCCACGCTTTATTTTTTATTTCATTTATGAGGAGGACTTCATGAAAAAGCCCTCTGATTCCAAGAATGTATTTTTTATTTTTTGCATTAACTCTATTTCTGCTTTCATTCAGGTATTACCCTCTGGTACCAATACTTATATAAAAAAAAAGAAGAAGCTTAATATAAGTAACCACAGGAGGATCTCTTCTCCCCTTGAAAAACTGCAAATAAAGATGTCAGCTATTGAGTATATTTGTGGCGTCTCCAGCAGCTGCTGTTAAATACCAGCTGGTCTAGCTGATTAAAATTACCTCCGAGTTGGTATTATAAAGATGCCTGGGCAGCGTTGCTGTATTAATGGATTATTGAGTGAGCGATGAAAACCTTGGCCAGCTGATGCGTTTTATTACAGATAGGCTTTATGATGTGTAATCACTGTAATTTTTATAACTAGAGGAAATGGGAAAAAAAGAAGAACCTTCTTTCTCCCCTTACTCATAGCGAAATCAGTGAAACCAGATTTTTTTTGCCAGTCTGTTACTTAGGAGTTAGCTAAATAATTTGGGTTTTAACAGTTTCTGCATATGTAAGACTTTATCCACACCTACACATAGACAAAGAATGAGAAACTGTGTTCAAGGCTACCCTATGTTTACCTATTTTACATATGCTTTGGTTTACACATTGGATATTTATTTCATCCTTTGACTACCAGGCGAGTGCTGCAACTGGCCATATGAGATAAACCCTTGTGCATTATTTAATGACTGAGCTACATTGCAAACACACCTCATATTCTCCAGGTTCAGCAATTCAGCTGGTGAGGTCTCATGTCTGGTCTCTCCATCTCTCCCCTCCCACATTCTCCTCCCCTTCCAGCAAAACGTTCACACAGTATGTCATTTAACCATCTCTCCAACTTTCTTCCCTCTTACTAAACACATATTTACCATGTTGTCTGGTCTTCTGATGGTAGTTTAGTTTGCTACCAAACTAAATGTGCTAATTATGAAAATCATGTAACTGTTACCAGTTTTTGAGATTTAATAAAATATAAATGACTAGGTACTTGGAAGATTCAGATATACTGGTGAAAAAATTTATTATAGTTGACTTCTGTTGTGAGGTGCTTCAGCATTCAAGCCAAATTCTATTTACTGAAAGCATCTCAAGAGAAAATACTGCAATTTTCTCAGGAATGGACACACACCAAAAGCCAACTAATGATACCTGAAATTTTTCAGTGGAATGGGAACTGTTGAAATGCAAAAAGAGAGCAAAACTAAAAAAGGGTCTTGAGCTCTTAAAACTTCCTTAAGGAAACGTAGTATTGCTCGTCTTTTGCCACAGGAGAAAATGAATATTAACTCTTCCACAAAGTTAAGAAAACAAGTCTCTATAATGTTCATAAAATGATACAAGTTACAAAATTTTATAGGAAGGCCCCTATGAAATAAAGCTGAGTATTATTCCAGCCCATGAAGTATAGAGATAAATTTCTGGGAGTTGCTACTACATCACATACATTTACCTGCAACCTCTATTGAGGATTTTTTACTCGTGCTGGTGTTATATAAAGTCCTGCAGACAGATTATTTAAACCATTTCCTAGAAGAAAAAGCTGCTCTAATTTCAACATTTAATAGATCAAAAGATAAATTAGATCAAAGATGGATCAAAAGATAAATTAAAGCTAATTTAATGAAGAAGTTTATTAAAGGCAAGGATTTTACAATGGACAATTTTTTTTTTATTTAAAGGTGAGCCTTAGATATAAATTTTGGTCCATCCAAGACTAAAATCACCTAGGTGCTCTCCTTCT
This sequence comes from Sturnus vulgaris, assembly GCF_052056855.1. NCBI lineage: Eukaryota > Metazoa > Chordata > Aves > Passeriformes > Sturnidae > Sturnus > Sturnus vulgaris. The sequence goes on from NC_142243.1 coordinate 36,848,436, forward strand.
TTCATTTTCTGAGTAGAATCTAAGCTGTACTATGGTGCAAATGTGCATTTCCAAGTCCAACACCTGATAATCTGAATATGTGATATATACCTCTGATGAATCACCTAGATGTTCTGAAATACTTTTGCACTGCCACGACTAGCTATTGAAATACTGGCACTAGTTGTCTGAAAATAGAGGGAGAAAAGCACATTTCACCAGGTAGATATGCTGTAGATAAAAACGGGCCTTTCCACTCTTTCTAATTTCAACTCTTCTTATAATATTGTATTATCACTGAGGTTGGAAAAGACCTCTAAGATCATCAAGTCCAACCTAGCACGATACATACCTAAGTTCCACACCCCCTTTATATATCTCCAGGGATGGCAACCCCACTACTTCCCTGGGCAGCCTGTTCCCATGTTTGTCAACTCTTCCCATGGAGAAATGTTTTGCAACACAGAATGCTGTTTCTGCAGAACATCTGAGCAGGGGTAAGGCAGATGGGCAAAGCCATTAGGACAGGCCAAGGAGGGATGTGTAAGGTGAAACTACACCAAGCTGTGAGGCTGCACAGCTCCCTGCAGCACTGCTGGGGCACTGCCATCCGGCACCTGCTGTGCCTCCGTCTCGCAGCCCGGGCGCATCCTGCACTCACAAACCTCTTCCAGAAGGGAGCTGCATTTCCACATTGGTTCCAATGAAGAAAATAAAAGGAAATAATAAAATAGTGATGGTTTTGGTTTGGCAAAACCCCCACAGTTCCTATTTTCTCAAACCATGTGACTTTCATCCTTCTGCCGGGAGCCAGCAGTGGGTCCGCAGCTTGCAGCCATGAGAGAAAAACAAACCAGAGAACAGCTGTCTGTCCCAACTCTTTCTGGTTTTTCCAGAAAGAAAAGTGTATGCATTCCATACACTACTCCAAAAGCATTTACGCCTTGGGCACAGCTCAGGTGGGGTTTCCTGGGGTGCTGGCCAGGCTGGGGCTGCTGTTTCCTAAGGAAACTGTTGGTACTCCATGCCTTGCCCCAGCACCACGATGGGGGAATTCAGCTTCTCACAGATCTCCCACGGCATATTTTTCATGCATTTAGTGAATTTCCAACTTGAGCAACACTCACAAAAATAAATGACAAATCCACCCTGAATCTGCAAGGCTTTGTGGGTATTTCTGGGCTAAGGCACCTTTACCATACAGCATGGAGAGATGTCTCTTGGATCTAAGCATGGATGGGAAAAAAACACCTTAGTGTAGAAGAAGACATAGTTATGCTTGAGACATAGTGCTAACACAAAATACTCCAAGTTTCCCACAGAAGGACTACTTGAAGTAGAACTTATATCACTGTCACCCATTGGGATCCACACCAAGACAGCCAACTGGAAGCAATGAAAAAGTAAATTATCGTGTCTGAGAAGAAAAAATTAAAGGAAGACAATCCTCTAAAAGCTGAAATGATTACAATATGTCAAACAAGTATCTTTGCATTTGTGGTAAATATATACACATTGATAGGCCCTGAATTAATGGTCAATTTAACACGCGTGCTAAATTCTACGCAAAACAAGATTCTTAATTCACTTGGGTTAATAAACATAAAATTCTGATAATTACAGATACAATAATGTCGTATGAGCACTTTAAACATATGCTGTGGGAATTAAATCCTGGCTATTCCTGCCCACTAAGGACCAGTTTTTAATCTTCGATGCATGATATGTAGTAATGGATTTTACGAGTTGACTTTTTTAGATTTGATGATCAGGTTAATGAAATTTATAATGATATTTTTCACACCAAGTTCAAAATAGTAGTTAACTCCTTGGCAGAGGAATTCAGATTGGACATGTAATGGATGTACCAGCAACTGCTGATGTGAAAGGATTAATCATCATTTTAGACTTTTATTAAATTAGATAAAATGGGATAGGCATGAATCAGAATATATAGCAATTAATCACTGGACTTTATTGAGTCTTTTAAAAATCTTATTTGCTCCTGAGTTGACAACTAATCTAGGCCATTCTGTACCAGTTTGACAAACTCTCCAGATAATGACTGTGACTAGAACATTAATAATATCATCATTTAGCAAAAAATATTTATTCTCTATGTAAACTATTTTTTTTAAACATTTGTGGGTGTTGAAGGTAATATTAGTCACATCACGGCATTTCAATTCAGCTCATCTTTTGCTATTGAAATATTTTGCTTTTATAAATTTGCTTGGTTTTTTGAAATTTAGGTAATGGATAGACCAGTATGTACAGATGACCAAAGTTTTTGCTATATCCAACTAGCACTTAATGTAAACTGTTATAGCTATACACACTGGAATTGCTAGAAAATAAAAATTACTAAACTTTTGAAGTTTATTTATTGATTACTGAGAACCACCCCAGTTAAATTACCATAAACCTCAACATCACAACAACTACTAATCCAGCTAATAGGAATTAAGGGAGATGGAAGATACATAATAAGCATCTGGGGGATATGGAATTTATCCCATGAGTGTAGTAAAGATCTCATAATTTAAGAGTGCCAAAACCCAAGTGCATCATGAAGGCCTTTCCTCACAAGTGACATTAATTGCATATCCCACAGATGCTTATTACATATTCTATTTATACCTCTGAGAAGAAAAATATTCGTTTAAAGTTTAAAGGTTTAGTACTGCTTAAACACAATGTAACACAGCTGTCTCATGATGTCACAGGGAATATCAAAGGCTGCAGCACAGAGTCATAATGTAAGAAATAGTTTAGACAGAAGATAAATCAGGGAATGTGTTTCAGCATGAGAGCCCCAGAGCTCAAATGTACATTAAAGCAGGATGTATAACTACGTACTTCAGTTGGATTTGGGATTACACCATCAAAAAGGTTTTTCTGATTACAACTACTGAAGTAAGAAAAAGGAGAATTAAATCTATTTCAATTATTTTAAGCAGTTTTTCAATAAGTAGCATGTCAAACCATTAATACTAATACATGAATTGCTAAAGTCAAAGATGCCATTATCTTTTCTACTGCTCAGTCAATACAAATATAACCATCATCATTAATGTTTCTAGATATTAAGCACATTATTATGTTGTAAGTTTTCTGTGAGGATTATTTTCTTCTGCTGACATTACTCTTTTGTGATTTCTCTCATAGATAAGTAAGACAATGAGAATTCTTTGATTTAAAATATCCCATATACTTCTAGCCAGGTGTATTTCCATTAGTAAAAAATCCCCTGAACCTGATAGTAGTTTTTGCCTGTCATTCCTACATGTACTTGTTAGAAACAGAATAAACTTCAAGGCCCAAGCTTAGACCCTAATAGCTCACACAACATTCACTGATGTATGCTGTGAACAACTAAAGACTTTGTTTAGATGTGTGGAATTCTGAGTTAAACACTGTAAAGATATTTCATAAAATACAACATGTTACAAAGTTCTTCTGCTACACTGCACATGTGTATAGATTTATCCAAAGTATGAAAATATTTTTTACTAACTTCTCCACTTCTGTGAATAAAAACATGGTAGCTTTACTGGTAGGAGTAACAAGCAGTCAGAAGCTGCAGGAGCTTCATTATCTTATATTTTCTGTACTATATTATCTTGTGAGCTTAAAACCCAGAAAAAATGAAATTTCTTTTCTCTCTCCCCTTTCTCAATATCAAGAGCAAAAGATATTGCTTCTGTGGCATTCAAAGATCATTGTATTGGACATTTTTCAGACAAAAAAGTGTACAAAAGGTAATCAAAGGAAATATGCTAACCACGGTCCTAATCTCAAATAAGGTGATAAGAAGTAAAGAAAAGCAGATCATTAAAAGTGACAGATGACAGTATAAAGGTATATGAAAGGCAATGCTCCCTCATGAACTTCCCAAGCTGATGTAATATTGGGTGATGCCATTTTGCTTCTCTGAAATTTGGGAAGAATTGCTGTTCTGCTAACAATACATTCCATAGTGAACAACAAAGTGTAGATGCATCCACAGCCTTCTTTTCTTAGAAACAGTGCTATCTGGAAGTTCAAGGCAGTCTTCACTGGCAGTCAATACCAAGCTGCAAATGCTATGCTGAGAGTGTTTTCAGAGAAAGAATACAGAAGGGCAGCACCCTTGGCTTTCTGTAAAGATTCAAGTACGACTCGTTCATTGATTTCAAAATATGTATTGGAGAAAAGCTCCTACTCTTGTCTGCTTTTGTTCTTTTTCACTAGACAACTCTATTTTGTAATGCTGTGCACTGATTTTCTATTCTTGCCAAAATCTGTGGAGTCTTCCTGCTAAGTTATGTACCTTAACCCTTTAGGGCCTCTTGCTATTACATTCAGTATGAGGTGTGATGAAATATTCTCCCCATTTTTACAGCATTAGTTTGGCGAAATAATTCTATTCTTAGAAATATTTCTCAAACATAATTTTTCATGCTTTACCTAGACTAAAATATTGTGAATTCATACAATATGCAAAAGTTACACAAAATTGTGCAACCTAATTAACAGCACTACTCTTCAGAAACCTATTCCTGTGACCTGCGTTAATGGATTTTATTCTTCGGATATGGATGGCTTGCTTTAATATTTCATAGGGTACTTTTAAAAATTCTTGCTCAAAACCACATCAGAACCAGAAAAGATACTCAAGGCATGCACCTATTTGGAACAAGGATTTTTTTTTTACTGATGAGGCTTCTACGACTCTAACAAGATGTTGGAAAGAGGTTCACAAGGTCACAGAGAACTACTATCCAGCTCACCCATTTTAAAAATTAGGACAGACTGTTGCATTATTTTCAGGGCAGGATCTTTTACTGTTGCATGGACTTCCAACTCTGTTATGTATCTTTCTAACTCAAGAACTCCCAATAAAACAACTGCCAGAGAAAATTCAGAACACATAAGGGGAATTTTATAGGTCATCTGTAGGATTCCCCCCCACCTTTTCCCCCTCCCTTGCCCAAACCTCTCATCTCAGTCTGTAACACCTGGTTAGACTGAAGGGCAGGGAGAGCACTGTCCATAGGGGTAGAAATGGCTATCCAAGAGCTAATTTTGGTATCTGGAGTGGAAGCAGAGTGACTTGACTACCTGGTTAATTATTCCTTTGGTGGGGAGAAAACCCAAAAAGGAAGTATTCTTCCCAATGCTGACATACACTGCCTTTCATTTTCCCAATTAACTGCATTCTACTGGGCAATCAGATGCTTTTACAGAAAATGCAGACTGGTCATATTCCTACAGAATTACTATTTCACTAATTTTCAACAACATTTTTTTCATTAGTGATGAATTGTGGTTTCAGGATATAATTTTCTGCTAAAATGAAGAACTCAGATGAAAATGACCCTGAAGAGCCAAACGACTAATGTGTCCTCCTGGTCTAAGGGAGACTCAGACTGAAGACTGTGCTATCCCTAAAGCTGACATCCTACACCTCAAGGCAGCTCACTACCAATTGCTTTTTTCTCAAATGCAATTCCTTGCCATCCTTCTCCCCCCATAAAAGTCCAAAATGGCCTAGTTTGTTCTGACATGGAATAATGACAAAGTGTTAAAACCTTAGGTTAAAATGAGATTTACCTCTGCTTCCAACAGGCCAACATTATGCATTTAAGTATTTCATGCTGATCTGTTTAAAGATTTCAAACAAAATTTTCTTAGCTGCATTACCCACTAGATCCCAGTTTGGTATAGCTTCTAAATTTTACAATTTGTGCATTAAATTGTGTTACTATCCCTTACTCTTGGTCTAGTTGGATTCTAGCAGAGGGTCTGCTTTGTGTGGCTCTTTTTTAAGTGCATCAAGATGACACAAAAGATTTTGAGATGTTTCTATTAGCCTTCAGACAACTATTGGATATTGACTTTTATCTAGAGGACTGATGACAAGATGATCTTTCCCTGCTGGATGGTATACATATTTCTCTTCAATACCTCATTTTAATTTCTGAAGGTACATATTCACAGGAAAATTAAGGAGTTGCTAGTCACATGTGACTGCATGACCATCCTAAATTGATTCATATAGACTTGGTAAGAATAAGCAGTGAAGAAGAAGCACTGGTTAACCAAAATATGAATTATCCACAGGACTGGATTCTACAGGAAATGTCTTGGTTACTAATAAATGCTTAAGTCCAAAGTGCTGCATTTTGCCTTCTAACATCATGTCAGCATGGGCATGTTAGCACAGTTTCATTTTTTAGGCATATGCTGAGATAGTTACTTTCTGCAACAGTTCCTTGACCTACTTATTGCCTTTTTTGTACCAATTTCCAAGATGAGTTTTCTAGACTAAATTCCATGTCATTGAAAGAAACAAAATGATGCACTAAATAAAACAGTACCTGGTTAACCTGAACAGCTGATGTGATTTAAGTATAAATAAAGTAAAGAGGAGGTAAACACTTGATATATGGCACCTTAAATTCCTTACTGGAGTAGAACTTCTCTCTACATTGTTCTGCTTTTATAGTCAACAGCGACTATCTATCTAAGTAAAAATTAAAAAAGAAAGACAAAGAGCCTTCCAAGCACTTGTCTATATTCCTACTAAATTCCTCATAAGTTTAAGAAGATACTAATTGTATTAAAATCCAGTGGTCTCTAAGCCAATTTATGTTTAATGCTACCAGCCTTTTTTCTTTTCAGGGTATGCAACAAAAGTCAAAATGGACGCTTTCTTGCTTGTTTCCTTCCCAGATAAAGATAACTCCTGTACTTCATATGGAAAGCACATCACCTGCATCAAGAAGCAACAAAATGACAAATCTGCATTCCATCCTCACAGACATCCAGTACTACTCATTATCCTCTCAGCACATAATTATGCAGCAGGAGAGTAAAACTCTGACAAACACTTTTGACACCTCAACCAATCCTTCATTCTGTTTATAGAGTGGTCTTTTACATTATTTACATGTTAAAATCTTAAAGTCAGAGGTAAAACTAAAATACTATTTGTAACAGTTGTGAAAAAGGATAAAATCTCAAGTTCATCATACTGTAATTTTTTACCTAATACACAATGAGAAGCAGCACAAAATGAAATACACTTTTTTTTTTAATAAGTGAACTAGAAAGCTTTTTGAGGAACTCAACAACAAGGAACACATATCTATCATTTAAGAACATGAAAGGGTGAGTAGCCTTACTACAAAACAGAAGAAAAGCAGCTTTCATTATTATACAGGATTTGCTTGCTGCCAGAGGTAAGACACCTACTCTGATCTTCAAGAATTGTCCTCAAGAATTTATTTACAAAGAGGAAGCAATTTGAATTAGTAAACCATAGCAGTACAATTGGTAGGGCAGCTGAGGCAATCCCTGTCTCCATCAAAACATATGGTAGCTTTCTAAAGTGGCTTCAGATGTGTCCTTCAGTCACATAACTTAGAAATTAGAAAGGCTTCCTCTTACAGTACTTTTATTCACTATGCAACATAGAATTCATTGTAACAGCTTCAGATGCCTGAGTCAGTCCCCAAATGCTCTATCTAAAAACCCAGTAGAATGCACCTTGCAATTTGTGGGACCAACAGTGGACACATTTCTTAGAAAGGCCTGGTCATCTGGCACTAAATCCTCAACAAATCCTCTACTGAGAGATAAGGTGGGATTTATCGTCCATCAAAAATCTGTTTTATATATAATGCTTTGTTTAATTCAAAGAGAAAATAGGCTCTGGAAATCAACAGCAGTTCCAGATACTAAATTAATGATTAATTTGGTCCTGGACATTCAAATGAGAATTATTGCTTTGTTCAGAAAGGCTTTGTATTTGTCTTACCCATTTCTAGATACTCACTGCCAGATATTTCCCTTTTAACAGCAAGGCCAGATTTTGGTGGTTCCTCTACTACATGCACAATAGCTCAAAGTTGCTTTCATTGTAATTGCTGTCCAATTGATTGATGACACTGGATTAAAAGCTATAGAGGAAATGTAATGGGTTTGGACCATGTCATATATTATCTCATTTTCTTTTGGTATGAGAATCCAAAATAAACTCAGGCATCTTGCATGATCTGAAAAGTTCTCAAGAGTGATCTTTGATCTACTTTTTCTGTAAATCAATGAGATTTCTTATTCTGATAAAGAGTGGGGTTTTTTTCTTTTTCAGATATAGTGAATATAATTTATGTTCCTTTACCACACAAGTAAAATCCTTTAAATTCTCCCTCCACAGACCAATCTGATTACGCAAAAGAACACTGCCTGGTACCATAATGGCACGGGAGAGAAACTAAAACAGGTGGATGCCCCACAGCAGTGCTCACAGCAAAGCAAGTAAGAACAGTAATACTGCAGCAGCACATCTGCTGTTGACTTTACCATAACATAACCTTTCCAATGCTATCTTCAGATCTACACTCGTGTCTAGCTCCCCTGCAACTTAGTTTGCACTCTTCTATATTTCTTTATGTGCTTCCTGAGGTGGGGTTTTCTCCTGAAGAGCTGTGGTAGTGCCAGCCTGCAGCCCCTGGAGGGGCAGTGGGCAGCGTGTCCCTCACTGATGGCTGCAGAGCACAGTGGCAGCAGGAGGCAGAGGCTTTTTATCCTTATGCCTTGTCATTATCTTTCTGTGTATTATTTCTATACATCTGTATATATAGATATATTACAACTGTAAATATACATAACATATATATTTACATGATCTGGCTATACTTCTTGCATGCAGTTTCATGAGAAATTCATTTGGAGCAATATAATTCACCCTCAATACATAAAATAAAGTGGTCATAATATTATATGGGACCTTTACAGTTGATTAATCTTTTCAGTGAAGTATAAAATAAGTTGCCTACTACAAATTCCTTTAAATGGAAGATAATGCCCTAAAATACAGGTATATGAAGACTTTCCTCAAACCCCATCCTTTCTCAAGCTGAGAGCCTAACCTGATAATTTGCCCCTGCAAACACTGGCCACTGCAGACTACACAGTATTGTTTTGCAATATTTTGTATTTTATTGTGAATTAGATGTTAAGGGTCAAAGAAATTAAGATCAGAGTACCAATTAATCTAGGACATCAATCATTGTTAACTTTTCTAATTTTAAAATTAACCTGAATATTCAATCTGTCAACCCTTTGGAATATCCAATCTTTATGTTCAATCCTAGCAATTTTTTCTTTTTGTTTAAAGAAAGGTTTATTATCAGGAAGTATGTCACTGAACCATTAATGTAATCAATTCCATTTTATTTTAAAACCATTCTTGTACTTGACTTTACAAAATTAGATATGATTAGATAATTATTATAGTTTGGTTAGACTATTCACAGTACTACCAGTAAAGTGAAACAATGTTATTCTGCAAAACCTTATCTTGGGGTCCAGGCTAGAGACATGGCAAGAAAACTGAGGAATGATAAGGCACAAACCCTTTATCTCTGTATTGCTGGTTCCATTTCAGCTGATATTAATAGCAGCTGAATAATTATCACAGGGACAAGCAGTGCTGACTGCAAGTGAATGAAAGTGCAGTCTCAAAATTTCCAGATACAGAAATTCCTGTGCTAAGGCTGCTGCTGTCTGTGACACCAACTTGAACTTCCAGAGCATGGAAGAATGCCATAGCCAGGACCAGTACACCTTGCTGTACCTAACTGGGTTCTCTTCCCAGTCAGCAATGGAATGAGACAGCCAGGGAATGTGAAGTCTGTTCAATGCTGTGCTCTAGAAGAGAAGGCAATTTACTGCTTTGAGCTAAAAACCTCAAAACTGGGCAGCAACCAAAATTAATGACTTGTACCTCACATACTGAAATGCTAGTTAAACTTGGTCTTGTAAGCAGGTAAGCATAATTTCAGGAAGTATATAATCACATTTTATTGTAAAGGATGGTTTCTGAATATGGAAATGTACAACCAGCTGGGGTACCTGACTTCCCAGCAGATCAAATCATGCTAGTGTTTGAAAAATAAAAAGAAGCATTGGAAAACATCAAAGCATGGAATCAACTGTATGAAAATCCAAAGAATTGTTTTTGCTTTGCCCCAGAAGGTTATAGAAAGATGCAAAGTATAAAATGCCGAATTTTAAAATAAGTGAACTTTATAACTTGTGCAAGTTAGGCTAGACTGCTACTAAATACAGGCCTTTCAGGTTGATCCTGTTCTCTAGGAACACCATCATATCTTTTGAGCAAAGTTCCCAGTCTTCCTTCTACCATTTGTTTATTTTTTGAGTGGTATCAAGGCTGACAGATGACTACTTATTGTTGGCAAATCTTCAGCAAAATAATAAACTTCAACAAAAAACTCAAATGAATTCTGCAGTTTGGTTAGGTTAAGAAATTATTGATAAGCTATGTTTAAGAAATGCTGTTTCTAGTTCAAGAAATGTTAAATACAGGAAAAGATACAGTGTCTCAGACTGTCAGTTGGCTCACTACTGGAAATCAATACTCTGAAGAGTTCAGACATCATTAAAGGTGAGAATAATACAACACAGTCATGCTCCTTTCCCCTTCTTTTTCTCCTGTCTATATCAAATCAGAAATCAGGGAAGAATATGACCTCACAGGTAACCTACTTTCCCCTTCTGCCAATGCAGACTCTGTCTGCATGATACCACCCATTTCTGAGAGCTTCTCAAAGCCTGTTTTTAAAACATTCTGATGGTTTTTCCTTTGTTAATTTTGATATATTATTTTACAGTCTAACAGCTCCCTGTAAGGTTTTCCTGATAGTCAGCCTGAAGCTCTCTCTCATAATTCATTCTCTTAACTGTAAATTTCTTTATTCAGATTCAGTTCTATTTATGCCACACCAGACTGAATCATTCTTCTGTTATTATAATATTACATTTAGAGCTAAAATATAATTTTTTCTTCCAATTATTTATCTTACTGAAAGGCAAAATCTTAAACCGATGTGAATACCTACATTACAAGTTATTTTTGCCCCAAAATATCTGTTTGCAAATTTCTGAAGTTTAATTTATTTTATTCTCTCTTTGTTTTCATAAGTCTTCATAAATGAAACAGTGTATTTTTGCTTTCCTTGATATTTATACAGCCTACTTATTCATTACTACCCCTGAAGTTTATTAGGGATGCCTGCTTTTTCTTCTAGACTACTAAAGATATTAAGAAAACACACTATGCAAAAAATATTGCAATAGGACAATCTGTCCTCTTTGTAATTTTAATACCTTGACTTTATTTGGCTTATTTTTCCTCCCTTATAGGTAACTCATACCTATAAAGTGTATTTAAGTAAGATTTGTAGAATTACATTTACCATCCTTATATAAGTTATTAGTAAGTAGCTCAACTCTTCTTTTGGGAGTATATTATGTTGCAGCACTTTTTCATTTTACAGTAACATCAAATTAGACTTTAGTGTTAAGTATTGCAGTTAGGACCTCACATTTACAGAGTCACCTTTTCCTTCCCTTTCTCTATTTTCTATTGACTTGCTAAAATCCACAATTGCATTTGGAAATTCACACCTATACTTTTTTTTTCATTTAAGGCAAAGCCAATCTTACTTTAAATCGCTGCAAAAAAAAATTAAAAAGTGTCATTTTCTCTGTCCCTGCAACAGCACATATGGCTTGCCAAATCCTTAAGGAATGATGAAAATGTCTAGAATTCCAGGCAATAAAGGCAAGATTCTTCTTCAAAACAATGGTCATTTCACCATTACTCATGGTTCACACCAATTGCACACTCTGTGTTGACCCAGACTGACTACAAAGGCCATAAATAGTTTGGATTCAGCACTGCACAAACACATGGATAAGGCCACATCCAAAGCCACACCTGGCCCAACAAGCCCCCCTGGAATGGGGGTATACAGTTCACAAACAGCTGACTGGATATGAAGCAGCTTCATGGAAAAGGGAATACCTGGGCTGACTGTACACAGACAATTTATCATGCTCATGGCTTTCATTTTAACATGTCTTACCATAATCCAAAACCCTATAACACAACAGGGAAAAGTTCACTGATGTTAAACTAGTGATAAAATTAAGTAAATAAACCACTCAATGCTAATATTATTTTGTGTCCTATTATCCCATGTGTTCTCACAGGCAAGCTCCAAGTACACTCTGTACTTGATTCAGGAAGTATGGGAGTCCTCATCAGGGTCTGTAATATGTAGCTGAATGGACATTTTCTGCACTGGAAATGCCAATGTCACAACTGCAACAGTGGGGGTGGCATTTACTGTAATGCTGCAAAACAAGTAAGTTCTAAGAGGTAAGTACTCCTTTTTAGTCCCATTCCTCTAATCCAAAATTTAAGGGGAAAAATTTCCTAATAGAGCGAAACAAAAACCCCAAGGAATTAAAATAAATAGTGCTTTGCAAACACTTACAGTCCATAAATCTGTGGAGCAATTTCCAGTCGGTTCAGATGCATGTACAGCTCAATATCATGTTTCTTCAGCAGATGATCCTGAATTTGATTAACTTTTGCTACAATAGCAATAGATGGCCCCAAATCCTGTGGCCTTGCAAAGGGCATAGGTGTTACCATCACATCTTTCTCCTGCAGACACAGAAAACAGGGTGAAAAAAAGAACAACCCATGAAGCCTTACTGTGTAAAGGGGTTGTGTGCAGATTTTGTTTGTTGTAAACGTTGGCTTCCAAATAAACACAGTAATAACTCATTTCTTTTACAGCAGAAGAGGAATCTCAAGTATCCACTTCTGCAGAAGGTACTGTGGGATTCCCCTTCCCAGGAGTGTCAAGGAGTGCCCGTCATTCTGCACATCAAATTTTACGTGCATGCTTTACTTTTCATGCTCTGACAAAGTGTTGACAGCTTTATTTTAGCTTTAATATCAGCAGTCTGAGTCAGTCCAGAATAAAGCAGATGAATGGTAACTCAGTAGAGAATATATGCCCTCAGAGGACAATAAATTGCATACCAAATAGGAAGTAACTTATTTTCAAACAATCCTTTCTAAACAGGCTTCCCTTGCACAGAAAATATGGCTTTACCTTAAAACCTACACAGCTTTGATAAAGCATCAGAAACTTTTAAAGGAAAAAAGAAATAAAACAATGAGACAGCAGTTGGTTGGACCTGAGGGCTGTGCAAACTATACCATGATCTACAACACACATCAAGTCAAAATCAGTGGAGTATTAGCATCCTGGAAAATGATACTGCAATAAATTCATTCTTCTTGCAAAAGAGTGAACTACTATTGAAAAAGAGACAAAATGCTAGAAAGGAATGCAGCAAGTAATGAACTGCACTGAATAGGAAACATGTAAAAAGGAGAATGAAAAATAAAAAAGGATGAGTTAAACCTAGCGAGAGAAACATGGGGGGCAGGGAAATACAGAATTAAATAGAAAATTGTTAGGAACAATGTTAAGGTTATAAAACATGGAAAACTGGAATAGTAAGAAGAGAAGAATTTTCCAATGACTTTGCTACAATTTCTCATCATGACCTCTGACTCAAAAGCTTCACTTTGAAAAACAATTGCTGTTTTTCTACACTTTTGCTCACTACACTAATAGAGAAGCATTTTCTAGCTCAAAGGGTTAATAATTTCAGGAGACTTCATTGCACTTTACATTGTTTAAATACAAATTCACTTGTTTCAATACTGTGAAAACAGCATTATTTTCAACATTCAATAACAAATAAAGATTGTTTTTGTTGTATAAGCTATTCCAAATGTAGTTTCCTGTAGTTATTTTCACTTATTTTCAGTTTCAGTTATTTTATTTATTATCACTTTAAACATGGTTTAACATTCAAATGGGCAGCAAACATTTAATAATGTCTACCAAAAAGTCTATTTTTTGTGTTGATCTTCTTTGCTTGAAGTACCTTTTCTTAATTACTTGATTTCTGTACTGCAGAAAATATGGTAGGATGTTGAGCAGTGATTTCAGGTAATATGTTTCTATTTAAGGACCTGATTGATTAAAAATTGTGTCCTAAAATCTGCTTAATTGTTGCTTTGCTATGGCAATTGCAGAGAAGGGACTGATCTGTCTATTATAGTGTGGTAGTTTAACCATGGTATTGTGGTACCAAGACATATTAATTTAAGATACTCCAGCAAATCACTTGACAAAAGCTCCCTCAGACTGCCAAATAAGGCTCACTGACATGGCATGTATTTATTCAAAATCTTTGCTATTCTATCAAATACGAATTTAAAATAAAACATCTACTGTCTCAGAGGCCAATAAGCAATCCTGGTACTTAGTTAAAGACCAAAGTTCTTCACAGCAGCAGGTAGATTGAGAAAGGATATTTCTCCTACCTTATTTTTTAAATTATTCTATTAAATTCTTTCTTACCAAGCTGGGCAGCCATCTTTGTACCCTGAATTTTATTTCTGCATTGTATGGCTATGTCCTATAATTTCACACCCATTTCACGATATTGGTCATATACAAGAATGCAAAATATTGAAAATAGGTATCCACAAATCTTCTTCTATACAGAAAACCACTCTTAAAGCATGATATAGTAATACTGCCTAAATGTTAAATATAAGTCTGTAATATTTTTTTTCAGAAACACGGATTTATCTTTGAAACCAATCCTAAAAGTCTGTAATGTATTTGTATGTATTTGTAGACTGTGCACGCTGTATCATTTGGCACACATCTGGGGTATGAACTTTATTGTGATTTATTCAAATTGACTTTAACTTCAGCTTGACCACTTCATGGATTCATAACTCTGATGACTCAGACCTGTGTTTTTAAGCTTTTCTTTATTATAGACATAAAACCTTATATGGAAAGCTCAACATCAGAATCCCTCTGCTTATTTGAACTTGTAATATGAAAAGACTAGCTATTACTCAGTTTAGTCTTTACACCATTAGTTGTCTGTGGATTTCAAGCCATCTTTACAAAATTACAAGACAGATTATTAAACCCTGGCTCAAGTGACTAAAGACTGTGAATATCAAAACTAATGCAAGCTTTCTCTGTGCCAAAATTGGAGTTATTTGTCACTTGCAGCATTTGTGCACCTTGGCATAATGCAGCACTGACACATTGCTGACTGTCAGACTGACTGACTATCAAACATGGCTAAGTGCATCCAATAGTATATGCTGGCTTGCCATTTCTAAAAGCATGAGATAAGTAAATGGTATTCATCAAAATGCAGTTTATCAGCATCTCAGAAATTAACCCTATTAACAGAAATCTTCAAGGCATGACAGAATCTGTGAGGAAGCAGCTGCAGCCAATAACAAAGCCTTGCCTATCCATGCCTCCAGATTCGGTGTACTCCACCAAGAAGCTCAGTGGATGACTACAGTGCAACAAAGTCGTGTCTGTTGCCTTCCTCTCATGCAATTTGGTTGAGAAAATGACAATACCTCTAGTCAGTTGAAATTGCTCCAAAAATCACATAGCTGGTGTGAAACAAACAGCCCAAACAGAAAGATGCTCAAATAAACTAATAAAACCAAGCCGCCAAAATGTTTAACTAGAAATGACTCACAGTGCCTGTGCCTAAAGCCAAGTGGACAACACAATACTGTGCCCCTGCTCATACTCACCACATAATTATTTGCCACGTGGGAGAAAACACCCATTTTCTTTTTGTGAGCCTTCAGGTCTTGCAAAAAAATGTGAGTGCATGTGTTTAGTCATCTATTACTAACATGAAATATAAATGATCAATACTAAAAGGATGTAGTTCGCAATAAAAAGAAAAAATGATTGATGGCTCAGAATGTGCTATATATTGTTTATAGGAGAGCACCAGATTCACTTATTTAAGACCAGTTTAAATATGAATACCAGCGAAATGCACCTGAAAACTTTAGCTAAGTATTTGGAACAGAGTCACCAAGTCCTGCCACAAAACATTACCTACCACAACACGAACTGGAATGGCTGGTAGGCGATGCTAACACAATTTATGTGTTCACGCATTTAGGAAACAAATGCTACAGCAGTAAAGAGAGGCTAGGACATAGTACAAGTATAAACTGAGGACAGATTTCTCTCATTAACCACTAGGGAATGGATTAGCTGGAGAAGCTCCTCTAATAGCAATTGGGAGAAATGGAAACAACTGTTAGAGGCTGTAAAATGTAACATGTCTCTCAGAGCACACACTTTTATTGCTTTCTTTGTGAAGATTCACACTTTACTACGCAGCTAACTCCCAAAGTCATGATTGTAAAAGGCGTATGTACAAGAAAGGATTATTAAAGATTATACATGTTTGCAAAGAACAAGAACAAACAACTAGATATTAATCCATTCTCTTTGCACTGTTAATTTTTTATGCCATGAAAGGACTGGAAAGGGCAATGTAAACTTTCACCTTCTACCCAAGCACTGCAAATCTGTAAGCAGACCTAGTTATTTCCTGGAATGAAATCCCACCTCAGACTTTGCCACCTCTGTCACAGAAATTGGAACAAATACATCTGAATACACTGAATTTTGAAAAGCTACACTCAAAGAAACATATCTCACAGCCTTGTTATTGAAATAAAAGTGCCTATGTAGTAACTTCATAAAATTTGTATCTCATATGCTTTATCCCTAGCTACTGAAATTATATAAAAATCCAAATAATTTATAACTGCAGATAGTTTAGGCTAAGACGCCAATGCTCTGGATCTGATAAAATATATAATAGTTTAAGTATTTAAAGGAAATAGATGGTTTTAAATGAGTCTTTGGTGAACAACTTTTTCTTCATTAGACTGACAAAATCACCATTCAAACTAATACTCCCTAATTACAGTTTGCAACTACAGGTTTAGGTGCACACATATGGACATCCACAACCAACCAAATTCTCATTAGAGTTTGTTAACTCTAGGTATTTCCCCCATGTTCCATGTGAAAAATGCTGAAGTGAATCAAACTGAAACTAAGTTTGGAGGCCAACTCTTTCAGGATACAATACATTGAAAGTCTTGGCAATAACCATAATACTGTTAATAATATTTTGCTAGAGCCTCCATATATATGCTCCATCACACAAATAATTTTCCAGAAATTAAAAAAAAAAAAAAAAAAAAAAAAAAGAAACATAAAGATGGAAAGACACAAGAAAATAAGTAGTCAAATGAAATCTTGAGCAACTGACTGAGGGAATTGTCCTTCCTGCCACGCATGAAAACATTCAGGCAAGGACCAGACGGTCTCCCTGCAAAGGAGAGTTCTATAGAACTAAACTCAGAACACTGCAAAAGCTTTTTTATGAAAGCCACAACATACTAAATTCAGTAGCGTCCGTACAGATACACAAGAGATCTGAAGGCACACACATTCTCTCTGTTTGAATATCCTGAGTATAAGAAGAAAAAATTGAAGGAAATAGAGTGATTTTGTCAGGGAAAGATATACCTTGACCTTTGACAGACAGTCTATAGTTAAAGTCTTGGTTTCACAGCAAATTGTTTGTAAATAGCTGAAAATAATTAACACCTTAAGACTTTATCTATAGGCATTTATTTAACATGATATTTGCATAGGTTTTGGGTATACAGAAGTGCCTGTGACAGGCACTCTTTCAAATGTTATGCAAGGACATCACTTATATACAGAAAAATACGTGCTTGTACACTTGGCTTTTGATTACCAAGTGATCTTTCAACACATAGGAACTCTCACCTGGAGACATTCCACAAGTGCTTACGACCAAATTCTGAAGAATTTTTAAGGATTGTTAACTTGTTTGAGACAGCTTTAACCAAGTTAAGAGATGTCTAGTTAGATTCAAATAACATCAGTCATATTTAAATCACATTTGCTTAAAAACACAGTAAGTACATTTTAAAGCAGTATTTACCTTCTGACTGTCATGTTCAAAAGTTGAAAACCAATGCTCTGCTGTTTTCATAAGACGTGTGAACATTGCACTGAAAGGGAGCAACCCAGAGACTTGGTGTTAAATAATGGTGTCAATTACAAATAAGAGCAAATTGAATGTAAAGAAACTTGTTAAAACTTACTAGGCATCATGTTCCAGATATTCAGGATTCAAAAGAACTTTCATTTCCTCACTGAAAAAGGCAACAGTGAACAATCCAAATGTGAGTGTTTATTTTTGGTCAGCATTCTGCATGTACTATTATGTGTTTATAAGCCAACTTTCATATAAAGTGCAAATGAGAAAACTAGCCTTTTTAATTAAAAAGAGCAACTCCATTGAACAAATGAAGTCTTTCCTTTTTATAAAGATCAAAAACAAATTAGCTGCCTTGTCTGCACTACAATGAAGTAACCATCTAATTATTCCAAATAACAAATTACTGAATGTCACAATGTATTATTTGAATATGCTTGATCTAGAATAATTGATTGCTGCACAATCTATCACTGTTTATCCCAAACAAACAAAAAAATATGGTTACTGGTCAAATATGCAGTATCAAAACATTAATTTATTTTGTTTTAATAGCCTGTATTTTTATTGTACTTTAACAGCAATTAATCAGTGACAGCACCTCTTTTCCATCTACTTTGCTGCTTAGCTTTACTTTTTCAGTGGGCATGGAACAGAATGCTGTACATAACACATGGTTATTTTAGGTTGCTTAGCGCTGAAGAGCATCTTCTAGGTAATTTTAGGATATCTAAGGACAGACACTGAATAAAAACACACACTTGTAAATAATCATCATAACGCTTAACTGCCTTTGGGCAGTCACGTTGAGGGATACCTACAGAGGTTATATTATATTGTACACATAATTAAATTCATTTTTATTCACTGCTTGACTCCAGTGTGCAAAAAACCAAATGAAATGTCCTAAATATCACAAGAATGAAACTAGGTTCTTTTTTATTTTTTAGTAAAAGCAAAAGCCTTACATATGGGACAAGAATAAAAGCAGATAACTATATGATGCAATATTTCATATGTATGAGTATGACTCCATCATACACCCATACACACTTTTGAATGAAATGGGGGATCAATACCTAAACATAGTGCTACTAAGTCAAAGAATAATTGGATATCACAGCTACAACACTGAAGGTGATGAAAGAGATATCAATCCCAACAATTTGTCTTCAGTGATTATTTCCCCTTTTAAGATATGAGGAAAGTGGTTAAGATGTCTACTCTATGAGTGGAGCTCACTAATCTGTCTACCCTCTGCAGTGACATAAACAAGACCATTTCTGGAAAAAAGGATGAGGTGGAACTGCAGGTAGGTAGGTAAGCTTTGAAATTAAGGTTTTCCTTAGATTTCTTTTTCATTTTTTCACCAGCCATTATCTGTGAAGGGTCTAATCTCAGGAGCTGCAGTAGGAAAGATGACATAAGGACATTCTCATCAAAGCACAAGGATGCAATGATTTCTGATATTAATTTATGAATGATATACAAATAATTATGGAGCACATATTTACAAGCTATAGTTCAGCCAACTTATTTTTAAAAGAAAGCGGATTCTTATACAAATAAAATGCAATGCTTGCCTGGGTTGTGCAGCTTCACTGGCATGTGAAAAAGCCTGGTGGTCACAATGTAGGATAAAGACAATGGGAGCTAGAAGTTCATGCATGCCCTAAACATAAAAAGAAAAGCAAAAGTATATTTAGATTTTCTAGTCATATAATAGTT
Source organism: Sturnus vulgaris (assembly GCF_052056855.1). Lineage (NCBI taxonomy): Eukaryota > Metazoa > Chordata > Aves > Passeriformes > Sturnidae > Sturnus > Sturnus vulgaris. Next base: position 36,867,990 of record NC_142243.1, read on the forward strand.
CCTAATGCACAGCATAAGGCAGACAGCAATATTAGGTGCAGACTAACTGAAAGCATGAACATTCATTCACACTGTTAACAGAATGGTTTCATAATCAATGGCTTTTATCTTAAATTCTGATTAAATCCAAGTGTTTATTCTTCTATAATATATGGAAACAAGTTAGTCTCCCTTTTACTAACACAACACACTACAAATTGGCAATGGTAGGCAACCCTGCACCTGGCAGTTTACTTCAAGATCTGTGTTCATAAATATGAATTTTATTTATGATAATTATAATAATGATCTACAGTACAAAGATCTGCAATAGGGAAAAATTACAAAATTTAAAATTATTTGGTATTTTATAATGTTCCAAAACCATAGATAGAAGTATAACAGTAGGCTCCAAAGGAGACAAGGGTAGCTATTTGGGAAAGAAAATGAAACTTAATTTCTAAAGACATGAGAATTAACATGAGGTTTTGGCTTTTTTTCGGTTCTCTTTCTTTTAAGTTATATCAATATTCAAAATAAAATCATTAAACACAATGCACAGAAGACCTGGTACTGTTCCACTGCAGAGTATTACTTATATATGCAATCTATATTAAGATACAGAATAAACATAGAAATAGGCAGGAATCTGAACAAAAAAAATGGATGGGTAGTTGAGGACTTGGGCTGGCATTAGAAGCACGGCTGGGCCACCCAGGAGAGCTGGAATCCCAGTGTTGGGACTAGGACAGCAGGTAGGAGCTATTAGAGCCCTAGGCTGGGGTGGGGGTCAGCCATACAAAAGAAGGGAGAGGAGCTCTTTGGTGATGGAAGGGATGTGGGACGAAGGACTGAGATCTGTCTGTCTGCCTTTGGACACAAGAATCACTCTAAGGGGAGGGAATTCCTGTCCTCTGCCCCAAAACACCAGTTTACAGCAGGGGCTTGATGCCAAGTGTCCAGGCTGCCCCTGCTGGGCCTGGCTCTGGGTGAAGTCCTTGCACAGCTGTAGAAATAAGAACCTGCTGCCAGGAGTGCTCCAGTTCATCAGGTAGAGTCTCAGTCCCAACTCAGGGGAGTGCTCTGGGCAGACAGGGGTTCCAGGAAGAGTATCTCATCTATCCTGCTGCAGAAGGAGCACTGGCACTGGTCCATCAAGCACATCAACATTTCAGGTTGCTGTCAGGAGTCAGATGACAGCTGATGGATACCCTGAGCTGTTCTACTGTTAATGGTTGGGTTGCAGCTCCAAGCCAGGAAGCCTCTGCACTTGCTTTTCCAGCCTCCTCAGTGATGGACCGACATGAACACTGGAGTGTTACACGCTTGTGAGCAACCCTGCTGCTTTGCTGGTCTATCAGTTGACATTCCATACAGCATCTGAGGAGTGCTCAACACCAGTAAGTTACCTTATCAGCTTCATATGTACTGAACAGATCCATCAACTACTAAAACCCTTGAACTTTTATTGGAAGCAATGGAGATTTTCCTTGAGTGGTCCAAACTGACCCGAGAGGAAGCCCTCTCTACATCATTTACTATTTTGAGTACACTTGGATGCATAGTTTTTGACAATTTTGACAATAGTTTTGGTGATCTCTCTGTATGCCATCAACTGAAATCCTACGAAGTTTAATTTTTAAAAAAATTTAATTCAGGACTGAGATGACTGTTAGGACCTCAATGTCAGGGCTGAAGTTCGGATGTTTTCTTTCTATTTTTGAACCTTTAGTGACTACTTTAAAAGGTGAAGCCTAAAGAGAAATTCAGTTAGGGAAAAACAAAATAAACCAAATATAGCCATTTGATTTCAGAAGCTGATGTGAAACACAACAAATGGGTTAGATTACATAAATGTCAAACTTAGATTTCTTAAAATATTATGGTCGTATCAAAGGAGAAAGGTCCAGGATTAGACAATATATAAGTAGCAAAAAGATTTAAATAACCAGGGTTGTACTTTCACACAGCCCTTGCTTAATTAACAGCTCTGAATCTAATATTTTATTCACCCTGATATACTAAACATGAAATAGGAGAAATGGAAATGCCAAAAAACTTGACTACCTAAAAAAACTACCACCTAAGCTGTAAACATATAAGCAGAAGAAAAAGAAAGAGGACATAAAATAAGAATTAGTTATAAAAGATAAAAGCACATCACACATTCTTCTAACATAATAATATATCAAATCTATAATAAAATAGAATCATAATGCGGCTGCCCACATATAACAAAACCAAAACAAACAGATGATGAAATATCAGGATTTCAAAAAGATACCTCTGATCTTTCAGTTACAAGAGTACTTCAAATGTTTAGAGATTTTTAGCTTGGCAAGGAAAGCTACCAGTATAATATGCATACACATATTTTTTCAATGCTACAGTTTACTAAAACTCTTTAGTGTTAATAAATAAGTTGACAGAGCTCAGATAATTTTATGACACTTCCCCGCTACAACAAAATATTGATTTCATAATACAGTCTATGGTTTAGAAAGAAAATCAGAATGATAGCATTTTTACAATGACAAGTGAATCAATGCATTTCAAAATTATATTGACTTCTCTAAGGGCAATCAAATCATGAAGAAACAATAGTTAGCCTAGTGATTTAGCTTAATTTTCACTATTTCCTTTCACTGTAACTATGACCAGAATTTTGTCACCAGTCTTACAGAAGAACTCTTAGAGTAGCTTTTACATATTCTTAAGTACAATACACTTTAGATTTATATCTACAGCTGCTATTTAAAAATTCAGTGATCTCAGGGAAGATTCTGCCTTTAAAAGCTGCAATATAGCTCCACAACATTCTACTCCATTAGACCAGGGATACAAATATATTTTTCCTCATCAAATAAAATGTTCCTTCATGCTGGCCAAAAAACCCAGAAAGCCTACAACAAAGACAACTTGCGTGCATTTATGCGTATTAAGCAAACATTATGGATTGCTTCTTGTAATACAATATGCTGATGCTATGTTACAGTTTCAATACAATGTTCTAAGTATGCAAACTGCCAAGGAACTATAATTTTTCAAAGTATTTGGGAAGATAACACTGGATGGGGACAGATGCTGACAGAGAGAAGTATCAGTCTTCATTCATTCGCCAAGTTTTATAATTCTAATGGCAACTGTATCTTTTGTATGTGGTCATACAAATGAGACAGAGGAATTCTCATGCATGACAACAGGACCAGTACCCATGATAGAAACTGCGTATAAAGACAAGCTCCTTAATCTGGGCTTTGTATTCAGGTCACTGTGGAGACAACAACTTGGAGATGATCTGGTACTGATGAATTAATGGTAACCCTCATTATTTTCTCAAAAATATGCTAGGCTTTGCTGTAGTGGAAATTACTATTATGGGAAGTGGGGCATGAGGCTGGTAAAAACACTACATCAGAGAGATTGACTACTAGCTAAGTATTTGATAAAGGAAGGGAAAAAAAAATCCTGTCGGCTACAGACTATTTCTTTTCACCTAATTCAGAGAAGGGTAATGATGGACATGAAAAAAATATTATCTAGCAAGAGAGAAGCACGGGGACAAAGAAGGAAGATCTTACTAATCAGCTAAAAGGAGCATTACCTTTTAAGATATCCAACCAAACAAACCCACCCTTTTAAAATTAGGTAAGGAAAAAGCAAAGCTTCTAACAAAAGCAACACATATCCACAAGGGAGAAAAAACACCAACATTTACTATTTTGTGGACTTGGCACAGCACCGCAAGACTGAGGTGATGTACTGAACAAGCTTTGAGAGGTTAAAATCAACAGGTTTTCATGATCCAAATTAATTTAATTTTCTGCACTTCCTCTCCTCTTCATCCTGTAACAACCCCTTCCTGGAACTGCCACACTACTGATGCACACTAGTTGAAAACAGAGGTAAAGAAGTTTTCTTTGTCAACAGCCTGTAGGCTCACAAAATTGAACCTGTTCTTTTATCTGCCTATGTTCATTTAGCCCACCAAGCAGTCTTTATTAAAGCTGAGGCATCAGGCAGTCAAAGTTCATTAATACCATTTATATAATCTCTGCAGTTTCAATTAACTCAGCAAGACATTCTACTACATGATAACAGTCTCATTAATTCAATAAAATCCCATAACTATTAACAATATGGTCTATGTTAAACGGGGTGTCACCTAGTAGAAAATAATAGCTTTAACAGCTTGTGATGAAACGCAGTGCTTTTTAAAAAAAAATTGATCTGGCTAAATATTCTATCCCTATATAGAAAGGTATTATTTCTTGGTAAGGAATCAAGAGGATTTTAAATATGAGCAGAGGGTAATTAAGTCCTTTTAAGTCATACCAAAGAGTAAAATAATTCTTCTTGTTCAATAAATGATAGACTAAATTAGCTGGAATGTGTTCTTCCATTTTCCCATCATCAGTGCTCTGGCCTATATTCACTAGAAAGAGAAGGCTGAATACTGCTAAGTATTTTTTTAGCAGCGCCCTTCAAAATATAGCTCCTAGATTTCATTTTTATTGTTCTTACACAAGACTATTTCTTGCTCACTGTTTGTCAAACATGAGAAATAACCAGTTGATAGATGTTTTATATGTTTGATAACTATATAGTCCATTTTTATGTAATCACCAAGAAATTCTTCAGAAGTAAGTGCTCCTTCAACTCACATGCCCTTTGTTTCCATGAAACAACCCTATTCCCTGGCTTGAGGACAGGGTGGTCACAGACCATGCCTGAAAGCATAGACTGCTTTATAAAAATCTTCACCTTTACTGAGTCTCTGTATTTTTGCCATGAAAAATTTTCTATCTACCTAAAGTTGGCTCCTCTACAGTTCATCCTTTGTCCATGCACACAGAGTATCCCTCAGTCTGTCAGTCTCTACTCAGCCTACAGATAATTGTGTGAAGAAACAAATACAAATATACTTCAGCTGATACTCTGCATATTCGTCTTGCTATATGAATATAGCATTGTGTTTATAGTTACTTCAAAGCCTTCAGAACAAATGTTAAATTAATTAACTTACCAACTCTGTGGATGCAGACTTCGTGCAACTCAGGCTTTCTTTACCATTTTATCAAAAATAGTTTGAGCAGACTGTCCTTCAAGTAACTGTGTAAAAGTGGTATTTTGTAGCACCCTTATCCTTAACTCAAGAGGATTTTGTCAGCTGCATTGTACTTCGATACTACAAGGTTAGATAAAGACCTTTTTGCTAGCATACTTTAGCACATTGGGGGAGAACTTAAAATATTACATAAAACTTAAAATAGTAAACTATCTAAATTTCAGAAGTCACTACGCTTTTTGTTTATTCAATAACATTTTAAATCCTGCTGTGTACCTTCTTTACGTAAGCAGAGAAAGCCTTTCTTTGTTTTTTTGCTTTCTTAACCAATGACAAAGAAAAAGATGTTTATAAAGGAATTTAAAGTTAGAAAACTTAGCAACCTTAAAGAAAACAACTTACGGTACTGTGTTACGAGGAAAAAGCATATGTTATTCAATGAGCTTACTTACCAACCAGCTGACAAGCAGCTCTTTGATTACTTTAGCATTATGATACAACTTCAGATACAAGAGAGCTACATTATTGTCAAACCATATAGAAAATGTTGAGTCAATGAATGCCACCTGTACAGTATTTTCATTACCTGTTTATAAAGCAACTGCTCATTTTCTCTGGCGTAGCAGAACAGAACATCTGTAAGAATTTTCCTTACATTCTCTTGCTGGAAATACTGCATTTCAGGAAAGCTGAAAATGAAGCAATACAGCAAAAGTAAACAATAGAGTGCACAGAATGCCAGTTGCTGGTCTTCTAGAAGAAATTTTAGGAAAGAGCATCCCCCTTAGTCAGAAAGTCTGCTTTCCCACTGCTCTGCACTGTTAAATACTTCTAATGACTTCTTATATTTGTTTTGCAACCAAAATTATGAACTATGTTCTTTAATATACACCAATCTGCTACACAGGTATGATGACATCACAGTTATATTTAAATAACTAATCCCTTTTAATCCCATTAAAGCTAGACATCTGTGAAATATGCATTTCATCTGAATGAAATACAAGGGAAGAAATAGAAGAATGAATGAGAGTATGTCTGAAGATGCACATATACAAGGGTTCAATATTTCTTTAATATTTGAAAAATATTATCATTTAATGACAAGATTATTTAAATATCTTATAACTGACATGAGAACCAAAATACTAAAATCTAGTATCTCTTTCTGGTATTTGCAATACAATGCAATTAGACATTTCACTGACTTTAACAGCTATTGCAAATAAACTCCACAGTTATAAAATAATCTGGCTGGGCAAAAAGCCTAAGTGAACCAGAATGAAGTGGACGTTGTGTGAGAATAAGGAAAAAAAGCTTCTGGGAAAATCCTGTTACATACACACTGGAAATGTGAATATTTCCAGTCTGTAATTACTGTGAAGCAACTCTCAACTGTGCATCCTACTCCTTGACTGTAGGAAGTAGGAAATAGAATAGTTAAGCAGGACGCACTTAAAATTAGAATAAGTGTAAAAACAAAGGTATTTTCATTGCTACTGAAGAAGTAACTAGATGGCAAAATATGTTTCATAAAACAAACACCCCAAACTACATTGCTCTACAACTATACAGTGCAATAAGAAATAAAATCTGGAAAAGTAGAATACTAGAAAGAAAGAAATGGTAAATTTGGACAAAGAAAAACAGAAGAATACTTTAAAAAGTTAATAACGGTTGGCCTCAGGCCAGTGATGAAATAAAGGTTGTAGTATAGTCATTATTTTAGAATTAAATCACATGGTTTGAAGTAAGATTTCTTCAGACAAATTTCCCAGGTCTGAGCTATGATGCTGTACTTTAGACCAGATGTATTTAAGGCTATTATAAAGCCTGTCACAGAGAAACAATATAGGAAAATATAATAAATTACTTCAGATAAGACTATTAATATTGCTAATCACTGTGGTCATCTCACAGAGGTGATGACAGGCAAGCACAGAAACAGAACTAATTAAGGCTAGAAAAGTGCTTTGAAATCCTCGGATGAAAGGAGCTGAATCAAGAGCCAAGGCAGAGGAGACACCATGGCTTAAACACTGTCATGCTGCAGTCCTGAGAGAGGCACTGGGATGAGAGGTGTAACGTTTTCCTGGCACCTGGTGGAGGTAATGGTAGACCAACATTTGGAAACTTGTATGCACTTGTACTAATTACATTACTGTAAAGGAAGGACACAGCTGAGACCAAAAGTGCATTACAGCAGATGGCAATCGACATAATTTAGGGGTTTGAAGAGATTATTTCTGAAGGACTGTTATTCAGGATTGCCTTATGAAGTTTAGGAAGAGAAGACTAACAAAGAAAACTCAAAAATACACAGAGATATCTGTGAGGATCTAGTAATAGCAGAGATTGTGACAGAAAGGATAATAATGAACTCAGGAATAAGCTGCCTGAAGTATTAATTACAATAAATGTAAATAGAAGAGATCATGAGGGAACTATCAGTTCAGGATGGATTTTTATGGAAAATGTCATTTTATGATTAAAGCTGTGTTTTAGGAAATATAGTATCCTCAAATCAGCAAGATAAGAATGCTTTTCATGAACATGAGACTATTACATTTAATTACATCTCTGAGAAAGCCTGCATAAGGACATGGGAATTTTCCTAGACAGTTTTACTACAACTCTACCATTAATCAATGGTGCATTCAGGTCCCTGCTTTCTAAAAGTGAAGACCAGCGTGAGTCAGATATAGCTTTTTAAAATACTCCTTTAGCTGATCTAGGGGCCCCTGCACCAGAGGCAGCCAGAATTTGATGCAGGAATTTGAAGAAATAGGCTGGCAAACAAATAAAGGGATGCACAAAACAAATTTCGTGGCAGACAGAAATGGGGATAATAATCAATGGATTACTGTTTCTTACCAACTCTTCCACATTCTTGGGAAGGATGTAGCTGTCCAATGGCTTTTCCACTGCTGTTTTTGTATTGGAAATTTTTAAAATTACTTTTTTCTTATTTGGGGGATGGAGAGTTTGGAACCCCAGCACCCACCACTACTCATCTTGACACAGCTTCCATCATCCTAAACTGTGATTGCTAGCCCTGAAGCAGAAACGAAGTAGACCAATATATAAAAATACTACAACAAAAGAGAAGAAATCAACTTGATCTGTCTATGGGGAATGCCTTCTAGGTATTTTAGTTTCTTAAAACACCAGAGAGAGAAAGAGGGTAATAAAATCTTAGCCATTTGCAGCCCTAGATGTACACTGCAATGACAACAAGTAACCTGGTATTTTAATTTGAGTTAAATGCTTTTGTATCTGCCAATACATTGATTTCTATTCCTGCAAAATATTAAAAAAAAAAAATTAAAACACTGATCACTAATGAGTTGGGACTAACTTAACAATATTCTTTCCTACTTGTAAATATTGGAAGCTGTTATTTTTATGCAACAGGCTTAAAACTGTATGTAGACATTATGGACTGGATTTCTATCACCTGACATTAGGAAACCAAAGTTTTGGTTTTTGCTAGAAAGTCTTCTATATTCTGGTGAGCTAGAAGCCTTTTATAATTACTGAAGAAAACTGTACCTCTCCATAGTGTGATTCATCAGACAAAAACTGTATTTATGCTTCAGGAAGAGAAGATTTGTGTTCTAGAGTTCTACAGGTACACCAACTCTGAAGCATGACTAACCCACCTGTGAGTATCTAGGCTTCACAGACCCAATGATTGGGTGAGACAAGGATTCTCAAAATGCATAGAAGCAAACACTCACACATGAACAAACTTTATTCCAGTTGTCTTTAGAAAGCAAAATCCTGAAGTTTAAACCAATTTAAACCAATACCAATTTTGGGAACCTAACTAGTCACTTTTCCTGTTTATTGTTACTGCACTTCAGGGAATTCTAACAAAAGCATTATAGAGTAATTTTTTTACTGCTTTGATAGCTGGAACTCTGGTTTGCTACTCTGTGTGCAGTTAGCATCACTCTCTACAGGATTATATACTTGATGCTGTGGGATGATGGAGGACTGAACTAGATGACAAAGGATATAAAAACATTTATTAAATAAAAAACAGCAGCTAGAAAGTAGTGATTATAGAAACTGAATATAATAATTATTTTAACCTTAATAAAAAGCATTGTAAATTAATG